>NW_026596046.1:6896057-6906280 GCF_907164565.1 Psammomys obesus
CTCAATGGTCCTGCCACCTCTGATACGATCATCTTAGAAAGCAGGCCTCCAGCACATACATGAACTTTTCGGAGAAATATAAGAATCATGTCCATGTTGTAGCAGGTGGGGAGGGTGGCTATGATTATTTGGGATGTGAAATCATGAAAGAACATGAAATTAAGCTAAATAGTTGATCCCTGGCCTAAAAGATTTTCATGAGGGTCTATGAAAGCATGGCAGTGACTTCCTAGGCCAGCTCAGTGATTGGCTCACACATCTATTCTATCTGTTTAGGTTCTTTCTTAAAACATCACTTGTTGCCCAGAATCAGCCCTCATGAGCCCTAATGTCTCCTTTCTCCAAACACTGTGAGGTTAAGTGCATCTGGGTAACGTGATCTGAGTGTGAAAACAGCACTGGTATAGTTAAATGCACAGGCCCTACGCTGGATATCCTGGTATTTCATTTAACAAACATTTATTTTGTCTAGTGGCATTCCAGCCAGACGAAGCGTCAGGAGACACTGTTGGTCGCCACGACCAGAGTGGAAGGCTACTGGCAAGTATCACACAGAGGCTGGAATGAGCGAAACAGCCTTCAGTGTGGAAGACAATCTGTACCATAAGGGCTAGCCCCTTAGAGCGCTCTTGGTCCTGAGGCTTAGAAACCCTGGTTTGGAACCTGCTAGCCACACAGAGATCAATTAGACTTGATGCATGACACTGAGAGCCTGTGACGTACAGCAGGTGGTAGACTGAGGGGTGACAGCTGGAGCTCCCCGAAGGTCTCAGAGATATGTACTTCTAGAAATAGGAGCAGCCAGTGTGCAGATTGGCCGGACCCAGCCTTCCGCAGAAACAGGTGTTGGTGTTTTTTTTTTTTTTTCCTTGTGTGTAACCCAAGCCAAGTGCTTGCTTCATTGCTGGGGCCAGCTCTTCTTTGGCCAGCAGAAGTGACACTAGTGAGGGGAAGCAGAAATGATAAATAAATGCTGTGAGGAGAAGAAAAGGGCCAAGAGAAAGAGGTGCTGAGTTTGGAAGCTCATTTTAGATAAAAATTTATGTGTAAAGGCAGTTCAGTCAGAAAAAAAAAAAATGACCTTGGCTTAGGTGTTTGGAAGCCTGTAAATTCTAGTCAGGGCAAACTCTTGCTCCTCCTCTCTCTGCCTCTCCTTTCATTTAAAACCACATTTTATTGTGTATGTTTAAGGTATATAAAATGTTACATGGTACATATTTACAGAGTAAAATGATTACTAGTGGAACAAATTAACCTAGCCATGTCTTACACAAGAAGGGCTTATTTAAATCCTTGTTGGAATAATTTGTAATTTGGTTTTGCATGATGTCACTCACTTTCTGGTACCCTTTCAAGAGGGATTGTTTTGATGGTGTCACAAGTTTCCAACTGATAATGTAGCTGCTCCTAGGGAGAGAAGCCCCACTGAGAAGCATCCTACCGCTGTCTCTCATCAGGTTCATTATCTCAAACTTGGATGGACTTCTTCAGCCTGCGTTTGCAATCAAGCTAGTCACTAAAGCCCTGCTTCTGGCTGCCCTTGAAGGGTAAAGGGCCAGCTGCAACTGCTTGACTAGGAGATGCTGACAGCATCCCAGATGACAAAGGAGACCATGGGGTCTTCTCAAGCCACATGCTCTGCTCTAGGGGCTCCTGCAGAGCCAAGGCTGTAGCCAGCCACCCTGTCTGAAACCCCATTGGTTCCCCAGAGTCATTTGTTGGAACCCCGTGTCTAAGCAGCAGGCATAGCAACAAGTTGGGAAAATGCAGTTAGACCCAAAGAAAAGCAACATAAATGAAGAAGAAAACATAAAAATTCTTGCACTCCAAAGAAAGATTATGTTGGCTTACCCACGGCATTCCCGCTGAGCACGGGAGTAATTGGAACGTCCTTTTTTGCAAAGTTTATTGGATCCTGGTGCTACTTGTTGCCGAACTGGTCAATTAATCTATTATTATTATTTTTTAATGAGTTAGGGGATTTCCTTGAGCAGAAAATCACCAGGAAACATGACCAAATGCCTGGAGCCCAGGGAATGGCTGGTTTTTCCTTCTAGTAAACCCTATTCGACAATTAAAGAAGGAAATGATGCCTCCACTACAGGTGGCAAATCAGACCGGTCTGGAAGGGGGCGAGGAAGGTTGGGCTCTGCTTGGAGGTGATCTTGGGGTGGTCACCATGAAACGGGTCACTCAAGTGCAGCAGCTTCAAGTGTAGGAAATAAAACCATTGAGTTTCCCTGCTGAGAGACAAATGATTTCTATTTAAAAACCTGCTTGTTCTGCGCAGAAACTCCCAATGTAGCAATAATTAATGATATCGGGAGGTTAAGAAAGACCTTCAGTTGGAGTCCCTCTGCTCTGGGCGTGAAATTGGATTAAAGTGAAGATAAACTTAGACATTAAATCTGAGGAGGAAGTCAGTAATTATGTGCGAATGCCCATATTTGCAGCTGTTTGAGCCAGCCAGGTTGGGGCCGAGTGGCTAGTCTTGTTCCAGGCATGTGGGGCTCTTGGAGATGAGGGGTCAGAAGAGGTCTGCGAAAAGCACCGTGTATCCACGCTAGCCTCTGCTCCTGAGGACGTTCTGCTGGTGTTTCAGGTAATAGACTCTGTGGTTCTGCTTACTTAATATTTATTCCGAGGTTTCCTTTATTAGCCAGATTTCTTTCCCCTAATGTGTATACCACAGAACCCTAAGGTAGGTTGTTTTCCAGGATCCCCCTACAGACACACAAATCCATGACGCCCAGGTGACTGTATGGGTCAACATAGTATTCTCGCAGAATATACGTACACACCCCACAGACTTCACTCTCTAGGCTAATCACAGTGTAAGTTTTAGGTTAACAGTTGTTACATAGAGAAGTAATGTCTAGACACGCTTGGGACACTCACAAAATTTCCCCAGCATTTTCACTCAGAGGTTGGTTGGACCCCGTGGGGATTCTTGGCGAACTCACAGGGCGCAGCATCCAACTGTGATTTTTCTAGATGGTCTGGCAGATGCGGTTCTCACCCAAGATAGAGAAACAAAAGCTAGCTGAATAGGGTTTCTGGGAAAGTTAGTTATTTTCCTGCTCACAAGCGACAGGGTGAGCTGTCTCCACCTTCACTCACGCCTAGACTTATCTATGAACATACCGGGAAGTTGTGCTGCCATTGCATTATGATTGGAATAAAATTTCTGGCTTGAGGATGGAACCATTGGCAGCCATGCAGAACCTTCACTCTTCGTGGGTTGCCTTTGGCTATTAAATGGGAAGGAGACAGCTTTCTATCAGACATTTTAACTGACTAAGCCTCAGGCGGTGAAGTTTAGGTTAAGAAAAAAAAAAAAAAAACACAACTTTTTTCTGATTTTTGCATAGAGTCAACATAGCATAAGATACTATTTGGGCGGACTCTGTGTGAGGCTTGCCTCATCTCTTGCCACTAACAGGATGCACCTGGCCAACAGCGACACAGTCCTTTGAGCATGGCAAGGGGCACTGATGGCCTCTGTGACACCTGGCTGACAGATATGGCTCTTTGGGTATTCCCTGAGTCTCTTGAGGGTAGCACATATCTACCTCTAGGGGCCCAGTTGATTATACTTATTCCAGATGAGCGCTGGGACCACCAGGACACATCCTGTTCTGTCAGCTTTAGAGCTAAGAGAGTAACAGCACAAGGTAAGAACACAAAACTCCATTCCTTCTCTGCATATGTCCGAAGGTCCCTATCTAGACAGAGAGAGCTAGGATTGCACTTTACTAGTTCTCCTTGGCTTTAGGATGTCAGTTGCTGTTTGGTTCCTGGAAAGCTGGACCAGGAACTCATCCTCTGCTTTGTGAAGTGCTTGTCTCACTGGGTGCTTGAGGCTCAGACCAGGGAATGGGGTTTATGCGATGAGCAGATCCTTTTATATCTGGGCAGCAACAAGTAAGGAGCTAGACACCCTTGAAAGCCTTGCTCTAGCCCTCAGGAGTCATGGCCGCGTGGAGTCTCTGGGTCACATGATCAAAGACCTTCCTTGGTTGAGGGGTCTATATGCCCTTGGCCTTAACTCACCCAACACTCATGCATTTCTTCAAGAAGACTCCACACTTTACATCTGGTTATTATTATTTTTTTAACTTCATCTCACAGGTGAGAAACAGAGCCTTCAAGAGGCCCAATAATGTGCTCACGCTCTCCAGGAGAGCGGGGCTGGCCGTTGACACCCACATCCTTCACCCTCACTACTTCTACATGGCTCCTCCGCTCCTTTGCCGGGAGCCTAGAAATCACAGAGGCTGGTATCTGAGCTGCTAGCATGTGCATGCCAGCCAGTTATAACCCTCCTGGGCGACATGCCCACAGGCCTCCTTGGCATTGAGAAGCAATGAATTTGGGCCATGGGAAGATAGGGTTTTGCTACTTTGGGTTATGGTACTTAAACTATTCTGTGTGATGCAGACTGCACATAGAGCATTTGGAGGGATGTGAAGACGCCTCAGTGGTTACGTTGTATGAGAAAAAGGGTCCAACATACAGAAGAGGACTTTTTTAGCTCCCATTGTCCTCTTGTGTCTGTGAGAACTCTTGGGATATTTGTTTCAGTAGCTAATGTAATTGGCTAATGCCGGCTGCTGATGTTGTTGTCATGGCAAAGTCTATGCTGGATCTCATAGAGGTCACGACTGGTCACCCAGGAAAAGCCCTATTGCTGTTATCACACCTACTATATGATGGGTATGGTAGGTTGTGGGTGGTGACATTCTCTGCTTCCTTGAGATTCCTGACTCTGTGTCTTTGAAGTTGGTGCGGCCTTAAACGCAGGCAAGTAGACTGTAAACCACACTTACCAGCCCTCTCTGCCTTCAGTCATAATGAAGTCTCTCTGCCTTCAGTTATAATACGTGAATGTTTTCTTAGGGGTTTCCATAAACACGGAACTGATTTTCTCACGCTGGCTTCCTGAATGTAACCTGTAAGGAATTGTTCTTAAGTGGTGGAAGCAGCTGCAGACATCTTCTTCCGTACTCCCCAATGTGTTTATGCATCCGGGAGCATTTTCCACATGGAAAACGGATACAAGGTACCTACCTCTTTGCGTTGTTATGGGAATGGAATGTGATAATGTATTTTAAAGCGCTGAGCATCATGCTGGGAGCCCAGTGTGCTCTCCTCCCAGGAGATAGGATATTTATTAATTGCACAGACGTGTCTCTGGAACTTCATCAGAGATTGGGGCAGGTCCAGAGTTCAAGTGGTGATGGTTTGGTTAAGTACCTGTGCTGTGGAAAATATGCCAACTGACGGGAAATGCATCCAACAACCTGTAAATCATTCAGTGCGACTTTTTTTTAGGTTAGTGAACAATCTGTAGATTAGCTGTAGGTTCACAAAAAGCATGGGGCTTTCTGAATCTCATCCTTTCCTTTCCAGCTGCACTCACTGAGCACACTTTCCCACTAATGACTAGTGGTGCGTGTGCCATAAGTGATAAGCCCACATAGACATATGAGCTCAGAGTGTATGTGAGAGTTCACCTAGTGTTTTTCAGTGAATGGCTTTAGAAAAATTGACAATAGTATACTTCTAGCGTTATAGCCTAATGATATGCCTCCCACTCCTTCGTTGCCCTTCCCCCCATTCTCTCCTGTGTTGTTTTCTGGGACTTGCCTTTGCCTCATGGGGATGCCTAGTTTTTCTTGTGCCATTTGTTGGAAAAGCAGTCTTTGCTTTATTTTCAGTTGTCAGAAGACAGCGGATTATATGATAATAGATCCATTCCAAGGCTCTACAGCAGAAGTTCTTGATGCTGCGACCCTTAAATATAGTTCCTCATGTTGTGGCAACCTCCAACAGTATGATTATTTCATTGCCACCTCACAAATGTAATTTTGCTACTGTTATAAGTTGTAATGCATATATCTGATACAAAGAACCTCTGCTATGTGACTGCCAAGGGGGTCGCAACCCACAGATTGAGAACCGTTGCTGTACACTATGCTCCGTTGACATGCTTACCTGTCTTTCAAGAATATCAGGCTATCTTGATTAATGTTAACTTTTGGGTAAGTCCTGAAATGGGGTGTGTTAGTCTTCCAGCTTTCCTCATCTTCTAGTATGGGGCTTTTTACTGTGGGCCTAAACTTGAAAATCGCTTTGACAATATCTGCAGTGATATTGGACTTACACATCAAATCTGGAAGAAGTGGCGGATGCTGCTGCTCAGAGCCACTCTGTGCACCTGTCCTGCCTTGGTGGACCCGGATCCCTTGACACTGTGATTCACGGTAAATGCTCTTCCTCTAAGTTGCTTCTGCTGGATCACGTGTCACAGCAGGAAGAAAAGTAAGCAATGGAACGCCAATTATCTCCCCTCCTCTCCCAGCAGTTCCTCTAGAGTCTTGAGCATGTTCTTAGAACTAGCTCAACAATGCTGTTCTTCTACTTCACGGGTCTTACAGGCATTTTATAATAATGAAACACTGCCAAAGCCTTCTTTTAGCACCATTGTTGTCATTCATTCCCTATAAAACGTATGTAAGCAAACAAGCACACACAGACATATGCGCTCCACTTAATGATGGGCAAGATTCTGATAACTCCATCTTTGTTTTTCAAGTCAATGTAGAAACCTCAGGACTGTAGTTACCAAGACCAAGATGGCCGTTGGATGCAACCTTGTATGTCTGTCGCCACATATGCTGTCTGCCGTTGACTAGAATGTCACACGGCATCTATGTGTGTGCGTGTGTGTGCATGTGTGTGGGTACGTATTTCTCTGTGTAGTTATTTTGAACAGACTGTCATTAGATAATTAAGAGTAAGAACATTGAAAAACTTAATTTTATGTTTATTTGTTCTCTGACACTCTTCCTATGTGCATCTTAGTTTCTGACCTATGCTATTTTGTTTTTCTCTGGAAAATTTCTTTTTAATATTTCTTTTGAATTTTAAAACTTATTTGTTGGCATTTTTACACATGTATATAGTGCATTTTAATCATATTCAACTCCTCTATTTGACTTTTCTTATTTCCCTCTGAGCTCTTCCTTCTTTCAGGCAAGTCCTCATCCTACTTTAATGTTGGCTATTTTATCTCTTAACATTAACTATTCTTCTCAATTCTCTTTTGGCTTGCATGGCTTCTGTTTCCCACTTGTCCTCACATGCTGTCTACCATTTCAGTCAATGGTCTACCAGAATATCAGCTGCATTCGTAAAAGACATGGTTTTAGATTGCTATCTGTAACACTCTCACCATAGCTGCGTGTGGTTCGGATGGCTTATTTTAAGGTCTTTGTTGGCCTATATTGGCATATTTTATTTTTAAATTAAATTTATTTATTTTTTTTTTGGAAATAGGCTCTTTCTGTGTAATGCTGGGTGTCCCGGAGCTTGCTGTGTAGATCAGACTGACCTCAGATTCACAGAGACCCTTCTGCCTCTGCCTCTCCAGTGCTGGTGAGCCATGAGGGGCTCAGTCTATGGCGCGCAGTTCATCTCAGTCTCTCTGTGAGCTTGTGCCCCGACAGTCACCAGTGCTTTCTTTCTTCTTCTTCTTTTAATCTTTAGATAGGGCAGGATGCCAGGGACTCTAGAGCCATGTATTGCCTCTACCTCATGCCTGTCAAAGTGGGTTAGACTTTAACACTCCTGCAGGGTGGCCTGTGGTTAAACAGCAGACCTGGGCAGAGTGTTGTGCTGTATTTCCTTCCCCGTCTTTCTTGGGAAAGCAGGAGGAACTTGTTTCTGAAATTTGTTGTAAGCCCCTGGTAGGGCCTTGTGGGCAATGCAGAAGAGTGAGCCCCCCTATGTCTGAGCGCCCTGGTTATTTAACTGTTCACATTGAATCTCCAGAAATTTATTTTTTGTCATTTTGTAAATAAAAAATTATTAGAAGATGTAGGAGTTCCTGTTGTACAGGCAAGGATTACAGGTGAGCGTCGTCCTGAACAAAGCTGCCAGGCACATCTTTTGGAGTATTTCACACCAACATTGAAAGAGATTGCTTCCAGAATCTTGAGTCGATGGCTAGGTACCGGTACTGTGGGCTGGTCATTCCAGGAGTCAGTTTTCAAAACCAGAGGGAATGGACACATGCCTCATGAAAGGCCATGGCTGCTGGCAATCCTCCACTCTTAGTTTCCAGCCTTATGGTAGACAGTGCTCTTATTTGACACTCCTCAGGTCTAAGCAGTGCCCATGATGGGCCTGGGAGGCAGAGCCTGGGCTCAGCATCACCCAGGGGCTCAGCACCACCTAGCCCAATCCCTGAGCCCCAGTACCGCACAATGAGCACCAAGAGTGAGACTCCAGCAACTTAAGTACAGTCAGATTTTCCCATTTCAGCACCAGCTCCACGAAGGACTCTGCTTCTGAATTAGTTAAGTCTCTGTCTCTCTGAGTGCATATGTATGGAAGGCAGAGATTAATGCTGGGCATCTTCTATCACTCCCTACATTATGTTTTGAACAGGATTCCCTACTGGCCTTGGAGCTCCTAGATCCAGCTAGGCTGGTTGACTGAATTCCAAGGATGCTCCTGCCTCTGCCTCCTCCCAGCTGGGTTTCCAGGTGTGTATGCCACTGCTGACTTTATAATGTAAGCGACGGGGATCTGAACTCAGGTTTTCATGCTTTCCTGACTGAGCCATCTTTTCAGCTCAGTTCATTTAATTCTGAGGGCTTTTTATTGTTACCTCTTTACACATCAGAACAGAAACTGGAGTAAGTCAATTACTTCTTAAAAAAGATTCTTTGGGGGCTGGAGAGATGGCTCTGAGGTTAAGAGCACTGGCTATTCTTCCAAACATCCAGGCAGCTATATGGCAGCTCATAACCATCTATAATGAGATCTGATGCCCTCATCTGGGCAGAATACTCTATAAATAATAGATAAACATTCTTTAAAAAAGATTCTTCCTATGTAAACTAAACATTAGCATTTTATCAGGATTCTAGGCTCCTCTGACTATACCTTTTATCTTCTGTTTCAGTCAGAATGCACCTTCTAAGATTACCCTCTAAGGGATGTAAGTATACACTCCCTACATGTCTTGTAAATTTGCACACTTACTTAGTGCTTATTTAGGACAGAAAAAAAAAAAAAAAGCTTCCTTCCTGATCACAGCAGGAGCCTGCTTGAGTTTGTAAACGGAAACTGAGCTTGAATCTCATTTCTCAAGGTGAAAGCTTCGAAGTTACTCAGGACTCCTTTCAAGATGGTCTCACTGTATCGCGGCCCTTTCTCTTTATTATGTTTTAGCATCCTCTTTGTTGGAGGTGGCCAGCATTGGCAGATTTTACACTAGTTATCCAAGGAAATATTTTGGGGGTTTAATAATGCTCACCAACTTCGGCTGGCACAGGAGACGTGTGGAAACAAATGAGTTTGGCCAGAAGCCCAGACTGTCAGCCTGGCTGCTGTTCATTAGCAAGGACCTACCTTTTGTGCTGGGATGCACTTGAACCGTGCAGATGGTTCTTTACCTGAGTGAGCAGACGGCTGTGGGAGCTTGGATGTTATTGCTCTTCTCACTTCAGCGGGAACTCCGAGGCACAGAAGGTTGTGTGGAAGTCAGACACAATGAGGGCTCTGAGGCAGTCAACCTGCACACTGTTTTTATTGTACACCCCTGAGCTTTGCATTTCAGCCTCGTAATGGGGATATATACACTCAGAGAAATTTCTTTCTTTTTCTTCTGGAACATTCTGACACATGTTTTGTGAATGTCTCGCCTAGAAACAGAGCTGTGGTCTTGTTATCTATTCTGCCATTCATTTCTTACCCTCCTCTCCCTCCCAACCACCAGTCTAGTTTCTGCCTCGGGTGGTCTCATGCATAAGTCACAAAATTAGTGACTGTGTGGATGTCCTATAATCTTCCATCTTCCCTCAAAAATTTTCGTTCATGTGTGGGACAGATGTCCCAGTAGGAAAGCACTTTTTATACAAAGAGTGAGGAACTGAGTTTGTTCTCCAGAAACTACATAAAGAGTTAGATGAAATGATAGTCTTGCCAAACTCATGCTAGGCTGTGAGGGTAGAAATAGGTGTGTTCCAAGGGCTTGGTGGTCAACAGCCTGGCCGAATCAATCAGCTCCAGGTTCCAGGGAGAGACCTTGTGGCACCAACGTGGGTGACTCCTAAAGAATGACACCCCGGGGAAACCTTTGGCCTCTGTGTACACACACACACACACACACACACACACACACACACACACACACACACACACACACACAC
>NW_026596046.1:6906290-6912579 GCF_907164565.1 Psammomys obesus
CACACACACACACACACACACACACACACACACACACACACACACACGTGCTGGTACACATACAAATCTGCAACCCATACCCTCCCCCCCAAACACAATTTTCCTTCACAAATTCTTCTTTTATTTTTAATTTTAGACAGTGACTCATGTAGTCCAGGCTGGCTTCAATGTTGCTGTGCAGTCAGGGATGGCCTTGAACTCCTGGTCATCCAGCTTCCGCTTCCCCAAGTGCCAGAGTACCTATGTGCCACCCCACCCAGGTTATGCAGGGCTGGGGATTGAACCCGGGGTTTCGTACGCTGGGCCAGTGCTCCACCAGCTGAGCTACATCCACAGCTCCACTCCCTTAGCATCACGGAGTCATGTGCTTTCTGTGGAGCTGTGCACAGGGCCCCTGGACAAAATGCCCTGGTGGAGTGGAAACTGCGGTTCACTGGCTCACCTGTGGAGATGGTGTGCCTCCTTCCTTCTGCTCCCCAGGTGGCCCATTGACTGGCACGGACTCACTAGCCGTTTTCTCTTTTGCAGAAGGTAAGGTGGGAGGCCAGTTGATCAGAGCGCTGTAAATGCGTGGACTCCCCCCCCCTCCCCCGCTGCCTGGCTTTACTCAGTGAGTCCTGCTTGGCCCTGTGCTTGCTTTTCTGGACCTCTTCGGCTCAGTAACTGGTGAAGGAGCCCTCATACCCACAGAGGTCCCCAGAACTCCTTCAGAGTCCGAAAGATCTGCCCATGTCCATTGTGTATCGGCACGAATCTGTATTTTCTTCACACGCTTCGGTCAAACGACACATCCCAACAGATGAATCCAGGAATGCAACTGTCTTCAGTGCAGCCAGATGTTAAAGAGCTTTAAAAGGTGCCAAAAGTCCTTCTTTGGGGGGGGGATATGGCTATTTTAATAAAAATGTTATTGATGTTAATGTGATGGGTTCTCACTGCTGTTTTTAGTGAAATATTCAGTGCTTCAATATTCTGAATTTTCATTTCTAGTACCACAGACAGGAATAAATGAAAACTACATTAAGAAGTAATTTAGAGTCTTTAAAATTATTTAACTGTGGAAAAGAATCCTGAGACCAATAATTTTGGGAATAATGATCCTATCCTAATTATTTCTGTTGGTGTTCCAACAGGTATTTCTGTGTCTTAGGAACAATGGTCATTTGGAAGAGAACCTTCAAGTATAAAGGCTAATAAATTATAATATAGTATTTATATATGGAATACTATACAACAATAAAAAGGAATAAAGTATAACTCCATACAGTAGGTACTTAGTGAGAGATAGCCAACGAACGCATTACAGTTTTAAAAGCTGGAGAAAATACATAGCATTTTGGTTGGTGATAGGCTGCCTACGTGGTGGTGGCCTATAGGAAGGTTTCCTATGATGTCATGATGTAGTAAGAATCTAGTTTGTGTATGTATACTCTATAATATATAATGTAAACCTAATGATGGAATTGCATGAGCACTCATTTCAAAGAGATATTAGACAACGCAAGCATAAAATACAATGCTTAAGGATGCATACACGGGCGGGGAAAGCACAGAGGAGAGGCACGGAGGAGATCTTAAAAGTTAGGCTGCGACTTGGAGGACGTTTGTAGTGACCTCCTGGAGGTGGCTAGACTTACCCCGAGTACTGAGATGTGACACCTTTCTCTGCATGAGTCAGCTAAGGGTGTCAACTGTCTGTCTTAGAGCTCTGATCCCACGGGGATTCCATGTTTCCCTTTACCAACTGGCTCTTCCTGAATTGTCAGTGGAGGCCTCTGCAGAGTGGCTGGGGGATGGAGACTGTGTTGTTTCTGGTGGCTTCCTTCTCTGCTTTGCTTCAGAGCAGTTGCTCTCCCTCCAAGGTAGTCTGGTTGATCCCAGCAGCAGTATGGACTCCAGCATGCAGCCTTCCCATGCTCCTTGACAGGCTTCATCACCTCTTTTCAGAGGCCTTAGAGCCTGGCACTCTATCCCTGTGGACCAGATGCCTGATGCCCAGGGCTGTGGGATACTGCTTTCAAGTTTGGAGTCAATATTCCCAGCCTCTTCCCTTTACTATCTAGTGATAATAGCTGCTCCCTCTGGAAAGCCAAGATTACCTACTCAAACTGAGGGTATTAAATGGCACTGGGCAGTTTGTGTGTTACTTGCACGGAGTCACCAAGCATAGACTGACGTAGAGTTCTTTCTGTTGCCTGAACTCAGTGGAAATGATGAGCAGCCACGAACAGAAACCCAGATTCCAAAATGCTTCATATTCTGAAACTTTTTCAGCACACATCTGACCTCATGAACACTCAAAAGACTAGTGCATTAAAAGTACTTATAAATTACTTTTGGTCTGTATGTAAGAATATGCACAAACCATAGGTAAGCTTGTGTTTAACTTTAGGTCCCCTATTCACACGATCTTATTATGCATGGGCAAATATTCTAAGATCAGAAAGCAATTTGGAACCCAAAACACTTCCAATCCTAGATGTTCTGACAGGAGATGTTCAGTGTGGATAGAATGACTTAGGGGCAATACTCACACAGGGTACAGATCCCCAAAGATGGTATATGGCATGCTTTGTTGTGTGAGCTCCTTGTCATGGCCTCTGGGCCATCATGAGGTTTCAGCCTGTCATTTGTTGTGTCCTTCTAAGAGTTGCTAATGAAGCAAACATCTGAGGACTAAGCGCTGCCTCACCTGACCGTGAGGGTGGTCGTGACGACTCAGGGCTATCAGATGTGTGAGCTCTTCCTCACCTCATGGGAGCACTTATAGAAAGAAAAAAAAGCACGCAAACTTAAAAAAAATGTATTTTTATATGTATGAGTGTTTTGCCCATATGTGTACCATTTGCGTGGTTTTTTTTTTTTATTCACAGAGGCCAGTAGAGGGCGTCATGTCCCCTGAAACTGTACTTACAGACGGTTGTGAGCTGCTGTGTGTGTGTGTGTGTGTGTGTGTGTGTTATGAATTGAACTTGGGTCCTCTGGAAGAAGAGCAAGTGCTCTTAGTCACTGAGCCATCTCTTCAGTCCATACACCCAAGCTTAAAAAAAATAATTTTTTAAAATCCTGTGTAAAATGCCATTGCAACTTAAAAAATTTTTTCAGTAAGCTGGGCAGTGGTGACATAGGCCTTCAACCCCAGCACTTGGGAGGTAGAAGTAGGCAGATTTCTTGTGAGTTCAAGGCCAACCTGCTCTACAGATCGAGTTCCAGGATAGCCAGGGCTACAAAGTGAAACCCTGCCTTGAAACCCTCCTCCACAAAACTGTTAGTTCTTTGACAGTTTTGTTCAGTGTGTTTTGATCATACTTGTGATGTTTTTGGTGTATGTGTACATATATGTTCATACATGTACACATATGTAGTAGAGGATGGAGGTCAACACAGGTGTTTTTCTCAATTGCTCCCCACCTTATTTTTTTTTTTAAATTTTGTTATTCTTGAGAATTTCACATATATAATGAAATATGATAAAATTCCCCAAATTCCCTTTCTATCTCTTCCTTATAACTGCTAACTTGTCCCCCTCTCATCATGGCCACTGACAGGATTCCTATGCTCCAACTTATTTTTTGAGACAGGGTCTCTCATTGAGCATGGAGCTTACCAATTTGACTAGACCAGTTGGCCGGAAAGTCCCAGAAGGCTGTCACCATCTCTCAGCACTGGGATTACAGGCATTTTCTGCTGTGCCTAGCTTTTACCTGGGTGCTGGGAATCAAACTCAGGGCCTCTTGCATGCATGGCAAGCACCTTACCAACTGAGCCATCTTTGTAGTCCCTAAGTCTTCATACCTTAATTCTAGTCATAAATCTAGAGTAATTCCCCCCAATTCTCTCTTTCCCCCTATAACCATTAGGGCTGGATTTACTGAAAACTAGACAAAATATTGTTATATAGAATACAGAATTACAGTGAATATGAAGCAATGACAAGCAGGTTACAGAAAATGTAACGTGTCCTGTAAGGCACAAGACCTGAAAGAAGATGTTTGGATAAACTCAGATGAAGCTGAGGGTGGTGAATCCCTGAGTCACTTTGATTCATCTGATTTCTATGTCAGAGGACACTAGGCTTTCACTGCTGGGAGATACTATCATAATCCCACACTGGTCTCTGTTACGATAACAGAACACCTGATATAGTCAACTTACAGAAAGGGATGTCTGTTTTGGCACAAAACTTTGGAGGATTCAGTCCACAACCAGTGGAATAGCAGTACACCATGGGGAGAGTGTGTGGTGAGGAAGCCTGTTGCCACAGAGCCAGGATGCAAATGACAGAAAGAAGAGACAAGAAACTCAGAATCCCTGTTGATGAGATAATCACAATGACCCACTAAAGGCCCCATTTCTTATTGTCTTCATCTTCTCCCAGTAGCACAGTTCTAGCAACCAAGCCTTTGAGAACTGTCAAGATTCAAACTATAGCTCCTTGCAAGATGGTCTATTCTTCCCAGCCCATCCAATCATGCCTGTGGCTTATCCTTCTCTGAGAGTAAATACCAAGTCAAATGCAGAAGGAAATAGCTTGTATGTCAAAATAAATAAAGGAGTCTTACTAATTTATAATACCAGAAAGGAACTAGACAAAGAAGCTAGATAACAACATTGAATAGAACCAAACTTCTCTCTGTTGTTTGCAACAGAAATCATGGACTTAACATGGAGCCAGACTTGGACCTAAAGGTCTGGTTTGTTTAGATGACTGAAAGTCGAACTTGTGGCCATACTTTATGAAGATGAACTGTCAGATCATACTTGCTGCAGCAAAGAGGAGGGATCAAAAATCGTAGGGAGACAGAGATGCTGAGGTAGGGCTATTCACCTCTAACCCCGCTGTCTTCCCAGTGACATTTCTGAGAGGGCCCACAGTGATTCTGAGAAGTACCTTGGTGAGAGAAAGGCTGAAGAGTAATGGATACTGCTGCCAACCTCTTGGGTGCTCTGGCTTCGGGGGAAGACAGACCCTGTAGCAGCAGAGATAGAGTTTCAGCATGGTGGACCATGTAGGGATGATGAGGATGGTTGTATGGAGGAATGAAGGCATCTGTAATCCATCCACAGGGATCTCAAGGTGGGCCAGGTAGATGAGAATGTCTGTAATCCACAGATATCTTAAGGTGGATCATGCAGGGATGATGAGTGTGTGTGTGTGTGTGTGTGTGTGTGTGTGTGTGTGTGTCTGTAATTCACAAGGATCTTTGGCAGTGGTTATTTGATCATGATGTCATAAGGGATGAGGTAGATGGCCACCCTATTCAAATGTTGCTGTAAGTAGATTGTGGCCAACATGCCAAGTCTTTTAGTTAGAGGTGCTCTAGTGAAGGGTCACACCTTTCCTAACCCCAGGCCTAAATTACTCTCAGACTGGGAAAGCCTTGATTCAAGTTTCTTTAGGTCTGGTATACTGGCCTACATACATTATCTTCTGTCAGGCTTTTCCCAAAAGGGCATGGAGTCATTTACAAGAGTGATTCAACAAGAAAAAAAAGAAATGCCAAGACCCTTCAGGATTTTCTGGCACAAAACTGATGATAATCCTGAAATCTCCAAGTGCCACTAGAATTTACTCATTAGAAACTGGGGCTCATGCTTCTTAGACAATAGTGGAGAACTGAACCAAGCTCAGATTTGAGTGTGATTTGAGTGTGCCAGTGTGTCTCTGAGCATTGATGGCTATCTTTCAAGTTGCAGGTCTTGGATCTACTTCACATGTATTTGGCAGGCAGAATGTACAAGTTTACTCTTCGCTGTAGGAAAGTCCTAGAATGTTGCCTCTGCCCCAGGATAGAACTCTAAAAGCCATATGCACACAATCTTGACTCTGAATTGATGTGTCATTTTAGAAGATGGGTAAATGTCAGTAATACTGGATACCAAAATCTCACCACCTATTGCAAGGATGGTGGCCGTATCTGGGGGAATCTTTTCTTTGATCAGGTGGTGGCTTCAACTCTTGCTGCTATTATAGATATAGGCTTTTATTTTGGAGTGAACTTGCATAGCATCTCATGATATAGTGAGAGGTAACTATTGACCAGACAAGTGGTTTTTTTTTTTTTTCTTCTCTAGACCCATCTGCAGGGACAATCAGAGGCTTGCCTTTCACAGCCAGAATTTAGATACAGTTGATGAACACAGTGTTTTAGACTTTACTATAAAAGGCTTTAAGAAACAGAAATGAATTGTAATGCAATGTTTACCATGATAAATGAAATTAGAGTCATGTCTTTGTGTAGCTTTCTTTCTTTCTTTCTTTCTTTCTTTCTTTCTTTCTTTCTTTCTT
>NW_026596046.1:6912589-6964767 GCF_907164565.1 Psammomys obesus
CTTTCTTTCTTTCTTTCTTTCTTTCTTTCTTTCTTTCTTTCTTTCTTTCTCTCTTTCTTTCTGGAGGGGAAAGTAGCTGAAGAGCTTTCTATCTGAATAGGAGATAGAGTCAAAATGGTTTGACTTGAAGGATAGATGGCACACCATGAACTTATGCTGGACATCTGGGGACATGCCATCAAGAATTTCTGGCATGTTGAGTGTGTGATTGTGAACATGCTCATATGTGGCAGTCACGGGGTAACGTCTCATGTCCTTCTTCAGTTACCTTCTGCTTTGTGTTTGTGACATGGTCTCTTATTGATCTGGAACTTTGCCCCAACTAGGCAATGGTTGGCTGGTCAGCAAACTCCAGGAATCTGTCTGTCTCTACCTCCCAATTTGCATTTCTACAATTATAAATATGTACCACAACACCTGCATTTTTAAAAATTTAACTTTAATTTAAAAAATCCTCTTTAATATAGTCATAGTCTTTAGTGTATTTTCCATCTCCGTGAAACAGCAAACTTTTTTTAAATTCTTTATTAATTACACTTTACTCACTTTGTATCCCCCCTGTGGTTCCCTCTCTCCTCCTGTCCCAATCCCTCCCTTCCTCCACCCTCTGCATGCATGCCCCTCCCCAAGTCCACTGATAGGGGAGTCTTCTTTTCCTTCCTTCTGATCCTAGGTCTCATCAGGAGTGGCTGCATTGTCTTCTCCTGTGGCCTGGTAAGGCTGCTCCCCCCTCAGGGGGAGATAATTAAAGAGCAGGCCAATCAGTTCATGTCAGAGACAGTCCCTGTTCCTATTACAATGGAACCCACTTGGATACTGAACTGCCATGGGCTACATCTATGCAGGGGTCTTAGGTTATCTCCATGCATAGTCCTTGGTTGGAGTATCAGTCTCAGGAAAGACCCCTGTGCTCAGATTTTTTGGTTCTGTTGCTCTCCTTGTGGAGTTCCTGTCCTCTCCAGATCTTACTGAAACAGCAGACTTTTAAGGAATATAGTATACACATTTGTGGTCTAGATGCAGGAATGTATCTTTATGAGTTATGTTTTGATATCAAACAGAATCCCAGACATCTGACATATGCTCAGTTTATGATGAACAAAACTATTCTTCTAAGTTCTACAATGTGGACCTTTTTAAACTATGCTCAATCCTGTCTGCAGAAAGGATTCACCTGACTCTATTTTGACGTGTTCAGTTGACATCCTGAAGCCTATGTAGGTACAATGATGCACCCTTTCTAGAACAAAGGTAAAATACCACACCTGGATTTTTATGTGGATTCTGGGGATTAAACTCAAGGCCCTCGAGCTCATGAGGAGTCTGCTATACTGGACAGAGCAGAATTTAATTATTTCCCTAGCAGAAGAATTTAATCCTTGAGCAGCTTCAGTTAAGCCTACTGACTGTTGACCAGACACCATTGTGGATTCTTGGGATGGAGAGGGTAAAGGAAAATCTAGGTCTCTGCCCTTGCGCAGAGCCTGAAAGTCCTAAGTTGTGGCTCAAGGAGAGGTTATCATCACTGGGACATCTCAATGCTGTGTGCTCCAGAGCCAAGCACACCAGGTCTCATTTCATGGCTGCCCGTGACCCTGGAGTGGCATCTGGAGAGAGCTCAAGGTGGTTGGTGATCTGGGCAGGAGCATCGTATAGCCCAATCACACACGTTCAATCACACTCTTTGCACTAAGCAGAACCAACCAACAGGATAGTCAGACCCAGCAGAGGTCCTTCTGACTGAGAAATGCTTTCTGAGCAAGAGGAAAGAAGAGTTCTTTTCAGGTCAACTTTTTTGATGGAGTGTGTGGAAAAATTGAAGACTTGTAATTGACTTTCAAGTAATTTAGACCTACTTCATACCCAAAGCAGGGAGAAGCCTGCACAATGCAAAGCCATGTGCCTAGCTACTGCTGGGAAAGGCAGGAAAGCAGCCCTCTGTCTCCATGTGGATTGAAGTGGGATTCCTTTGCCTTCCATGGAGAATTAGGGGTTTCTGTGGCTTTCTATTGCCCATGCTGCTCTGTCTCTAAAGAGACTTGGGCCCTCCTTTATCTCCTCCCCTGAAAGCAGGAGGTATCTAAGAAACTTTCCAGATAGAAAAGTTTCATGTCTCCTTTGCCTCCTTGTTTGTCTGGTTTGACAACCACCTGCCCCACAGACAGCCACATGCAGACATAGACATGTGCTCTTGTAGGAAAGTGAGGACAGTTTGGAATTATTGCTTTTTAACAACCCTCATTTTATGCTAGAAAGAATTGTGAATTATTTCTCCAAGTGGCCAAAATAGGATTTGTACTCATTTGAATTTTAAATGATCTACCAAGCGGTGTTTCTATTTTGCTTTAAGAGGGCGGATACTAGATAAGTCAATATACAGCTAGGTTCAGAAGCCAAAAAAAGAAAAAAAAAAAAAACAACTTCCTCTTGGGATAGCAGGGCATTTGCATTTGTCAAGCAGGAGCTCCTGCCCTTCCTGATTATATTACCTAGTGTCAGGGCTCCAGTGCTCACTTGAAGCTCTGGACCTTTGGATTTGAACACCAGCTCAGAGAACTTCACAAATTTCCTGTGATGTTTTTCTTGGAGCTCTCCCCCATAAGCACATCAGAAAAGTGAAGTGTGGAGTTACAACTGTGATGTATCCTCAGTCAACTACCAAGTTTTAAATTAGGCAATGCTTCCTTTTTTGGGGTTTAATATTTGTCTTAATCTGCTTTCTGTTGCTGAAGCAAAAATAAGTGAGGTTGGGTAATTTATTAAAGACAAGAAATTCATTTCTCATAGTTCTGGGCCTTTGCCAACCCGTTCACAGAAGTGTCTGGGAGACGTTTTCACCGTATTTTCTTCTCTCGATTGTCCCAGGTTGAGATGTGTAAGAGTATCGTGTGGGTGACTGGTGAGACCTCTGTGCTGCATCTCGTATAGTGGAGGGAAGCGAGTGTGAGAGATGGAAGCTAGGGAGAGACAAACGTGTGTCAGCTCACTCTTGAGCCACCTACTCTATACCCGAGACAGCAATATCCCTCCCAATTATGTGTTAATGGCCCACGCTCTAGTATTGTATCAATAGCAATTAAATTGCAATATGAGCTTTGGAGAGGGCTCATGTCACAACAAAGCCCTATCTTGATACTAGTGTGAACAGAAATACTTCCTCAGATATATATCTAGCTAGATAGAAAATAGAGTGGACGGTGGGATGGGCTTGCGCCTGCCCTACCTAGCTCAGCAAGAGAAATGATTGCTGATCTTGCGGGTGTTTCATTGGAAAGACCTTCCAGAGCATGTCCCCAGGAGCCTGCCTGCCTGGTGGACAGGAGACTGGGTGTCCTCCAGGAGGGGCAAGTGTGAGAAGACGCAGCATAAGGGCTCTCCCATCTCTCAAGCAGAGATGGCAAAGGCCAACAATTGAATTTTGTGTGTGATCACAGTCATCAAGCAGAAATGACTGGTACCTTCTAGCACTTTCAGACATTGCTCTGACTGCAAAGAGGGTCATCTTAGCAGCCATATTTCTATCTCTCTGTTGCCAATTGCTACCCAAAATGTACTCAAATAGCTAGACTACAGCTATTAAGAACAGTAGGAAAACTATACACAGAGACCATTTCTCTCTCTCCCTTTCCCCCCCTCTCTCCTTCCCTCCTTTCCTCCCTATCTCTCACCTCTTTCCCCCTCTTTCTTTTCCCTTCCCTCTCTCTTTCTCCCTCTCATTTGTTCCAGGCTCTTTGATGTTCTGGAAGCTCCAGGCTTACACATTGCTGTATATATACTCCTTATGACTCTTCACTAATGCATTTTTTTTTTTCTGTGCACATATGTATCTGTGTCCAAATTTTTCCTAATTTTGAAGGTCAGGAATTATTTTGTCTTGGGGCCTACCCTTGTAATGATCTCATTTTGGTTATATCTCTGTGAAGATCCACTGTTCAAGTAAAGTCTCTTTCCTAGAGTCTGGGAATGAGGACTTCCAACAAATCTTATTTGAGGGAGACATAGGTAAACTCAGTACAGATGACTATTGGTCGGAGCCCTGAGTGAGATTTATCAGATTCACTGACATCCCCTGAAAGGTTGAGAAATAGTGTCAGTGGGATAAACAATTGTTTTTAAGACACACAGCTTATATGGAATGTTTTGAACTTGAACCCAGGGCCTCTGGACTCATGCAGTTTTTATGCCCTAGAAGTAGCTGACTTGATGGTCGATCAGAAGCTCTGCTTGCTAGTCTTATTCTTTTAAGCTTTTTATTAGTCTCCCCCCCCCTTTTCTTCAAAAAATTTCCTTTTAATTGGAGATTTTGACATTGACATTATGCGGGTTGGGAAGAGCCTGAGGCGACATAAAGTAATTGTCTTTTATTAGAAGAGTTCAGGAGGACACGGGGTGATCTCTATCAGCTCTGGAAACATGGAGTCCTTCTTGGAATACCTACCAAGTGAAAAGGGGGGGCACCACGCAGTCAATGGCATCGATCAATACTGGGTAGGGGGATGCGAATCTGTTGCTGGGCAGCCTTTTCTTTCATTTTTTCTCCCACCTCATCTTTCCTGTGACAAGACTACTTGATGCATGCGGACCTGCCGGACTCAGGACTTGAGGCGAGACTGGGAACCAGTTTGGAGATTCTTCCGTGACAGCTTGAGGACGTGTAGACCCCCACAGAGTGACATTGCTTAGCCAGTGAGATTCGTCTTGTTAGACCACGATTGTGCTGCAGAGCTGCCATGAGAGCAAGCCGGAAGCCTGCTCAGGAGGCAGCACACACACTGGCAACATTCGGGAATGGGTCACACCTGTCCTGGGCAACCCATTTTTCTCTCAATCTCTTTTACTATGTTTTGTCTTTCACTGTTCTAACAACATATACGAATCTGGGCTCTACAGTTTGCACCTTCATTGTTTCCAAAAGGTTCTGGCATCCATTCTGGGACTAACAGGAGGTGGAGGAACTTTCAGGGGTGGAGCCTAGTGAGAGGCTTGAGGTTATTGAGCATATTGTCCAAGGGGATTGAGGAACACCAGTCTCTTTCTCTCTCCTTTCGTCCCCAGGCTCCCATGATGATGAGTCACCACAGGCCCAAAGCAATGGGTCCAATTGGTCATGAACTAGAACCTCCCAAACAGTGAGCTAAAATAAGGTTTTCTTCTCTACCTGTTGATTATCTCAGGTATTTTCTATAGTGTAAAAACCTGACTAACACACTGGGTTGTAGGCTTAGATTTTTCACCAAACCTACTTCATTTAGGGTTCTTAAACACCTTTTCCTCCCTTCCAACCCCTGACCTTAGGTAGGAAAGCATTAGGGAAAAGGGCTGTAGACCTCTTTTATTTACTTCCTGTTGATAAGGGTTGATGGCTCTTTAGGGGATTACCAAACGTATGGATACCAGCAGTCTAGTCCAAAGGCCAAAACCAAGTAGCAATAAGATTCAAAAGATTGGGACAAGTCAGTGAAAGCCACAACACTCAGGTTAATTGCCCCGAGAAGTTCTCTGGAATGTCTCTTTCTGTGAAGTCAAGTGTCAAGGCACAAAGCACAAAGATCAGTGCAGTGATGTCGATCCAAAAAGCAATGTCTCATAATGGGCTTTTATATATTTCCTCTCCTCAGCTGGCCTAAGTTTCACACTCCTTGCATGAGAGAACAAAACATGACATACCCTCTCACAAGCCAACTTCCAGCAAAACATCACTTGCTCAGATTGCAGTAAAATATCACATGACAAAACTGAGTGTTCAAGGAAACTGGAGGCTTCCACTTCCCTGGGTAATTTACAAAGAATAGCTTATGTGGCTCTTGGACCTGGAGGCCACATTCCAAGAGCATGGTACCAGTATCTGCTTGGCATCTGATCAGGCATTCGATGTGGTGAGGCAGAACAAGCGTTTTAGAGATCTTAGAAAGAGGAATTGAGCAGGGCATTGAAGGGGTGTAGCTCATTCTCCAAGGAATGTAGCTCAGCTACATCATGTGCAGCAGCCGGCGATGTCTGCCTTGTTGGCATGGTTTGATGTTGCTGAAAACACCGAGCACTCTGATATGTACATATTGTCCACCTACTGAGATAAAGCACAACCTTTGAACTTCAAAGAAGGCCAGGCAGACGTGGAAGCTACAATAGATTATAATAAAGTGGAGGGGTGGAGCAAGTAAGGAGGAGGCAAGAGACAAGAAGGACATATACGTACCTATCTATCTGTCTATCTATCATCTCTTTATCTCTCTTGACTTATCTATCATATCTACATTTCTCTATGATCTGTCTACTATCTGTCTGCATGTTTATTATCTGTTTGTCTATCTATCATCTAACATTTTTGCCTGTGTCTCAGTTCTCATCTTCATGTTTATCTATCACTAGATTCTTCTTTATTCAGAGGGAGAATTTCAGACCTCAGACATTCTGTTTAAAAGTTGTTCCAAGTTTATATGCGTATGTAATATTGTTACTATGTATTCTTAATGTATAAAGATACATATACACATATATACATATGTGCTTTGGATAATGACACTTGTTTATACATGCATTTTTGTAATAGACAGAAGTAGATGTAAAGACGAGTGTTGGGAGGCTAGTGTGAGAATAAATGGAGTGTTTATGTGTATGCTAATTATGAGTTTTTATTACAACTTTGGATTGTATACTTGTACAACCAATTATTCATGCACTCACATATTACTTTATCAAAAGTGAAATACATAGATGGTTAAAAGTCCAAGAATACTGAAAGATTTACAAATAAAAACAAAGACTACGTGCCTCAGAATTAATCAGAGTTCTCCAGAGAAACAGAACTGACAGAATGAATATATATCATATATATATATATATATATATATATATGATATCTATATTATATACATATTAAGTAGGGATGTACTAGCTCACCTCACCTGATCATGTCTGGGTGGTGTGGCCCAGCAATGGTTGTCTGCAACTGGAGAGGCTGAGACACGGTAGAGCTTCAGTAGTCTCAATCTGGCACTGAGGACCTGGACAGCTCCTGGAGAGCCACTAGTCTTTAGTCCATGTAGGGAGACCAAGGTGAGTTCTCATGTTAGTGAAGGATGGAAGTAATGGTGAAGACAGTGGAGGATAAGTCCCCAGGCCAAAACCAAACAACAACAACAACGACAAAAGCCAAAAACCCAAACAACAATTTTTTTTTTCCCATCAGCCACTGCTGGAAGGTTCTGGTCACACCTTAGTCAATGTTATTGAGAACATCCCTCACAGGTGTAACCAGAGGCTTAGATTCATCTGATTTCAGAGCCCATCAAGTTGACAATTAAGATGAACTGCTATAGCCCCCACACCCCCGATGGCCTAGCCATTCTCCCACAGTCACTTTGAATTATTTTAGCTGTCTCTTTCAGTGATTTCAATATTCCAAATAATGTGCAAAGTGCTTTGTTAGTCAGCTCTGTGTTAACTACAGCAAGGAGCTGAGATGATTAACTCAATAAAAGGCAAGGAAGAGTTTGGCTCACAGTTTTAGATGGAAAGAGAGAAAGAGAGGGAGGGAGGGGGAGAGAAAGGGAGGAAAGGAGGGAAGGAAAAGGGGAGAGGGAGAATGCTGAAGCCTGACTAGTTCCTTTGTTGACACATCCTAATGACATGAAGGCCTCCCACCAGGGTCCACCCAGAGTGCCTAGCTCCCAACTGCTCAGGGAACAAGACTTCAATACATAGGTATTTCTAGAGACTTTTAAGATCCAAACTATAGCAAGGTACATACTGTTTTTGTCTTATGTCTTAGACATTTTGCCTGGTGTCACCTATCTCTCTGGTGCTGCCCCAGCCAGCCTCAGGTGCCTGATCTTTCTTCTTCTTTGTCTTTCCTGGATGGTCACATGGTCTCACACTTGTTATTGAGACCAGCAAAATGTTCTCAGGTTGTTGTAACTACATCTGTTTACAAATTATGTTGGAAAGACCTGAGTCCTCTATGTGTCTGGCTACTGAGAGACCCTGAGAGGGTGATTTGAGAGAAGAGGACCATTGTGAACCCAGAAATGGCACTACATCTACCTGGAATTAACTGGTGAATGGAGCCAAGAAAAAACAGAAAGAAAACACTAATGAAGACACTACTCATACTGCAACCTCTTTTACTCTCAGCCCTTCATCCTTGCAATCATTGTCTTCTCTGGCTCTTAGGCCTTTAACTTTGGTCTGAGCTATATTACTGGTGGCATTAGTATACTTCTGCAGGTAGAAGTAGTGGGGTGTCATAGCTTTCCGATGGCCTGTTGCAGGATTTCTTCATTTCCATGATGATGCGAACCAAACACCCTAACAAATCTCTGTGATCTATTTGCCTGTCTCCCATCTATTGTCCTTCCGTCCATCCATTCATTTTGTTGGCTTGTTCCCTCTAAAGATTTTTGATCAGCACAGAATCTGCCACCAGTGTCTGATTTCTCTAGTGTGAGGACTTGTTTCACTCCATGTTGGTGTAAGTCTGCTGCTGGCATTAGTGGGATATTGGAGTTGGTGAGAGTGGTGGTAGATATTTCTGTCACTTCGAACTGTTTTAGTTAACTCAGGCTTCTGACGCCAACTTTTTGGATATCTTTAGGGGTGGTCGGACTCTCTTCTTGTCTACATGCCTTTCAGTCCCTTTGGGTTATTGCTCCCATTAGTTTGTCAAGTCAGTTACTAATGTTTCATCTGTTCTATTTCCTAAAAACATGTAAAAATTTCTTGCAGGTGGATGCATTAGCCTTATAAACCTTGCAGTTTTATCTTTTGCATGCAACTAGGGTTTAGGAGGAAGGAGAGCAGATATTTACTAAATGAACTATTTTTTGATAGCTGAAGATTTGAATAAAGTAGAATTAGAGAGACAGAGAGAGAACTCTCTCCACAAAAGACTGTTTTATCAGAGTCAACAAAGTTGTCCTTAGGTCACCATGTCACCCAGTGCCCTGTCCTGAGAAGAGTTGTTATCATCCTCCAAGGACCTCGAAACACAGAGTGAGCTTCTGTGGAGCATGGAAGCATGGTCCTGAATCATCCAGCATAATGGTCTGTCTGCAGCAGAGAGGGAAGGTGCGCAGTAACCCACACACATCTCAGAGGAGGGTGTCCTTGTCTCTCACAGACAGAGAAATGGGAGGGGGCGGTGGTGGGTTGGGGTCAGTGGGGAGGGAGGATAAGGCCTGACAGGCTTCTTCTGTACCAGAATCTGGCGAATCCGAGTTCTCAGGGAGCTCTGCAAGACCTTGACCATGACCCTTACACAGGTAACATCAGTGTGAAGTCATCAGCAATGGGCGTTTCTCTAGGTTTGACTGAAGGTGGTGGCCACAGGGCTCTCTGATCCCTGTAAAGGGAGAGGTAACTTCTGAGTTACTCATAGGCTGTGCATATGACAGACATCACATCATTTAATTTCCAGAATGAACGTGAGTGATAAAGACTAGTGTTCCATTTGACAAGGGAAGACACCAAATCTCAGATTCAGAACCAGAACTCAAATTCAGGAGTCTTCAGTCTCTGCTCTGAGCAACTCAAGAAATGGATTTAGGACAGGCTCTTCAATAGCCTGCACTATTTTTCAACAGTTAAGCAAGCTTTGCTTGAGCCCTACAAGCACAATAGGCAAGCACGATGCCCTGAACATATTCTGAATTAATTTGCAACATTCAGGCACTCTGGAATGCTTACTCAATCTTTTAGAATTCCATCATTTTTTGAAGACTTTCAGACCTAAGAACAATGGGTCCACAATTCCCTTGTGTCAATAAATCATTAGAGTGAGGGGAAGTCAATGTGCTTAGAAAGGCAGGGGTGGCTGATCTTGGCCCGATGGTATAGGTCTGAATCCCAGCTGCTTAGGAGGCTGGGTCAGGAAGTTTGTAAGTTCAAGGCCTGCCTTGGCTTCCGCGTGAGTTCAAGATTAGCCTGTGCAACTTAGTGAGATACAATTTCAAAATAAAAGATAAAAACATGGCTGGAATGTAGCTCAGTGGTGGAGCTATTGCCTTGTGTAAGTGAGGCTCAATGTTTAGTCCTCAGTACTGTATCCACTCCAGAATAAAGAACAGATTTTTCTTATAGCGTTCTTGGTGGCCCTAACAAAGCTCATGGATACAGCCAGATCCCAGAGAGCAAGTGGAGGGAGCCGATCCTCACAGGCATTGCAGCATTAGTTTGTGACTGTCTGCTACTCCATACTACACGCCGTCATGTGTCCTGTGTTGATGTGTGTTATTAGGTTTGTGTCCTTTTTTTTTTTTTTATAGGTATACGTGTTTAACGGAAGAGTAATAACTATGTTACTGAAATAGACCTAAAAAGCGTAACTCGCAAATAGCTTCATGCATCAACACTATTCCTTTTTTAAAATTTATTTATTTTATTTTATTAATTGCAGTTTATTCCATTGTCTTTCTCAGTGAGGGTTGAACATCTTACCCAGGGTCCTCTTTCTTGTTTATCTTCTTTAGGTATATAGATTTCAGTATGTTTATCATATCTTATAGGTCTAGTTCCCACTTATAAGTGAGTATATACTGTGTGTCTTTCTCCTTCTGGGATACCTCACTCAGAATGATCCCACCATTTGCCTGCAAATTTCATGAGTTCCTTGTTTTTAATTGCTGAGTAGTATTCCATTGTGTACAAGTACCACAATTTTTGTAACCATTCCTCTGTTGATGGACATCTGGGTTGTTTCTGGGTTCTGGTTATTACGAATAAAGCTACTACAAACATGGTTGAGCAAATGTCCTTGTGGACATTGGATGTAGGATAAAACAAGTAACAGGACAGGAGCCTACCACTGAGGGCCTCTGAAAGTCTCTACCTAGCAGTGCATCAAAGCAGATACTGAGACTCATAACCAAATCTTCAGCAGAGTGCAGGAAATCATATGAAAGAAGGGAGAGTTAGTATGACCTGGAGAGGACAGGAGCGCCACAAATATATCTAGGTACAGGAGTCTTTTATGAGACTGTATCTCCAAGGACCATGAATAGATATAAACTAGAACCCCTGTTCGGATGTAGCCCATGGTAGCTCAGCATCCAAGTGGGTTCCCTAGTAAAGGGAACAGGGACTATTTCTGACATGAACCATGAACTCAATGGCAGGCTCTTTGACACCTTCCCCCACCCTTTATGCACTAGAAGGAGGAACAGCCTGCTAGGCCACAGAGGAGGACTTTGCAGCCAGTCCTGAAGATACCTGATAAACCAGGGTCAGATGAAAGGGGAGGAGGTCCTCCCCTATCAGTGGACTGGGAAAGGGGTAGGGAGAAGATGAGGGAGGGACGGTGGGATTGGGAGGGAATGAGGGAGCGAGATACAGCTAGGATACAAAATTAATAAACTGTAAATATTAAAAATAAAATAAAAATAAATTACAGTTTATTCACTTTGTATCCCACCTGTAGCCCCCTCTCTCCTCCCCTCCCAATTCCACCCTCCCTCCCTCTTCTCCACTCATGCTCCTCCCCAAGTCCTCTGATAGGGGAGGTCCTACTCCCCTTCCATCTGATTCTAGTCTATCACGTCTCATTAGGACTGGCTGCATTGTCCTCCTCTGTGGCCTGGTAAGGCTGCACCCCCCTCAGGGGGAGGTGATCAAAGAGCAGGCCAATCAGTTCATGTCAGAAACAGCCCCTGTTCCCCTTACTAGGGAACCCACTTAGACACTTAGCTGCCATGGGCTACATCTGTGCAGGGGTTTTAGGTTATCTCTATGAGTGGTCCTGGGTTGGAGTATCAGTCTCAGAAAAGACTCTTGGGCCCAGATTTTTTTTCTCTCCTTATGGAGCTCCTGTCCTTTCCAGGTCTTACTATTTCCCCCTTCTTTCCTAAGATTCCCTGCACTCTGCCCAAATTTTGGCTATGAGAAAACAGGGAACAGGACAGGAGCCTACCTCAGAGGGACTCTGAAAGACTCTACCCTGCAGGGTATCAAAGCAGAGGCTGAGAGTCATAACACTATTCCTTTTTAAATCCCCTTCTTCTGTTGATTTTCTTTGTTTAATTTTTATTTTACTGTGTGTGCCTTTCTCTCTCTTTCTCTGTCTCTCTCTTTTTGTATGTGTCTGGGTGTATTGTACATGTGCAGGTCAGAGGACAACTTGTGGGAGTCAGTTCTTTTTTCTACCATGTGGGTTTTGGAAATTGAATTCAGGTTATCAGACTTGGTGGCAAGTTCCTTCACCCTGGGAAGCATTTTGCCCTTAGGTTAATTTTCCTTCGTTTTTTTTTTTTTTTTTTTTTTTTTTCTGGTATGAGTCTTGTTACATAATAAGAGGCCTACTTCAGACTAATAAGTGTATCCTTGAGCCTTAGTCATTTGCCACCATCCTGAATCATTAGCCCTTCCCAACCCTCTTGCATCTTTATCTTTACTATATACTCTTGTATCCGTAACCTTTCCTCATCCTCCTCCATCCTTATTCCTTCTCTCCCATCTTCGTCTCTACTAATTATCTGCATAGGTGGTCGATGTAGTTATATTATTTTTCTTTGTTTCTTGTACCTCTTTATCTGACTGCTGCTTCCAGCCTTCCCACATCAGGATCAGCATGACTCACTAACACAGCTGGAATAGCTGGAGAGGCTCCTACTGGTGTTTTCTAGAGAAATAACCAGGTGGGTGATTTTGCCTTGACTCCATCTCCCATTAGCTTATATATTCTTAGGCAAGTTAACTGGTCAAACCCATTTTGCCTCACTTTCCTCATGTGTGAAATGGGAATGACAATTAGGCCACCATGAGGTCACATGTTGGCTGAGATTTGGCAAATACTAAGTGAACAGTCACATTATATATGTCATGGATGAGGCACATTTCCACAGTTGAACTTCAGCAGCGAGATTTGCTCATGTTTTGTTTGAGACTCTATGAAGTTCTCAAAGTTCCCTCCATTACCGAGTTACAGTTGATCCTTTCAATGGGGCTACTTTAGGAGATGTCTGAACTTGTCCAGTATATGTTAATCAAATTCTAGGGTATCTCTCTGTCTTCCTGTTACATGGCTCTGTACTTCCAGACAGTAAGCAAAGTCTGTGTACTTTTCTTGTGTGTATGTGCAAGCCAAGACAGTCACAAAAGTTCTCTAGTGATTTTGGGCCATATGGAGAAGTAGATATAGAAAGGTGACATCTCTGAGAATTAAGGCTCAGTTGGGGGTGACACGAGTGCTACTAAAGATGGACAAAATACCCAACCTGGGTTCAGGGGGAGGGGTTTGAAGCCAATTTTATAGGCAGTAAATTGTCCTTCTCTTTTTAGTCTCAGTTTTTGCACCCACTCAACCATTGATGCAATTAAGTCAACAATACATTGTCTATATTTTTCACCCAAAATATCATAACCAAGGTCTGTCTTTATATTCAGGTCCCTTTTCTTTTGCTATGTGACCCTTTCATAACATTTACGACTATGGACAGGTGCTGGCTCTTCATGAAGGCACAGCTCCCATGGGCATTAGAAGGGCCTGTGGGTCCCAGCATTTCCCGCAGTTCTGTTCCTGTAGGCATCTCAATTGATTCTTTTTCCTCAAGGCCAGAGGACAAGAAGCTTCCTTTGGTGTTGATTGCAACCATAAAATGAAACACCCAGCAACAGAGCGTCAGTCCTATTATTTGCTTTCTTGCTATATTGGGTACAGAGTCCTCCTATTTCAAAAGGCCTTCAAGCACTGATTTAAGAAAAAAACAAAAAAACAAAAAAAACAAACCTTTTCTCTTTCATTTATGGACAGTGCCTGAGGCATCCACTATGCGATAGGTGCTTAATAAATAATAATAACAGTTATTATTATGGAGCAGAAATCTGCTGATCCTTTCACACGCGTGGAACCCTGAGACCTCTTTTCTATTATGGAGGAGGCTGTATTTGTTTAACACCGCATTATTGCAGCCTGCATTTCAATGCATCAGCGTTACAAGCCATGTGCTCGTGGAGTTACGGTTATTGCCGAGTCTGTTTTTCTGTCTCCTTCAAATTCCCAAGCTTCAATTTCTTTTCTTTTTAAATACCGGGGGTTCAGATAACAACATAAAATAAATAATAAATTCATGTTTTAGTAAATAACACAGATGTCAATGACTCTTGGCAGGGAAAGAGAGAGAGAGAGAGAGAGAGAGAGAGAGAGAGAGAGAGAGAGAAAATCCCTCACTTGAACAGTTTCTTCTTCAGTGCTTTGGGGAATCATGGAAAATCTGATTGCAGCCTTGTCCTCTGGGCTGCGTTTCAGAACTGTCCTTTGGGGTAGTCTTACCCAAGGGCCATGCACTTCTCCAGTTAGCCCACTTTCAGCAAAGATACTGCAGTTGAATCATAGAGTATTCTCCATTTCTGTTTTGGTGACAAAGGCAAGGAGGTGAAAGGAGGTCACATGTCCTGCCACTTCATAAAAGGAACGTGTCATCTTCTTTTCTCCATGACTCAAAGATGTTATGCAACAAAAGCTGGAGAGCTGCCCAGGGTCCTCAGGCGGGGTCCAGTCCTCACACTCACTGTGTTCAGGTTGCTCTCCACAGCTTGTTCTTCACTCGTCCTCTCCCTTCCTGTGCTGACCAGTTGCTATTTTTCTAAGTGCTGTTGTTTCTGCCTTCCATGTACCCCTCTTTCTCATCCTCTGTTTAGAATTATGAACATTTTGGCAAAAGTAGGTTGTTTTCGGTGGTCCCTCTGGGCATCCATATGTGATATCTAAATTTTCATGGCAAGAAAACTACTTAAAGTTGTTTATGATGAATGAATGTTTTCCATAAAACTACTTTAAGAAGTGGACGCATGGCCTGTGTGCCATATTATGTCTCCTTGAGTTGAAGTACCATCATATATCTCTGTGTGTGTGTGTGTATATATATATGCCTCAATCATGATGAATGACTTAGGAAATTTGTAAGGAATTCTTCATCAATGACAAGGTTTTAAGTTAGAATAAAAAAGATATAATAAATAGTTATAAAAAGTATAAACTTGCAGAAATTATAGGGAGTAACTCATGAAAACCGACAATACTTTTGCTTATGCTGTACTTTATCATTTGTAAGCCCTGTCATAAAAACAAACAAACAAACAAACAAACAAACAAACAAACAAACATGTTATTGGAGGCGATTTTCCTATCCTGATTTCAGAGAAGACCAAAGACTTGGGTTGCATCTGTCCTCTTAGGGACTGGGACTTCAGAACTGTCTCTTGACTGCCTTATGGTCAGAGAATAGAAGGACATCCCCCACCTCCTGGCTAAAGGCAGAACTCATTGTGGGAATTAATTTAGCCCAAACACTTTCATTAAATTAAATGTATCTTAAAAGTACCAACCACTGGGGCCCTGGTTTTCCTAAATCTTTTTTAAAAAAGTATTTATTTATTATTTAAAATCTTCAGCAGAGCTCCAGGCTGTGTGCCGACAGCTCATAGGGAGTATTTGTGATATTCTGTCCTGATCTTTCACTGTCCCTATGTTGAAACAATTTTATAAGCTTTTCTAGTGCAGTTGAGCCCACAGGGTTTCTTTCTCTTTCTCTCTCTCTCTTTTGGCTCTATGTGAGCACTGATGGGGATTTTTTCTCTATGTTAATTGATGATGTTCTGAGTTACTTTTCTATTCAGCCAGAATCTTCTTAAAATAGAACATGTGTAGGAATGTGAATTAGAAAGCAGTTTGGAAGTATCTAATAAAGCTTATTTCATGTTTGCCCTATAATGCATAAAATATGCACATATATGATATGTCTCCATATATACAGATAAATCTCCAAGAGAGATGCGTAACAGAAGAGTACTTAACTATTTTATCATAATCATCCACAGCTGGACACAGCCTGAAGAGCCATCCTCAGGAACGGTCCATATGACACCATACAGCAAACAAAAGCAACAATAAAAATTGCTGATGTGCATCACGAACTAGACTAAGGATGACTAAAACAGAAAAATGTGTATAGTCACTGAGCAGTTATGCACACCTAAGAGCCATGGACAGGGAAATTGTTATATGACGAACATGTAATAGAGTACTTGTGATGATGGTTACCTGTGAGAGGACGGTTTTGATTCAGGAGGGGCACCTGTTGGGCACTAGAAGTATTCTTTCAGTTCTGACTGGACAAGTGGAGATGTGTCAGTACTTTCTGAGTTTATAGGAGATGTATGTGTGGTCCAGTCTGTCTCCTCCTGGTCCTAGGCACCCATATTGCCAGCTACTGAGAATGTTAGCCAGAAGTCTGCCAAGCCCACTTCCTTGTCTTGCGTTTGGACTCAGAGAGCACCTTCTCTAAGATTATGTCCTTCTTTGATTTAGCTGGCCACCAGTGACTGGCAGTTGGGAATGCTGACCTGAAACCCATGAAATTTAGATAATTTAGACAGTTTCTCAGGGACACCCAGTTCTTTAGCTCCTGTGGGGCCAGGGCGGCCTTTCTTGTCACTGTATCACTATGTATCTTTCCTCCTGCCTTATTCTGTTTCCTTCCTCACTCATGGCAAGGCTAGTTACTTAATTTGTAAGAGTGAAATATTAACGCAAGGGTCTTGCTCACAAATTAAGAATTCCAAAGTGTTGAGAGCAGAGCATAGGTCAAGTTTAAGTGTAGATCCTATGCCCATGTGTGTGCCTTCAAGTCAGGCCTGTCCCTACATGCCATTTCAGGAAGTATTTCCTAGGAACAGCAGGTTCATTCATCTCTGTCATAGAAGCTGCTTCCCACAGGGAAGCCTGGCTGGTCATAGAACTCCATAATAAGGATTTATGTTCTTGGCTCTTCATGTGGTACTGAAAAAAGAAAAGGAAGAAAATGTAAAGCTCCTTGTTGGGTGAATAATAGTTGCTGTGATGGCTGTTCTTGGTTGTCAACTTGACTACATCTGGAATTAGCCAAAACTAAGAAATGGAGGACACACAAGTGAGGAATATTTTTTCTTTTCTTTTCTTTTTTTTTTTTTTTTTGAATATTTTTTCTTAATTTGAAGTGGGAAGATACACTTCTCATCTGGATCTTTAGGTGGGAAGACGAATGCCTTTAATCTGAATCTTGATGTGGGAAGACACACCTTTAATCTGAGCCACACCTTCTGCTAGAAGCCCATAAAAGGACATAGATGAAGGAAGCTTTTGCTCTTTGCTTGCTTGCTCTAACTCTCACTGGTAAGTCCATTCCTTCCCTGGCATTTAGAAACTACTTCTTCAGGATTCCATTATCTACTGTAGCCCAGATGAGATATACGCCTCATGGACCAAGTAACTTCTGGATTCTTGGACTTTGTGTTCATGCCAACCATTGTTGGATTAGCTGGACCACAGATTTAAATAGATAAATGGAATGGACTGGGATGAGGTTCCAGGAATAGAAGAATGGATCTGATCCAAAGAGGAAGAATGACTTTAACTGGCAAATCAGAAGGTTGAACATAGGTTAGGAGTTTGAAGGTAAGTCAACACAAACTATGCAAATCAAAATGCAAAATAAAAAACAATGAGAACTAGAGCCTCATATGACTGTGAAACAAATCCAGAACACTTAACAGCTGCCTGATTGAAAGGGAAATGAGAGAGAATATACATAAGGCAGTATGCGAAGTTACAGTGGCTAAATGATTTTCAGAATTAAAATAAAAATATATGCTGAGGTTCAAAGTACAGAAAGCCAAAGAGGAAGTTTTAAAGAGGTGTGGCCAATTTGTGTCAGATGGCCACAAACATTTTGCAAAACAAGAGGTAGGAAAATTTAGAATTCCACTAAAGTGAATTAAATACAAAATAAGGTTCTTTAAAATTTATTACATTTATTATTATTATTATTATTATTATTATTATTATTATTATTATTACTATTATTGTGTGTGTGTAGGTTTGAGGACAACTTGTAGGAGTCAGTTTTTTTCTCTGTGGGATACAAGGATGAATGTGGGGAATGAGGTTTAGCAGCCTGTTTAATTTTACCCACTACACCATCCTGATGGCCCCAAGTTGAAGTTTTGACACATTTGGAGGTATAAATTTACTCACAGTGTAGTGAGATGTGCAGAAAAAAGGCACATCATAGAATTTCCCCCAAGGAGCAGAAACATTTATATATGTCAATGAGCCATTCTTCAAGCTTTTCTAGGCTTGCTTCTTCAATTGGTTTAAACAGCTGGTCCATGGAAAAGCCTCTTTTCTATTGTGTCTGTCACACCAGTAAAGTGCTTATCTTCTCATTCACAGGGCCTGTTGTTTCTTTGTGAGCGTGGGTTGGGAGAGGGAAGATGGACTCTGGGTCTACAGTGCTCTCTGGTTACTCCATGGTCTCTGGTATTGAGTAGCTGGCCTCAAAAATGTCAGAGATCTTCCCAGCATGGCCTTTCCCCTATTTAACTATCAATTATATCTCAAGAGTTCATGGCTATGTGATCATGAGGCTCAAATGTCCAGCAACCAGACCATCCAACCTGCATATTCTATCATTGTGGCGCAGGGACTTTATATCACACAATGGTTAATGTTCAGGTCAGCTTAAAGCTCATTATGTCTTGCTGATATTGCTTTTTGTGTAGCCTTTTAAAACCTGTAGCTGCTCACCCTGATTTCTGAAGATGCTCTTTGAGTAGGTCTGACATATACTCAGGCATTTGGGCTTAAAAAGCGCTCAAGATGAAATTGATAGACACATTGCGTAAAACGCATACATGGTATATGTAAGCCTAACACATCTTATCTGGAAATAGTTTGGTATCTTCTTTCCCATATTTAGTCTTCCCGTTGTCTCTCAGTAAACTGCATCACCCAAGTCTGGAGAATAATGTCAGAACACAGAAGAGATCACTACTCCTGGTACTGATTTCTATTTTAATTTTATTGCTGTTGCTGTGATAAAATATACTCTGACAAAAAGCAACTTACGGGATGAAGGGTTCATTTTAGTTAATAATTACAGCATTTTTAGGAAAGTCAAGGCAGGAATTTGAAGTAATGCATCACATTTATAGTCAAGACCACAGAGAAATGAATGCATGCATGTTTACCTACGTTTAGTCCTCTTCCTACACGTACACAGTTCAAGTTCCATCCCTAGGGAACAGTGATGCCCACAGTGGGCTGGATCTTCTCATATCAACAATATAATTTAGATAGTTGCTTACAGACATGCTCAAAGGCCAACCTGACTAAGACTCTTCTCAGGTAGTTCTAGATTGTGACAAGTTGATGGTTGAAACTAAAACCATCACAACTACCTTATAGAATTTATGATGAAATTAATAATGATCATTGTAGAAGAGCCATGATCTAGTTAAGAAAATAGGAAAACAGAATCCATAATAGATGTTTCAGTAGGATTAATTTTAGATGAGGTTGGACACTTGCTAAAGGACTCTGAGAGCAAAGCATGATCTTTGAGTCAACACAAAGAGAGCAGCAGCAAGAAGCAACAAAAGACTTCTTCATCGGTGAATAATATACAGGACTATCTTTCACCCTCATGGATTCTGAGGTATTTGATGTTTCTGCAAGCACATTTGTATATAGAGTAAGCTCTAGGTACTGAGGGGCAATACACAAGGGGATAGATGGAGGACTTTGGAGCCTGACTTCCAGCATTAAAAATTCTGGTGTCACTTCTTAGTGACCCTCAGGGTCTCTGAACTCTGTGTCCTGCATCTGTAAGATGGAAACAGTGTGTGTGCTTAAGAATAGAATAGTGTTAGCCCACAGCCTCACACAGTGCTCGGCATTCCAGGATTATTGTTGCTATGAGCTCCTGAAGGGACATCTGAGGACAACTTTGGCTCCTCATGATTCTTCCATTAGTTGCTGACTATGAATTTCATGGGGCCATGTAGGACTTTCTCACCAAGAATGTCTCTAAAGTTAAATCTCCTTGGGAGTCCAAAGAATAATGATCTTTTTCTCACACAGAAGGAGGTCCATACCTACACTAGGCTCCCTGACCTTCTCCTGGCTAAGCTAACCTTGATGGAAGCTTCAAGCCATGTGCTTTTGCAGAGTAATCCATAAAGCATGACCTAGAGCTATATTAAACCCACAAAAATCAGCTTCCAACAGTGAGCAGCAGCTTTCTGCGATAAAGTAGTGATTACATTTCCTAATGAGTGCTCAAAGTATTTTATAATCCATGGGGAATATGCTTCATAGCTCCTGGGAGCCATCCCAACTGCCCTACTTGTGATTGCAAGTTTTAAGTAGAGCACGGAATGTTATGAGAGGAATCATCACGCACCATTATCCTTTCAGGAATTCATGTATGCAATGTCCAAGCAATTAACCTGGGTGTAGCCAGCCTGCTTATGATGACGCTATTTATCTTCAGCAACGAAGATTGCTTTGTATGGACTACACATTAATGTCTTATCCCAAGACTTTATTCTTTATCTATAAATAGGATCATGTTTTTCAGCCTGTAGGTGAAGTGTCTCCCTCTGAGAAACATGTTTTTTTTCTTGCATTAAGAAAATTTAGAGTAAATCCTTTGCAACGTCTTCTATGAGGATTGTGGTGTTGGTGTGAGCCCTCGTGTAACTTTCTTTAAAAAAGGACCTTTGAGATTTTTCTTGTGCTTAGTTTTCTTGGCTCAGTTGAGGCTTCTAAGGCAAGCCTTCTTGGCTTGAAGTTTTAACCTTTCTTTCTTTCTTTCTTTCTTTCTTTCTTTCTTTCTTTCTTTCTTTCTTTCTTTCTTTCTTTCTTTCTTTCTTCTTGAGGTAGGAACTCTCTGTTTAGCTGCTATTGCAAATCATTATGATGCCTTGGACCATGATTCTTATAGGGTAGAAATGACAGAAGATAAAAAGAAAACAGACTCATATTGATAGGACGGCTTAGAGGGTAGAAGTCTTGCCTTACAAGCCCAGGGACCTGAGCTTTATCTCTGGAACCAATAGTAGGAGATAGGAGGAAACAGACTCATGAAAACAGAATCAGATATACTGGACCGTTTTCAGGATTTGGTCAGTGCTGGCTGGCAAGTGGCTGTGTGAACTAAGGTCCAGGTTATATCCCTGACTGCTGTCCAGAAAGAGGCTGTGAAGATAATGTTCTTATTGTGAAATATGCATTGGGTTCCACAGTCCATTCAAAATGCAGATTAGAATGAGAAATCTCATAGGAGACATGGGATATTGTATAAAAAGGTACTGAGGTATAAATAGAAGATATGCACAGTACATGTAAATGCACACATGTCCACACAGACTCACACACCCATCTGCCCCTGTCAAGCTCCTTGCTGCACTTGTATGTTTCATTAAAGGAGTACTGATTTGGAGCCTGCGCTATTATTTCCAGTGATTTGCTGCCTCGAGGGCAGCAGAGAAATGAAAAGAGCAGGGCAGCCTGCTCTCCGAGCGATGCTCACTCCCTCTGAAAGGTCATGTCGTGTTTCCTGGCAATTGACTCAATGGATTTGGATTCTGTGACATAAGGTCGGGCCGTTTCCACTCTGCTTGGGTTTCCTGGGGAACGTGCCTTCCAGTTGTTTTCACATTGACCTCATTACCCAGCCCTGGTGATGAGCTTGGCACAGACAGGCTGCGGCCCAGGGCTTGTCTGCCCTCGTGAACCTGCACTTCTGTCAGGGCCAGTGTGGGTGGATGTGTGTGCCTCTCCCTTCCATCTGATCTCTCCACCTCTTCCAGCAGCGAACAGCTCTAAGTCACTGAAAAAAAGAAGAAGGTTACAGAAGTTGGGGCAGGCAATGGAAGGGCTGGGGACCACTTTTTCCTTCTCAGGGAATGAAGAGACAGAGATGGAGAGGAGATGGCCGTAGTTTCTGCCCTTCAATAGACAGAGGGGCCCAGCCAAGAGCAATGGAAAATGTCCTAAGATTCACAACTTCTTTCCCTCTGAAGACTCTAGTTATGAGAAACTGAGTTGCCAAGGCCCGAGTCTTTGGTAAATCTCCTCCCTGTACACATTTCTAATGCCTCACTTTCAAGAAAATGGCCGTGTTCTCTGAAAATTGTTGTGCTGTAATGACGAGGACTCTGCCGGAACTAATCTCCCCAGACCGCTGCTAAACCTGAACACGAAAGGCCACGTGCTTTCACCACCTCTTAGAAGCCAAGGGTAGTGGGTTGGGGCTGATTTTAGGATTCCGCAGGATTGAGTCTCTACACGGCTTTCTTCTTGGTGTTACCTAGATAGGTGGGTTCTTTGAAGTCTCAGAGCCTACCAGACAAAAATCATGTCTCCTACCCTTATTAAGAGGATTAAATGAGATTGCAGCCAAGGATTACTCTACAAAGGCTAATTTAAATTATTTATGCTCAGTTTTCACTAGGAAGCTATTTCATTCACCAGGGTCTGGTCAATTATTTGCTAAAACTAGAAGGAAAAGGGGGTAAAAAAAAAACCCAGTCTAATGTAGAGAGAAAGAACATTCAAAACCATGAAGGTCAATCAGGCCACAGAGTAATTTCACTCAGGAAGCTGTCAAGACATGGTGACTTGAGATATTCAAGGGAAAATTGGATGTAATACTTAGGGAAATAGTATCGGAAGACTTTTTGCCCTTGCGTACCAGTCTGAAGGAGATGACCCAGCAGCCAATCTATAAATAAAACACTTTGCTGTTGTCTAAGATTTGGGGCGCTTTGGGAATGGCAGTTTGTGTCGGGCACTTTGAAAAATGATAATAGCCAAAGCATTGTAGTAAATTGAAGGCCTGTTTTCTTCCCCCTAATCACGATGACTTTATCAACACGTGAGAGTTCCTCACTGTGTTAATTTAAATCAGACAACTCTATTACCAAAGGATAAATATTTCAGAAATTTTAAGAATCTTAACTGGTCTTTTATTATCAATTCTAGAAGCAGGCAATACCCTATCCTAGTAAACAGCACGGGGTTCAGTGGCCCCAGTCAAGGAGCTTATATGTGCAAACAGAAGTTTTAAAAACACATTTTTTTTAAAGGGGGGAGGACTGTGAGGAGAAGAGGAAGAGGAAACTGTGTCTAAGGTGTTATATATAAGAGAATAAAAAAAAATTTACAAAAGTAAAAAAATAAACCTACCACATGATTTATCTGTACCACTTTTGGGTATATGCCCAAGGAACTCCATCCTATTCTAGAGATACCTGCTCGTCTATGTTTGCTACTATCCTACGTACATTGCCAGGAAATAGAAAGAGCCTAGATGTCTATTAACTCATGCATGAAAATATGGTCAGTTTGCACATGGTCAGCTTATACAAGAGATTATTATTCAGCTATTAAAAAACAAAATTATAAAATGTAGAGATTAAAAGCCCATTGTTATTATTATTATTACAGAGATGGAAAACAAGTTATTTTCTTTGCAACATGAGGACAGGAAGGACAGAGCAGTAGGAAAATAACTAGTTAGCTGGCATCGGAGTTTCACTTAGGGCTTAAAGTGGACAAAACTTTGTCACTGTGTCTATTGAAACTGGTTTGTATGGGGAACTTGGCTGATGTCCCGCTCACCTTGATTCCAACTTTGCTCGTTTAAGTGATGTGAAACTTTAGTCTGGGTGATTCGATTTTGCTTTTTAGTTTGGTCTATTCAGTCTGGGGCAGAAGCTTAATCAAAGGCAGTGGTTCTCAACCTGGGGGTTGTGACCCCTTTTGGGGGGTAGTTGAATGATTCTTTCACAGGGATCTCCAAAGACCACTGGGAAACAGAGATACATTACTATTCAGGAGCAAAATTATAGTTATGAAGTAGCAATGGAAATAGTTTTAGGCTTGGAGGTCACCATAACATGAGGGACTGACTGTATTAAAGGGTCGTGGCATTGGGAAAGTTGAGGACCACTGCTCTAAGGCAGTAGCATCCTGTGTCCTTAATCTAGCGACATAAATATTTGCAAAGATTCCACTTAATAGAAGTTTGTTGTTATTTTTCCTCTGTGCCCCACAGGGAATCTGAGGCATTTTTTTTTTCTGTTAGGCAGATGTTTTCTTCCATGCAGTGATAGGGAGTCATGAGTCTTTGGTGTCCTCTATACCCTTGTTATCCTCTGCCTAAGTTGGTGGAAGGGGAGAGGATGAGTGGGAGGGGAAGTCAGCTCTTCTGCACCTTGGCCAGAGCAGGCGTCATCTTTCTTTTCAGTCATATGGCTGTATTTATCATCAAGGGAGGCTGGGGAATGGGCCAGCTGGATGCCCAGGAAGAGGACAAGGGCTGTTTCCAGCTGGACAGCTTGTGGTGCTGACACAACACAAACCGTGTCCTTAAAATTCTTCAGCGGATCCTCAGTGCTCCGAGATAGAACATTTCCACTAGACAACAACGGCACCATCGGTTGCTTAGTCACATGTAATAGCCATCTCATCCTTTGTGTGTGTTTGTGTGTGTTATACACATGTGTCTATCTGTTCATGTGTCCATGTGTGTGCATGTTGAGGCCAGCGGCTAATGTCTCATGTGCCTTTCCCTTCCACGTTTTGAGAGAGGACCTCTCACTGAACTTTGTGCTCACTGATTCTGTTGCTTGAGAGCTAATGAGCCTTGAGGAGCTGTCATTCTCTGCCCTCCTTGCACTGGGGTTGCTGGTGAGGACCACCACACTGGCCTTTCCATGGGTACTGGGGATCTGAACTCAGGTCTCAGGCTCACACATCGAGTTCTTTATGCAATGCTTGTGGTTTTAGAGATAGCTCCCAGATGCTGTTTGTAGACTCTGTGTTCCAAAAGGACAAAAGAACTCCTTCAGTGCAGCAATCTGTGAAGTACCATCTCACAAGAAGCTGGTGCTGAGATGTACTGCATAAAGGCTAATCTAAGAAATTTAGGTTGAAACTTCTGGCTTTCACTACGAGGCTATTTCGTAGTAGAGAGGGGTCCTGAAAGGGGCTGCTTTCGGTACCAGCATTGTTGGTTGCCTGGGGAAATACACAGGGGTAAGGCATTGCACAGTGCACTGTGAGTGGGGCTGTTTTCTCCACAGGTACTGCTAACAAGGCTCTGCTTGATCGCTAACTCTGCTTCATGGCTCCCCACCAGAAAGGTGAGTGGCATACCCAAGGTGATTCCCGAGGGCCCAATTGTGTAGAAACGTGTGCAGGTGTCATAATTAGCCATTTCCTGCCCAAACCTCACAAACAGGCCATAACCCCCAAGACACAACCTTTCTGGAACATTTTACAGAATTGTTTGCAGACCGTATAATATTCTTCTGTAACCAGTTTAATTACCCTAGTCATATATTTAACTGCCCCAGACTTGCTGGTCCAAATTTTACAGAGAATCGGAGGTGAGGGTGGTTAATAGCAGGAGGGCCTTTAAGCCGCCACCGTGGGGAGCTCAGCAAAGCTGAGACCAGGCTGGCTGGCCTGCAGACCAGTCAGAAGGCTTCAAGGGTGCGGTTTCCCGTTCTATTCCTTGTCCGTCAAGAGCCATAAACATGTCATGAAGTGACCAGAAACGTGTGAACTTGGGAAGGCAAACATTGAGCACAATGTTTCAACGGTCTGAACCATTTCCCCTTTCTAAGACATTGAGTTAAGGTGTTGAATTGTTCAGGGCACAAAATTCATTAATTATCCCGGTTTTTTATACCCAGGCATTTCTCGTGCATCTCAGCCAATACATGGACCAAACAAGTGTCTTCTTTTCTGGGAGAAAAATCTAATTTTGAATGAAAGTCTAAATGGTATTAACTATCCGGGCATTGGCTTGGATTATGCTCGCTAATGGCATAAATAAGGCCCCCCCCCGCCCCAGTAAAGCATGGAGGGAGGGAGTCAGTGTTCACTTTACACTACATGAGAAGTATCTGCTGGGACGCCATTACATGGCCTGTCTTCAAAATGCTTGGAGGCAGAGGATTGTTAGGTAAAGATGGAGGGAGATCTGTGCAAATGTATTTTCATCACATAATTAACTTGTCAGTGCTCTGAGACAGCCGCAGCATCTCCCACGAGAGGACCTCCGCTTCCGTTTGTCTTGAAGCTGGAAAATCATGTTGTGTCCCCAGTAGCCTTTCCCCCCAGGCTGGAAGCTCTGCAATGACAAACTCAACTATCCAGTTAGAGAGAAAATTCACATGAGAAAATATCGTAATGTTTAGAATATTAAGAGCAAGGAATGAAGTGGGAACAGATAAATGATAGATTTTCTCCTACATTGCGTATATGTATATGCGTGTGTGTGTGTGTGTGTGTGTGTGTGTGTGTGTTTATATATAAAATTCAGAGAGAGATTTGGGTGACATACCTGAACAGAGCTATATTTTAATTGAAATAAATCTGCATTGTTTCTCTTTTAATATAAATACTATTTCAATGAATATCATCTTGAAAATAATTTGTTTTTTTAATATTTTTTTATTAATTACACTTTATTCACTTTGTATCCCCCCATAAACCTTTTCCTCCTCCCCACCCCACCCTCCGTCCCCCTTCTTCACACCTGCCCTTCCCCAAGTCCACTGATAGGGGAGGTCTTCTTTTCCTTCCTTCTGATCCTAGTCTGTTAGGTCTCATCAGGAGTGGCTGCCTTGTCTTCTGTGGCCTGGTAAGGCTGCTCCCCCCTCAGGGGGAGGTGATCAAAGAGCAGGCCAATCAGTTTGTGTTAGAGACAGTCCCTGTTCCTATTACAATGGAACCCACTTGGACACTAAACTGCCATGGGCTACATCTGTGCAGGGGTTCTAGGTTATCTCCATGCCTAGTACTTGTTTGGAGTATGAGTCTCTGGGAAGACCCCTGTGTTCAAATTTTCTGGTTCTGTTGCTCTCCTTATGAAGTTCCTGTCTTCTCCAGATCTTACTATTTCCCACTTCTTTCATAAGATTCCATGCACTCTGCCCAACAGTTGGCCATAAGTCTCAGCATCTACTTAAGAAAGTTATTTTCTTAAGAGTAAAATTTTAGACATGAGGATATTTGTTCAGTGACTATGTACTATACATTGGGCCTTAAAATTGTAATTATCAGATGGCTCTTACAGACTGTTGCCGACTTATGGTGTCATCAGGAAATAATGATTTAAGCAGCCTTTAACTGCAGTGTTATTACTAATTTTGCCCCTTTTTTTTAATTGACTGGGTCTAAAGTGACCTCACTCTCATTTTAATTTGTGCTTCATTTGTTTATGCAAACAACATTTTGCCCACTTGCTCAATTATTATTCACATTTTGCGGAGGAGCAGTCAAGTATCACGAGTTTACTAAATTTGCTCTGAAGTTCGTACCGTTTGAGTGAATCAGTGATGGCTTGACCATGGCTTGTCATGGCCAAATGTAGGCTTGGTCCTTACCATGGCAGGGGTGGGAGTGGGCTTTTTGGAAGTGTTTGGAGGTGGAACCCTCATGAGTAGATTAATGTTGCTGGGGTTAGGTTAGTCATGCCAAACATGGTTTGCTGTGAAAAGGCTTTGCCTTCTCCTTGTCCACATGCTGTCCTCAGTGCAGCTGCTTCCACCACGCTGAAACAGCACAAACTCCTCACCGGACGCAACTGCTCTAGTGTGGAAGTTCCGACTTCCAGAACCACGAGCCGAAGTAAACATCCTTTCTTTGTAAATGTCTGAGTCTCTGGTATTCTGCTATAGCAACAAAAGGAGAAGACAGAGTCCTAATTACGTTTATAACTAGAAATATGGTTGAGCCCTCACTCCGTGGTTATTGCATCGAGTTGTGGTGGCATTGTATTTGAAAGTGCTTTGGAGTTTCCTCAGCATGGTACAGGATGTATATTTGAAGATCTTAGTGTGAAATTTCTATTCGTTAAAGGGGTGAGGGCAAATATACTTTAATAATTTGATAGGAACTCATAGGCAGAAAGTTGGATAATGCAGCTGATCACAACTCAGGAAAAGATAAGAATGGAGTGGAATGAGAGGTCAGTTTGAGACATTTATGACTGAATGTATTGTAGATGTTTTTCTACAATAATTATTCATATGAAGAAGAGGCCTCCTTATGTGCAGTCCAATAAATTCCTTATATTACAAGAAATGATAAGAACCACGTTAGGAAGATGTACTGTCTCAGTCAGTAAGTATTAGGTCTTAGTGAGAGATTAAAATAAGTGAAAACAGGAGGCCAAAAAATTTAACATTCATTAGTGATTATTCCTGGCTGTACAACTTCATGTTTTAAAACTTTATTATGTTTTTACTTTTATCTTAGGAAATACATTTTTTCTTACTATTTTTGAGACTTTTTGTATATGAGCAAGACATATCTTGATTATTTTCGCTCCATTCTCTCTCCAGTTCCTCCCAGATCTAACCCTCACCCTTACACCCCTCCCAGCTTTATGTTCTTCTTTTTAAGGACTAGGTCACATAGACCAGTTGTGATGTCCACACACTCATGGGTGTGGCACCAGTCACCGGAACATGGCCCACCTACCAGGAGCTACACCATTAGAGAAAACTGACCCTCCCTCCCCAAGATGTCACAGCTGTCAATAACTACTCAGCTAGGGATGGACCTTGTGACCTCACCACCTCCATGCTAGGATGTTGAAGGCCTGGATCCTGAGCAGGTCTTCTGCAGGAAAGCAGGGTTTCTGTGAGTTCACAAACACAGTGGTCCTGTCATGTCTACAAGACAATGTACTGTTCTGCTCCTCCTCCACTTCCAGCTTTTATAATCTTTTTGCCTCCTGGTCTGCAATGACCCTAATGGTAGGGGAGTGATCTAGATACCTCATTTGTGGCTGACCGGTCTACACACATGTAGAGTCTCCATGTTAACTCCTGTTCACTGAACAAAGAGGCTTCTCTGATGAGATCTGAGAGTTGTGCTAATTGGTATAGGAATGCTCATTTAGAGGACAATTTGATAACTGTGTACTCTTAGCACTATGCTAAGTTCACCCCAGCTGACCAGGAGCTCCTGAACAACAGGTTTTTGGCAAGATTTACAGTGCTAGGCATGCATTTACCCCCCTTTCCCTCTGTGGAATGGGCCTTCATTCCAACCAGGAAGAGTTTGGTTATCCCCGTAGCATTCATGCCATCATGTATTCACAGGTACATCTTGTCGGGTCAATCATTATAGTAGCTCACAGCATTCACAACTGGGTAAGACGGTGACTTTTCTTTTTTAAACCAACAGCAGTCCCCAACACTACGAAATCTAACTAGCAAGGAGGAAGTCTCTTGGCCAGAACCAGCCTGATTTTTAAAGTGTCCTGTGACCAAAGTGTGTTGTGTTCAGCAGTAGGATCTCATTGTAAAGTTCTGGTGGACAAGCCATGGGCAGCTGCAACAGTCTATATTGTTTTGGGGTTTTCTGGGACACCCTGGGGCAATAACTCGAAGGGGAGTATCCCACATCTGATGCTGGACTTTTTATTTGGTAACCACCTATGGGATGAATATTACCCCTCCCCCCCATTTTGGAAAATTAAACTAAACTCTTTTATATGAATGTACACACACACACACACACACACACACACACACACACACACACACCCACCCCTGCCTAGGAAGCTTATGAAATAGTAAGTTTTTTTTAATGTTTATTTTACAAGATTTGTTGATGTTAATTATTCTTATCCCCTCCACCGCCCTACCCTCCTATTTCTTTCCTCACCCAGACTTGCCTTCCCAACCTCCTCATATCATCTGCATTCCACTGTCACCCCTCTCTTAAGGTCTTTTCTTCTCCTCCCCACCAATGGTTCCTTTCTAGTTTTCTGGATCGTACAAGTATTCCAAATTAAACTCACAGCTCTAAAGACTCAACACACTCTAAAGATGCAACTCTGAAGATGCACACACGGGTGGGACATGTGACATTGTCCTTCTGTGTCTAGGTTACCTCAGTTTGTGTAGTGTTTCCCAAGTCCATCCATTTATCTGCAAATTTTAACAGTCTTACGTATCTTCACAGCTGAAGAAAATTCCACTGTATTTAGGAATTACGTTTTCCTTGTTCATTCATCAGTTGATAGTTTCCGTATTCCAGATGTCATGGATAAAACAGTTATAACACAATGAGCATGTATCGCTATAGTAGAAGATAAAGTCCTTTGGGTATATACACAGAGCTAGTAGAGCTAGGACCTGAGTTGGTTCATTTCTAGTTTTTGGAGGAAATTTCACATTGATTTCCTTAGTGGCTATCCCAATTTTCACTCCCACTAGCAGTTCATGAAGACAGTTTCAGAATCCTACAGGTTGATTTAGCAAGTCTCTTTCTGATTTCTAGATATCAGCTGAGAAAGCTAACAAGTAAGGGCTTATGCATTGCGGAGATGACACACACAGAGACAAAATATGAGATTAATAAAAAAATAATACAGCTGCTGGGGTTGATGGTGTTGCTCAGTGGGCAAATGCTTGCCTGGCTTGCTTTGAGTGTCTAAGTTTAGCTGCAAGTACCACAAAACAGACAAACAACCCAACCACTCAACATCACGTGGACTGTGAGGAGCCTTTCATTCAGTGTTGTGTATTAAACTTAGAGCTGCAACTTGAAGCAGCTGGGATGCTGGACAAACGTATCTAGATGTGGAAAGCATTTCTGTAAGAGTCAGAAAGAAGTGGCTTGGACTGTGGCCTTGCAATAGGTGTAAGGGCACTTTGTCAGTTCATTTTGCAAAGCCACGGCACCACGTGTGACAATCTGAACTTTGAACACATTGTCCGTCTGTAAAAATAAAAAAAAAATCAGTGTGAACATCTGAGAGCCAAGGAGGGGATACTATGTGATTCTAGACACGGCTATACTAAAGGCAAGGATGGGGTCATTATGTGAATATAAAGTGGGAGCAATTCTTTTTGACAAATACAGATATGAAAGAAAAGGCACATTTCTAAACTACCGATATTAGGATTTACAATTCAGAATAAGCATGGAATTAAGCTCCTAAGTCATAAAATTTAAAAGTAGAAACTTGCCTATCTGAACTGAAGTCTTCAATTAGAGATGGTCCCCTAAACCCATCGTAACCTGGAGCTGTCTTAGGAAGGAATTGCATTTTTAAAAAATGGAACCTATCAAATATCAAAGTGACCTTTTTGTCACTCTGTTCTCCTGTTGTCTTTTACTGGGTTGTCATCAGGTGCATTATCCAACCTCTTTTTGCATGAGTTTCTATCAAATTACTTATCTCCAAACTGTACTTATATGTGCACACTTTTAACTGATAAAAAATTTACAGTTTCAACCTTACCATAAGCCACACTGCATACCGAAGAGCATGAGTCACTGATTTTTCTGATAGGGAATTGTGGTTCACTGTCACTGTTCACCTCCCAGCATCAAGAGATAATACAGCACTGCACACTGTAAGTTCAGAGATAATAATTCAAAATTCAAAGCAGGATTTCTGTTCAGTGTTTTATTATTTTCATGCTGTTCTGTACATGACCATGTTGGCTAAACTGAGTCTAATGGTTTTCTCATTGGGGATGGCCTCCTGGCTTCATGTGGGTGGAACACTTTCTTTTGAGAAGTAGTTTGGCATCAGCAACTACAGGTATAGTTGCAGGTGTGTCCTAAAGCCAGTATAGAAGAGGATGTATGGAATTCTGAGGATCCTTGAAGAATATTTGTTAGAGGAAGGGCTGAGGATAGCGGACGGCTGAGCTGGAGGAAGAGAACACTTGGAATAAATGGATATGAATACAGAGAAGACAACACATCACAGAGGCCTTGGAAAGAAAGCTAGAATGGATGTGTGGTGAGGATAGCTCTCAGAAGGTCATAGAGCTTTAGTCAAGCAGCCTTGTGGGGCTGCATATCCAGCCAGCACCATGAACCTGCACTCAGCAGTAGCTCCATGTTCTGTGGAGCCTTGAGTTGCTCACCGCCTGCTAACGACTTGATTCCTGTGACTGATGCTGGGCTCAGGATTCTCAGATAAGACTATAGCTGGAGTCTTGACTCAGTCTTGACAGAAAGGATGAAATAATAACTTCTTCGGAGCACTCAAGTTTGGGGCTAATTTATAACACAGCAACAGATAAAATACCAAACCATGCCATCCTTCATTCTCTGTTCCCTTGTGATAATCAGTGCATTTATACACTGCAGAAATGTCAAGGTTTCAGATCATGGGCTGAAAGGTGGATTGGAGATGCAATATTTAAGAGAAGAGCCTTTATATTCATTTATTTATTTATGTGGTGTGTGTGTGTGTGTGTGTGTGTGTGTGTGTGTGTGTGTGGTGTTGTGTGTAAGTCAGAGGACAGCTTGCAGGACATTGAACTCAGCTTGTCCAGCCTCGGTGGAAAGCACCTTTACCTGATGAACCATCTTACTGGTCTGGAATATTCACATTTAAAAGCATCTATTACTGCTGTTCAGTACCTGAAATGGTGATATTCTTTGTTTTCATCTAAGATCCATTTACTGACCTCTTAAATTTTTCTTTGGAACCAGTTACTAAGAGATTTCTAAAATTTGTTACTTCTTAATCCTTTTGAAAGAATGTACTTGGCATCTAGGGAGCAACTGGGGAAGGGTGATGTAGACCCATTGTGTGATAGATCCATTTATTGAGCTGATATCAAACTAGTAAGTGACTGATCTATTAAAATGCTTAGAATAGTCCCCGCCTTAAATATGAACATTCAACCCCAAAGCCATGTTTTGTTGAAAGTTATTATTGTGGAATTCTAATTTTCTTGGCACTTAGCCACTAGTTATAAATCCTACACCTGGAAATCTACTCCCAGAAGATACTTTTCATTTCATGACGCATTGTTTCTCCATGGATAAATTCAATTATAAATTACACTCAAATTGACTTTTTCATAGCATCCTCCTTTATAAGTGTCTTAAGTCCCTTGTGGATTACAAAGTAATTACAACGCTCCAAGGACGGTCTAATAATTGTGCACATGAACACAAACTCTTCTCTATATTTGAGAGAGGGTCCTTCCCAGCCGGGAACATTAAGTTGAGTTTTATTGAGACTGGGGGCTGTTGGCCCAGACTCAGGGTGATCCCCTGGGCTAATTTGAAAGGCATCCTGGGATCTTTAATTTCCATCTGGATGGTCAGGGGAGGTGAAGAAACAGCCTTCCCACTGTGACCCTGTGTTCCAGTTGGGGTCTTGACCCAGGCAGCCTACCACCCCAGAGAGAGACGCAATGTGCTCCATGGGCTTTTACACACATGTCTTCATTATTTCTGCTCAACCCCAGCTTGGTTTTCTCCCAGGGCTTCAGATGGTAGCCAAGAAGTCTTAGAAACTTCTCTGAGAGCAGTTTTCCAAGAGGGGTTTAAGTAAGCTTGCAAGGTGTTTCATGGTAGCTGTTGCTTTTGAATTTGTTCCTCCCCCCTTTCTTTCTGTGTACCATTCATGTAGCAGGCACATGGCAGAGGCTCAAGGCTATTTGCTCTTGTGTCATAGTTTTCCTTTGGCACATCTAAAATGGAGCCTTTCCTTTTTGTTTCTTTTCATCTGTTACCTCAACACTCTTGGCTGGGAGAACAAATGATTGCTTGTCTTTCACAACTCACCTTGAGAGACCTTGAGAGGAATAGGTGCTAATTAAGTTGGAGCTGCTGGCCCTGTTGTCTCTACGAGCTCCAGGAAGCAAAACACCTCTGTTAACATATGTGCATGTGTGTGTGTGTGTCTCTCTGTGTGTGTGTGTCTGTGTCTGTGTGTGTCTTCCATTTTCAGTGATTTGAAAAACTGCTACTAGTATGAGTTGCTTTAGAATTCATAGACACAACATTTTCTTCAATTCGTCTTTGGGGTTGACTCAAAAGTCACTCAAAAATAGTTTGACAATAACTAAATGCCTTTCTGTTGGTTTTGGTGATTATACTATGCAAGCCATCTCCGAATGCTTCCTGCCTCTAAGCAGAAATAAGCTCTTGGTAAGGACCGTGCACACCTTCCTCCCTGTAGATATTAAGAGCAAAGCTGAGTAGATTTAGGAAAGCTAAGTAGGCTATTTCACCAGTGTCTAAGGTATCAGGCACACTGAGGCCCCTGCCTGGCTGTGTTGCTTACCCTGGGTTTGGATGCACTTCTCTTGGAACTTGTTCTAGAGGAGTGGTTCTCAACCTGTGGGTCATGACCCCTTTAAGGTCAAATGACCCTTTCACAGGGGTCACATATATCAACTATCCTGCATATCAGATATTTACATCATGGCTCATAATTAACAAAATTACAGTTATGAAGTAGCAACGAAACTAATTTTATGGGTTGGGGTTACCACGACATGAGGAACTGTATTAAAAGGTCGCAACCTTAGGAAGCTTGAGAACCTCTACTTTAGAGCCTGGACTATGTTTCTAGAAGAGCTAGTGCTTGGTTTTCTCCCACCCCAGTGTATGGAGAGTGAGGCCTCAGCCACTTCCAAAAGCGCATCGCTTAATGTAACTTCTGCTCTTGAATTCACACGGCTTGCTCCTTCTCCTGCAGCAAGAGTGCATCTTGTATAGTGCTGTTTTCCTCCGAGGTACCTTTTGTTTGTATGCACAAATTTTATTTTTCTTCTTTTAAAAATTAGTTTATTTATTCACTTTACATCCCGTTTGTAGCGCCCTCCCTCCTCTCTTCCCAGTCTCACCCTCCCTCCCTCCTCCCCTATTCCATAGAAAAGAGGAGCAACCATCTACCCACCCACCCTGGCTCACCAAATCGCATCAGGACTGAGCGAATCCTCTTTCCCTATGTTCTAGCGAGGCAACCTCGCCGGGGGGAGTGATCAAAAAGCAGGCAACAGACTCCATGTCAGAGACAGCCCCTGCTCCTCTTACTAGGAAACCCACATGAAGCCTGAGCTGCTCATTGGCTACATAGGGGACCTAGGTCCAGTCCATGCATGGTCCTTGGTTGGTGCTCCGGGTTCTCCCTCTTGGCCCTGGTTAGTTGGCTCTGTGGTCTTCTTATGAAGCTCCTCTCACCTCCACGTTCTTCTATCCTTTGCCTCTTTTCCACAAGACTCTCTACACTTTGCCCACTGGTTGGCTGTGAGTCTCAGCATCTGTTTTGACCTGCTGCTGGGTGGAACTTCTCAGAGGAAATTCTATTGTATGCAAATTGTCTCCAGGATTATGGCAACGTGGCTGTGGCATTCTGGTTATATTCTTTCCCCTTCCTCAGCTTCTCTCAGATCCTCTCCACCTCCCTACCCAGCTTTGATTCTTGTATTCTGGATGCCTTTCACATGTCCTGTCAGAGAGTGCACACTCAAGAAATAACCACTGAGCAACACAAGAATGGATCTGTTCCATCGAATGAGCGGTTGGATTATTTTGCATTCTCAGTTTGCTCATTGGTTGAATTAACCTACTCATAGATTATTTATTTGCCTACCAAGGAATGTTTGTGTACTTTGACAGGCTGTGGGATCACTTTGGTGAATTTTTGTGGGAAGTGTTTGTTTGGAAGGGGCTAAGAGAACCATAGTTTAATTGTTATTTGCTGTAAGGCAATTTCCATTAGAAGACTGATCTGAATTTTTTTGTGGGTTGAAAAATTTTAGTTTGAGTGACATCCAGAATTCCCCCTTAATCTCTGAACGGATAGAACAGTATGAGGTACCTGAGAACAGTCCTTTTTTTTTTTTTTCTTAGTTACAGCAGGGGGTGAATGCCATTTTCTGAGAAGATGCCTCCTCATGAAGCACCAAGCAGTTTGTGTTTGCCTGGAGACGGGGAGAAAGAGCTTCAAGCTTCCAGGAGGACCAATCTCCCTAATGAGTGACAGCTGAAATAATAAAGACCTGTCATCCACGCTGCTTTCTGTACAGACCACAAACCTCCTTGTGAAAGTTAAAAGGAAAAGAAAAACATGTTCTTCCGAGGGGGGGTGTATAGCAGGGAACAGGAGGTGTAGCTATAAAGAGTGGTTTAACACTTCCGGGAACTCTTTCAGTGCAGCCCCTGAGGCTTTTACCTAACCCTGTCACTGTCCCCACACCTCCTCGGTGCTGACAGTCTTGGTAATTGATGGCTTTTGTGAGGGCTTTTTTCCCCCCTGTAACACATTAAAGCAAGAGGGAACTCTCCAGCAACTACCCTTCAACAGCCTGGCACAAGGGACTGGAGGCGAGTGGATACGGGGCCTGGTGGTCTTGGCGGAAAGAAGGGATCGATCCTGTCAATCAGGCTGCCCCACTACTGTCAGGCTCTGAGACCTCTCACCTGCTCCTTGGAGTCGTTAGAACTCCCAAATCTCTTTGTAAGCCTTTTCTATTAGACACGTTCTCCCATGTTTTAGTTTTCTTTTTGTTCCTGAACTTATTATTTTTTTTTTTAAATAATTGCTTGCATGAGAGTGGACAATGATTTATTAGTCTTGGTTTCCTGCTGTGCAGAGTGGTATGGGATTGATCTGGTTGTGAGTGGACTCCGAGGTGGGTGGGTGGGGCTATGTCAGAACGGGGGCTGCCTTTTGGAGACCTGGGTTTTGGTGTTCAGTCAGTAGACTGTGACACTGAAGAAGTGGTGGCTCTTTTTTTGGGGTGGGGTGGAGGTGGGGGGGTCATTATCTTATGGAACTGAAGGAAGCAGCCTGGTTACATCTCTTGGAATAGAAAGTGTGTGTGTGTGTTGGGGGTGAGCACTGTGAGAAGCTTAAAGCATGGCCTGGGGAAACCGGGTTTCTTCTCTCCACTCATTCACGCTTGAGGCTCCCTGACCACCCATCTTGGTATTTGTGTCCTACTAGCTTCAGAAAAAAATCCAGAGGGTTGGCAGTGTGTCTACCGGACCATCTTCTCTTTAGGTTTTTAAATGTCAGCACAGCCAGAATGGCTGCAACTTCTTGGAGAATCACCTGTCTTCCTGTCCAATACAAACTGTATCCACAGCCGTGCTGGCCACATGGGACACTTTCAGTAGCAGTGGCCTCTTTTTGTTGTCTAGGAACCCATCAAAAATGGCTCCTGGGTTCCTAGTAAATAAGGTGCAAAGAACAGAAGTGAGGTACTCCGGCTTCTATGGGGTCTGAACTACTTTTGTCTAGTCGACCCCTTTTTTCATAAAAATATTTAAAAAATGCATTTTATTGTGCTCTTGTATAAAGTCGCAGTAAAACTTAACTCATTTGTATTTTTCCTTTCAAAGGCTCTTAGAAGTCTTATGGCCCTGCGTGTGACATCCACAGGCCCGCATGGGAAGGCATCCCACATATGGGGAAGAGAGACTTTTTTGTTGTTGTTTTGGTTTTTTTCAAGACAGGATTTCTCTGGGTAGCCTTGGCTGTCCTGGACTTACTTTGTAGACCAGGCTGGCCTAAAACTCACAGAGATCGCCTGCCTCTGCCTCCCAGAGTACTGGGATTAAAGGCATGCTCCCCATGCCTGGCTCACTGTCATTTTATGTCAAGTAAAAGATATAAGGTTTCACAATTCTTTTGAATCATATGCTAAATAAGGGACATGTAATGGAATTTATGTTTTTCCTTGATGAACTCTGCAGACTCTTAGACTTTAAGATGCTGAATGATGTTAAAATATATGAATTAGGGCATAATACAAATTTCAGGTTTTTTTTTGGCAAACAGCAATTCATGAATTAGAAAGGTTCACATCAAATGCATGCAGAACGTGCCCTGGAGAAGGGGAGGGAGGGCTTTCTAGAGTGAGTGGGGAACCATTACAAGGAAAATATATTTGATTGGTTGCAGTTAGTTGCCTTGTTGTGTCTGCTCTGCTGGAGGTTCCTACTTGTGTAATTACAAATTTTGTGGCTGCTTTTCACTGGCCACATTTTTGTTCTATTTTCCTTAGTGTGTACTCCTGCAGGATATGGCTCAAGTTAATGTGTGCTTCTGTTTGCAAATCAAGCCAGGTCAAGAACACTTACGGAGCCCCAACTGGCTTTGTTTGCTCTGGGATTCCTTAGACTGGGGCAGCATTTTAGTTACATTTTAGGGGCTGGAGAGATGTGTTAAAAAAAAAAACAAAAAACTTACATTGCTCTTGCAGAGGACTGGAGTTCAGTTCCCAGTACCCACAGGCCGAGTGGCTCATAACTGCCTGTAACTCCAGCTCTGGGGGATCTGATACCCTTTTCTGGCCTTTGGGACCGACTGTACTTATGTGCACATACCCCACATAGACACATGTGCATGTACGTTATTGACAATGAGAAACTACTCACAGTAGTTTAGGCTTGTGATGTAAACCTAGAGTCAGCCCATGTTGACTCTAAGACCTTCTGAAGTTTGGACTTCTAAGAATTCCCCAATAAGAATGGACTTTTTTCTCCCTAGGTGTCACCATTGCTTACATTTCCAAGTTATATGTAGTTAGGTTACAGTTAAGTTAGGTTGCTGACCAACAAGCTATACACCGTTTACACATACCATGGAAATCTGAGGCTAGAGGCTCTTTATTGTAATTTTTTTTTTCTTCCAAAATCATGATAACTTAAAGAAAAAAAAAGTTCCAGGCCCGCCAAAGAGGCTATTGCAATGTGAACACCACATTCTAATGAATTTGCTTGACCCGTGGGTTTCACACTATTGAGGAAGAGTGGACTTTGTGTATTCCCATTCTTCCAAGCGCCTGAACCATGGCTTTGGGTTTCTTTTTTTCTGTCCTCAGCAGGGTTTCCTATGAGCAAGTGTGATGTGATGGTACGGGGTACGGGGCAGGTGACTATGGCTCACTTCTAAGCCTGACCTTTGCTGGGAGTGGGAAAAGCAAATGTACTGAGGCTCCAAGCTTCTGCTGCTCAACCATTAAAAAGGAATTTGTTTCCAAATCCGTAAAAGGCAGTGAATATTCCTGGAGAAGGAGCCCACACATATTTTATTATCCATTAATTTTTCCATCATTTATTATTTGGCATGTTATATAAATTTATGGTATACAATGTGATGTTTTGAAGTATACACACATTGTAGAGTGACTAATTAAAACAAGCATTACAATTTATACTTTTTTTGTGGTTGAACACATAAAACTTGCTTTTGTTTTTATCAGTTTTCAAGCACAGGTGCACTCCAGTTATCATGTCACATGCTGACTGGAAGACTGATTAAGATAGAGCTCTGGCAATGAAGGGTTTTGCTTTAGCTTTTAAAAAGTTCCATTGTAATTGTACATATTGTGGGGTTAGAGTTTGAGAGTCAAGTGCATAGGTAAATGTATAAACATTGGGCCATTGGCATATCTATCACAGACATTAATTCGTTTGACTGGGAACACTCAAATTCTTCTCTAATAGCTATTTTGAAGCAGTCAGTAATTGACCACAGCCATCACTTTTTTTTTTTTTTGCAAAGTTACTGTCTTGATGGAGTAAAGTTTCTCAACTTAGCTCATTTAGAAATGTCTCTCTGAGAACTGATAGACTAAGATCAGAAAGAAGAGGAGAACCTCCCCTATCAGTGGACTTGGGGAATGGCATGCATGCAGAAAGGGGAGGGGAGGAGGGAGGGGCTTATGGGGGGATACAAAATGAATAAAGTGTAATTAATAAAAAAAATGTCTCTCTGAAAAAATATTCATTATTTTCATTGGCTGAAAATTTTTTTCTTATTCTAACATTAACATTTCAGAAAAGATCCAAGATGGCGGCACCGAGAGGATGCTCTTTCTGACCAGTAGCACAGCAGGGTCTGCACAGTGACCAGCAGACACAGTGACCAGCAGACAGAACTCTGAGCCCTCAAACACCAGTGATTGTGTTTCCCACATGAGAGGAAACCCCATGGTGGGGATTCAGTCAGCTTCAGGTCACCCAGATAAATGCTGGAAGAATTCCCCAGTCCCACTAGGCACTCGGTTGCCAGCCCAGAGCCACACACAGAAGTGCTCTGATCACCATCCCAGACTGAACTGTGGGCCCCACAACAGTCAAGAGAAAACCCCACAGTGCAGGAAGTGATCAGGACCGGCCTTAGGTTACCCAGACAATTCCTAGAAAAGGACCTGGGGCCACCAGCACAGAGTCCTGCCTGCACGCCCAACTCACCAACCCAGACAGAACTGAGGGTCCCAGACTGAGTTTCTCTGTTGGGTGGAAACCCCATGGTGGAAGGAACAGCAGGTCTGACCTCAGAGCACTCAGCCTACACCCCCCTCCCCTGAAAAGTTTCGGGAAAAGTTCCTGGGTTCCTGCAGGCACCCAGTCACCAACAAGGCAGAGCTACAGGCCTGTGCCTATGTGTTCTACTCATCATCCCAGACAGAACTGCGGAACCCAAAACACCACAGACTGGGTGTCCCTGTTGGGAGGAAACCCCACAGTGGGGGAAATATTAGGTCCAACCTCAGAACACCCAGATCCAGAAAAGTTTCTTTGTGCCTGCAGGCTGTAGGCTCTGGCCTCCTACTGCATGCATGAGTGCCGTGCTCCCCTGCTATTGATTATTGCTTGGGTACTGGGCACACAGCTCCAACCTCAGACCTACAGAAACCTGAGAGTCACTGGAGAAGCCCCCAGATATCTCTCCAAGGGGCGATCAGTTATCCCTAGCTAAACTGACAAAACCATGGGGCTCCCTGGTTCTTCAGGAGGGCTGTGCCCAGCAAAAACAGTATAAGAACAGCAGCAGCAGCTCACTAAATTCAGAGCAAGAAACCCAGCAGCAGGGAAGCCATCTCCAGGACTTCTCCTGATGAGAGGAGAGCCTTCCTGAACACCACGGTTACCACACAGGTCCATATGCCTGAGATGAACTGTGACAATTCCTGAGAAGCACGGCCATTCAGTTGACCATACCCAAAAAAGCTGAGGAGGCCTCCTTCAGAACCCTGCCAAGGGGAGTCTCCCCATCCCAGGATTCTAGCAGGCACCAGAAATTAACAGGCAGCACGTGAGACAGCCAGATGGGCAGAGGCCAGTATAAAAGCACAGGAATCTCAGGTGTGGAGGATACAACGGAAGAAATCGGTATATCTGTCAAAGAAAATAATAAATCTAAAAAATTCCTGACACAAACTATCCAAGAAATACAAGACAACATGAAAAGACAAAACCTAAGAATAATAGGAATAGAGGAAAAGAAGATTCTCATTTCTAATGTCCAGAAAATATTTTCAACAAAATTATAGAAGAAAATTTCCCCAATTTAAAGGAGAGGCCTATAAGCATACAAGAGACCTACAGAACACCTAATAAATTAGACCAGAAAAGAAAATCCTCCCACCACATAATAATTAAAACAGTAAGTATACAGAACAAAGAAAGAATATTAAAATCTGCAAGAGAAAAAGGCCAAGTAACATATAATGGCAAACCCATCAGAATCACACCTGTCTACTCAACAGAGACCATGAAAGCCAGAAGGGCCTGGACAGATATCATGCAGACCCTAAGAGAACACAGATGTCAGCCCAAATACTATACCCAGCAAAACTCTCAGTCATTATAGATGGAGAAAACAAGATATTCAATGACAAAAACAAATTCCAACAATACCTACACACAAATCCACTGTTACAGAAGATACCAGAAGGAAAAATACAAACCAAGAAAACTAACTACTCTCAAGAAAACACAGGAAATAAATAACCTCACTACAGCAAAACTAAAAGCAACCAAGCACACAACCTTATGAAGACAGCCAACATCAATATCAAAGGATCTAACAGCCACTGGTCATTAATCTCTCTCAACATCTACAGACTCAACTCTCCAATAAAAAGACACAGACTAACAGAATGGATACGTAAACAAGATCCAACAATCTGTTCCATACAAGAAACACACCTAAGCCACAAAGATGGACATTACATGAGAGTAAAGGGATGAAGACAGTTTCCCAAGCAAATGGACCCAAGAAGCAAGCAGGAGTAGCCATTCTAATATCTAATAAAATAGACTTTCAACCAAAATTAATCAAAAGAGATGGGGAAGGTCATTTCATACTCATCAAAGGAAAATTCCACCAGGAAGACATCAAAATCCTGAACATCTATGCCCCAAATACAAGGGCACACACATTTGTTAAAGAAACATTAATAAAACTGAAATCACACATTAATCTCCACACATTAATAGTGGAATACTTCTCAACAAAGGACAGGTCAACAAAACAAATTAAACAAAGAAACAATAGAAGTAATGAATCAAATGGACCTAACAGACATCTACAGAACCTTTCACCCAAACACAACTGAATTTACTTTCTTCTCAGCACCTCATGGAACCTTCTCCAAAATACACCATATAGTTGGTCACAAAGCAAGCCTCAACAGATACAAGAACATTGAAATAATCCCTTGTATCCTATCTGACCACCATAGACTAAAGCTGGAACTCAACAACAACAGAAATAGCAAAAAGCCTACACACACATGGAAACTGAACAGCTCACTACTCAATGACAGCTAGGTTAGGGAAGAAATAAAGAAAAAAAAAAGTCTTCCTAGAATTTAGTGAAAATGAATGCACAACATACCCAAACTTATGGGACACAATGAAAACAGTGCTAAGAGGAAAGTTCATAGCACTAAGTGCCTTCATAATGAAATTCCAAACATCTCATTCACGCAACTTAATGGCTCACCTAAAAGCCCTAGGAGAAAAAGAAGCAGGCACACCAAAGAGAAGTAGATGGCTGGAAATAATCCAACTCAGGGCTGAAATCAATAAATTAGAAACAAATAAAACAATTCAAAGAATCAATGAAACCAAGAGCTGTTTCTTTGAGAAAATCAACAAGAGAGACAAACCCTTAGCCAAATTAACTAAAAAGCAGAAAGATGCTATCCAAATCAACAAAATCAGAAATGAAAAGGGGGACATAATGACAGACACTAAGGAAATGCGAAGAATCATTAGGTCTTATTTCAAAAACCTATACACCACAAAATTTGAAAATCTAAGTGAAATGGACAATTTTCTTGATTGATTCCACTTAAAAAAGCTGAATCAAGACCAGGTAGATCAATTAAATAGTCCCATATTCCCTAAGGAAATAGAAGCTGTTATCAAAAGTCTCCCATCCAAAAAAATCCTAGAACCAGATGGTTTCAGCACAGAATTCTACCAGACCTTCAAAGATGAGCTAACATCAATACTCTTCAAACTATTGCACAAAATAGAAACAGAAGAAACATTAACAAACATTTATTTTATGAGGACATAGGCACCTTGATACCTAAACCTCACAAAGACTCAACAAAGAGAATTTCAGGCCAATCTCCCTTATGAACATTGATGCAAAAATACTGAACAAAATACTTGCAAACCGAATACAAGAATATATCAAAGATATCATCCACTATGACCAAATAGGCTTCATCCCAGGCATGCAGGGGTGGTTCAATACATGGAAATCCATCAATGTGATCCACCATATAAACAAACTGAAAGAAAAAAAAAAACCTACATGATAATCTCCTAGATGCTGAAAAGCATTTGACAAAACCCAACATCCATGTTTAAAGTATTGGAGAGATCAGGGATATAATGTACTTATCTAACATAGTAAAGTCAATATACAGCAAGCCTATAGCCAACATTAAACTAAACAGAGAGAAACTTAAATCAATCCAATTGAAATCAGGAACAAGACAAGGCTGCCCACTCTCTCCATATCTCTTCAAAATAGTTCTTGAAGTCCTTGATAGAGCAATAAGACAATAAAGGAGATCAAGGGGATACAAATTGGAAAGGAAGAAGTCAAAGTATCACTATTTGCAGATGATATGATAGTCTACATCATATCATTCTACCAGGAAACTCCTACAGCTGATAAACACCTTCAGCAAAGTGGCTGGATACAAAATTAACTAAAAAAAAAAAATCAGTAGCCCTCCTGTACACAAAAGACAAAAGGGCTGAGAAAGAAATTAGGGAAACAACACCCTTCACAACAGCCACAAAGGACATAAAGTGCCTTGGTGTGGCTCTAAGCAAGTCAAAGACTTGTATGAAAAAAATTTCCAGTCTCTGAAGAAAGAAATAGAAGATGATATCAGAAGATGGAAAGATCTCCTATGCTCATGGCTTGGCAGGATTAACATAGTAAAAATGGCCATCTTACCAAAAGCAATCTACAGATTCAATGCAATTCCCATCCAATTACCAACACAATTCTTTACAGACCTTGAAAGAAAAATTCTCAATTTCATATGGAATAACAAGAAACCCAGAATTGCTAAAACAATCCTCTATAATAAAAGATCTTCTGGAGGAATGTCCATCCCTGATCTCAAGCTGAACTATAGAGCAACAATAGTAAAAACTATATGGTACTGGCATAGAAACTGACTGGTGGATCAATGTAATTGAATAGAAGACCCTGAAATAAACCCACACACTTATGGACACCTGATTTTTGACAAAGACGCCAAACCATACAATGGAAAAAACATAGCATCTTCAACAAATGGTGCTGGTCTAAATGGATGTCTACATGTAGAAAAATGCAAATAGATCCATACTTATCACCCTGCACAAAAATAATGTCCAAGTGGATCAAAGACCTCAATATAAAACCAGACACACTAAACCTCTTAGAAGAAAAAGTGGGGAAGAACCTTGAATTCATTGGCACAGGAGACAACTTCCTGAACAGAACACTAACAGCACAGGTTCTAAGATCAACAATCAATAAATGGGACCTCATGAAACTGAAAAGCTTCTGTAAAGCAAAGAACACTTGTCAGGATAAAATGACAGCCTAAAGATTGGGAAAGGATCTTCACCAACCCTATATTTGACAGAGGGCTAATATCCAGAATATATAAAGAACTCAAGAAGTTAAACAGCAACAAATCAAGTAATCCAATTAAAAATGGGGTACAGAGCCAAACAGAGAATTCTCAATAGAGGAATATAAAATAGCAGAGAAACACTTATGATTGGGAAAGTGTAGACAGAGTCTTTAAGTTTGACCAAATTCTTCTTGCTTATCTCACATGGGCTTTAACTAAGGAGTTAGGGTATCTGATGCTTACAGACACATAAAACTTCAACCTAGTCAATAGCATCTGAATTCTTATCTTATAAATTCAAAGAACTGAATTCTTGGATCCTAGAAGGCTGAGTTCAGAAAAAAGTTTGTCTATAGTTTCATAGGTAGATGGTCAAGAGAATGAAGTCAAAGTTCCCATAGGAGAAGTAGACCTGCAGGAATGAGATGCCGTTGAACTACTACTCTATAGGCTTCTTATAGAGCTTATCAATGAGAATAAAGTAAGGTATGGGGAGAAAGATGATATAGTCAGCTCATATGAAGTATCCAGCCTCATTTCTGTTTTGGTCATAAAAATTTCAAGAAAGTGTGTTTACTTAGATTTAAAGAGAGAAGACTTCCCTTCTGTTATCATTGGCCTTTGGCCAGGGTAGACTCAAACTCAATTTGTCCTAAACATTTCTTACAAGCAAGCAAGAAAGGAAATGTTATCCATATTATATTCCATCTTATCCCCCCACGAAGGATCCTGGGAGAGGAGGACCTTCTTTATGTGTCCCTTTGTGGTCTCCATATATTAACAGGGAAATTGGCGTTTTGTTTTGTTTTGTTAGTCTCATTAATAAAAAAAAAAGTTTAAGTTGAACTAGAAAGAAGTTTGAGGACAACTTTTTTACTGGAATTTAAGAACAGCAATGGAGATCAGCAACTTCCAGTACAGGGAGTTGAAGAAGAAGAAAAGAGAAAGGAAGCACATTCAACTTCCCATCTCCTTAGCAGGAGGGCTGTCTCCTGGCCGTGTGATTGACTCGCCTAGCTGAATTTATTCTTCAGGAATGAGATAATAATATGCATTTTTTAAATCATTTGAGCAGATCTGAATGCTATGTCTCTACTTGGAGACAAATGTAGATTCTATTATTTTGACCAAGATTAAATAGCATTCTCTTAATCTCAAAAAAGCCCAGACAGCTTCACCTTTATAAATGGCATCTGAAATTCTAAAAAGTGGCAACATTGGTGTTTACCTTTCTAGTGTTGCCACAGAATCAATGAGTTCAAAGTAGACCAAGAGGAGGGGGGTCTGTCCTTAATAACCTCCAAAGATGTGTTGCTTCTTAACAGAGGAAAATAAAATGACAGAAGTCCCTCAATCAACTGTAGTAACAAATATATAAAAATAGTGTTAGTAGTGGGAAGGTAATGGTATTTTAAGACAATATAAACCATTAAACAAAATTAATAATATAAAAACAGTAATTAGCGGTCAAAATTCATGTATTAAAAATATATACTTCAGGAGCAAAAAATAAACAGAGAATGATCAAACACAATTCAAGACAAAAACAAACCCCCAAACCTTTTGGTTTGATGAAAAGAATTATCCACCATGAAGATAACAGCCAATATATTTTATGCATCAGGGTAGACTTCCTGACATACGTAAAGAATAAATGATTAGTCATGAAGGGCGAATTGGCAAAGCTAGAAATCTAGTAAAAGAGTTTATTACACAGTGGCTGGCTCTTTGATCACCTCCCCCCCAGGGGGTGGGGGCAGCCTTCCTAGGCCACAGAGGATGACAATGCAGACAGTCCTGATGAGACCTGATAGGCTACGGTCAGATGGAAGGGGAGGAGGACCTCCCATGTTAGTAGACTGGGGGAGGGGAATGAGAGGATAGGAAAGAGGAAGGGTGGCATTAGGAGGGGTTGAGGGAGGGGACCATAGCTGGGGTACAAAGTGAATAAATTGTAATAAATAAAAAATTAAAAAAAAAAGAAATGATCAACATCCTTAGTCATCAGGAAAACACAAATAAAAATGACTCTGAGATTTCACCTTACACCCATCAGAATGGCTAAGATCAAAAACTCAAGAACAACATATGCTGGAGAGGATGTGGAGAAAGAGGAACCCTCCTCCACTGCTGGTGGGAATGTAAACTTGCACAACTACTTTGGAAATCAATCTGGCGCTTTCTCAGACAGTTAGGAATAACGCTACTTCAAGATCCAGCTATATCCTAGGCATATATCCAAAAGATGCTCAGGTATACAACAAGGACATCTGCTCAACCATATTTGTAGCAGCTTTATTTGTAATTGCCAGAAGCTGGAAACAACCCAGATCCTTAACTCAGTTAAGGAATGGATACAGAAATTGTGATACATTTACACAATGGAATACTATTCAGTAATTAAAAACAAGGAAATCATAAAATTTGAAGGCAAATGGTGGGAACTAGAAAAAAATCATCCTGAGTGATGTATCCCAGAAGCATAGAGACACACATGGTATGCACTCACTTGTAAATAGATATTAGACATATAATATAGGATAAACAAACTAAAATTTTTACACCTAAAGAAACTAATCAAGAAGGAGGACTCTGGGTAAGATGATCAATCCTAATTCAGAAAGGCAAAGAGGATGGGCATCAGAAGAGGGAGAAAACAGGGAACTGGACAGGAGCCTATCACAGAAGGCCATTGATACCCTGCAGGGTATCAGAGACGACACTGAGACTCATAGCCAAACTTTGGGCAGAGTGCAGGGACTCTTATGAAAGAAGTGGGAAATATTAAGACCTGGAGAGGACAGGGGCTCCATAAGCAGAACCAAACTATCTGGGCACAGGTGTCTTTTCTGAGACTGATACTCCAATCAAGGATCATTCATGGAGGTAGCCTAGAACCTCTGAACAGATGTAGCCCATGGCAGTTCAGTGTCCAAGTGAGTTCCCTAGTAAAGGGAACAGGGACTCTCTCTGACATGAACTGATTGGCCTGCTCTTTGATCACCTCCCCCTGAGGGGGGTGCAGCCTTACCAGGCCACAGAGAAAGATGATGCAGCCAGTTCTGAGGAGACCTGATAGACTAACATTAGAAGGAAGGATTGGTGGAGGGGGATGGGTAGAGAAGAAGGAGGGAGGATGGGGTTGGGAGGGCAGGAGCGAGGGAGCTATAGGTGGGATACAAAGTGAATAAACTGTAATTAATAAAAATAAAAAAATAAAAAAGAAAAAGAAAAACATTTCTACAAAATATCAAGGATTTTGACAATGTTAAGTTGAAATTATTTTATATTACTTTGTTTTACTCAGTTATTTATTTTTCTGCATGACTTGTTTCAGACATGCCAAAGACACAGTAAGAATTTAACCAATTAAAAAAATTTTAGTTCCTGAGGCTAGAGAAATGGCTCAGAGGTTAAGAGCACATGCTGTTCTTCCAAAGGTCCTGAGTTCAATTCCCAGCAACCACATGGTGGCTCACAACCATCTATAATGAGATCTGGTGTCCTTTTCTGACATGTAGGCATACACGCAGGCAGAATTTTGTATAAATAATAAATAAATCTTGAAAAAAATCTTTCTTTTTTTTGTTTCCTGTGTGTTATAAAGTTAGAAAATGAAGTGGAGGTTTAAAGGTATTGATGAAGTTCGTGCCTATTTCTGTCCCAGCCTCAAGTCCCCTCCATTTTCCATTTCTTAATATTGATATGCAACACTTTAAATGTTTTATGCTAGGCTTTCATATGCTAATGTGCATAAATGAGCTAAGGTATCGTTTAATATATTTTAAGCCACACACAAAATGATTGTACTTTTTGTTTTTCCAGACTCAACAAAAGTCGCTGTGTTTATACTTAAATACATAGATTTAGCTTACTTCAATATATAGCTCACTTAGAAAATTCAAACCGGGGATAGTATTTCTTTTCAAAAAAATTTATTATATTATTTTTTATAATTTATTCACTTTGTATCCTGATTGTAGCCCCCTCCCTCATCTCCTTCCATTCCCACCCTCTCTCCCTCTTCTCCTCCATCCCCTTCCCCTAGTCCACTGAAAAGGGGGAGTCTCCTCCCCTATAATTTGACCCTAGCCTATCACATCTCATCAGGATTGTCTGGATCCTTTTTCTCTATGGCCTGGTAAGGCCACCTCGCCAGGGGGAAGTGATCAAAGAGCAGGTAACTGAGTTCATTTCAGAGACTGCCTCTGTTCCTCTTTTTAGGAGACTCACTTGGACACTGAGCCATCCATGGGCTACATTTGAGCATGGGGTCTAGGCCCTCTCCATTCATGATCTTTGGTTGATTCATCAGTCTCTGCAGGCCTCCCTGGCCCAGATTTTTTGGCTTTGTTGGTCTCCTTGTGGAGCTCCCAACCCCTCAGAGTCCTTCTATCCCCTCTTCTTCCATAAGACTCCTCGAGCTCTGCCCAAAGCTTGGCTGTGAGTCTCCGTATCTGGTGGGTGAAGTATTTCAGAGGACATCTGTGGTGGCTCCCATCCTTTTCCCTCTCCTCCACAGCTTCCAGTGTCTGTCCTGTTTGCCATTCTGAATGAGAATTAAGAATCCTCCTGAGGGTCCTCCTTGCTGTTTAGCTTCTTTAGGTTTGTATATTTTAGTATGGTTATCCTGTATTATATGGCTAATATCTGCTTAAAAGTGAGTGTATACCATGAATGTCTTTCTGGTTCTGGGTTACCTCACTCAGTATGATCTTTTTTAGTTCCATCCATTTGCCTTCAAATTTCCTAATTTCCTTGTTTTTAAAGCTGAGTAGCATTCCATTGCATAAATGTACCACAATTTTTGTATCCATTCTTCGGTTGAGGGACATTTAGGTTCTTTCCAGATTCTGGCTATTACGAATAAAGCTGCTATGAATATAGTTGAGCAAATGTCCTTGTTATGGTGGAATATCTTTTGGTTATGTGCCTAGGAGTGGTATAGCTGGGTTTTGAGGTAGGGCTATTCCCAGTTTTCTGAGAAAGCACCAGATTGATTTCCAAAGTGGATATACAGGTTTGTACTCCCACCAGCAATGGAGGAGGTTCCCCTTTCTCCACATCCTTTCTAGCATGTGTTGTAGCTTGATGGGTGCCAGACATAATCTCAGAGTTGTTTTGTTTTGCATTTTCCTGATGACTAAGGATGTTGAACATTTCTTTAAGTGTTTCTACATCATTCAATATTACTCTGTTGAGATTTTTCTTTTTAATGCTGTACCACATTTTTTTAATTGGATTATTTGGTGTTGAATTTTTTTAATTAAATTTTTATTTTTATATTAATTACAGTTTATTCACTTTGTATCCTAGCTGTAGTCCCCTCTCTCCTCTGATAGGGGAGGTCTTCCTCCCCTTCCATCTGACCCTAGCTTATCTGGTCTCATCAGAACTGGCTGCATTGTCTTCCTCTGTGGCCTGGCAAAGCTGCTCCCCCATATGGGGAGGTGGTCAAAGAGCTAGCCATTGAATTCATGTCAGAGATAGTCCCTGTTACCCTTACTAGATAACCCACTTGGATACTGAGCTGCCATGGGCTACATCTGAGCAGGGGTTCTAGGTTATCTCCATGAATGGTCCTTGGTTGGAGTACCAGTCTCAGAAAAGACCCCTGTGTCCAGATACTTTGGTTCTGTTGCTATCTTTCTGGAGCTCCTGTCCTTTCCAGGTCTTACTATTTCCCCCTTATTTCCTAAGATTCCCTGCACTCTGCCCAAAGTTTGGCTATGAGTCTCAGTATCTGCTTTGATACAGTGCTAGGTAGAGTCTTTCAGAGGCCCTCTGTGGTAGGCTCCTGTCCTGTTTCCTGTTTTCTCCTTCCAATGTCCGTCCCATTTGCCTTTCTGAGTGAGGATTGATCATCTTACCCAGGCTCCTCCTTCTAGCTCACCTTCTGTAGGTGTACAGTTTATTTAGGTGTAGGTTTATTCTATATTATACATCTAGTATCCACTTATAAGTGAGTATATACCGTGTGTGTCTTTCTGTTTCTGGGATACCTCACTCAGAATGATCTTTTCTAGTTTCCACCATTTGCCTGCAAATTTCATGAGTTCCTTGTTTTTAATTGCTGAGTAGTATTCTATTGTGTAAATGTACCACAATTTCTGTTTCCATTCCTCCACTGGACATCTGGGTTGTTTCCAGGTTCTCGTTATTACGAATAAAGATGCTACAAACATGGTTGAACAAATGTCCTTGTTGTGTACTTGAGCATATTATGATTTGGTAGGATTAAAATAGTGAAAATGGCCATCCCGCCAAAAGCAATCTACAGATTCAATGCAATTCCCATCAAAATATCAAACACAATTTTTTACAGAACTTGAAAGAAAAATTCTCAACTTCATATGGAGAAACAAAAACCCAGAATTGCCAAAACGATCCTGTATAACAACCGATTTTCTGGCGGTATCTTTATCCCTGATCCCAAGCTGTACTACAGAGCAATAGTAATAAAAACTGCATGGTACTGGCATAGAAACAGAATGGTGGTGTTTAATTTCTTGAGTTCTTTATATATTCTGGATATTAGCCCTTTGTTGGATGTAGGGTGGTGAAGATCTTTTCCCAGTATGTAGGCTGTCATTTTCTTCTCTTGACAGTGTCCTTTGTTTTACAGAAGTTTTTCAGTTTCTAGAGGTCCCATTTATTAATTGTTGATCTTCAAGCCTGAGCTATTGGTGTTATGTTCAGGAAGTTATCCCCTGTGCCAATGAAATAAAGGCTCTTCCCCTTATGCCTGGAATGAATCTTACTTGGTCGTGATGCCTGGTATCTTTGATGTGTTTTTGGATTTGGTTACATAAATGTTCATAAGGGAAATTGATCTGATATTCTCTTTCTTTGTTAAGTCTTTGTGAGGTTTAGGTATAAAGGTGACTATATCCTCATAAAATAAATTCGGTAATGTTCCTTCTGTTTCTATTTTGTGCAATAGTTTGAAGAGTATTGGTATTAGGTATTCTTTGAAGGTTTGGTACTATTATGCACTGGAACCATCTGGCCCTGGGCTTTTTTTTTTTTTTTAGATGAGAGATTTTGAGGACTGCTTCAATTTCCTTGGGGGATATAGCACTATTTAATTTATTTACCTGATTTAATTCAACTTTGGTGAGTGGAATATATCAAGAAAATTGTCCATTTCATTTAGATTTTCAAATTTTGTGGTGTATAGGTTTTTGAAGTAAGACATAATGATTCTTTGGATTTCCTTAGTGTCTCTCATTATGTCTCCCTTTTCATTTCTGATTTTGTTGATTTGGATAGTGTCTCTCTGCCATTTATTTAGTTTGGCTAAGGGTTTGTCTCTCTTGTTGATTTTCTCAAAGAAACAGGCTCTTGGTTTCATTGATTCTTTGAATTGTTTTATTTGTTTCTAATTTATTGATTTCAGTTGGATTATTTCCAGCCATCTACTCCTCTTTGGTGTGTCTGCTTCTTTTTTTCTAGAGCTTTCATTGTATTAGATGTCTCAAATTTCTTTATGAAGGCATGTAGTGCTATGAACTTTCCTCTTATAACTGCTTTCCTTGTGTCCCATAAGTTTGGGTATATTGTACCCTCATTTTCATTGAATTCTAGAAGTCTTTCTTCTTTCTTTCTTTCCTTCCTTCCTTCCTTCCTTCCTTCCTTCCTTCCTTCCTTCCTTCCTTCCTTCCTTC
>NW_026596046.1:6964777-6985277 GCF_907164565.1 Psammomys obesus
TTCCTTCCTTCCTTCCTTCCTTCCTTCCTTCCTTCCTTCCTTCCTTCTTTCATTCTTTCTCTTTCCTGACCCAGCTGTCATTGACTAGAGAGTTGCTCAGTTTCATGCATATGTAGGTTTTTTGCTATTTCTGTTATTGTTGAGGTCCAGCTTTAGACCATGGTGGTCTGATAGGATACAAGGGATTATTTCAATCCTTTTGTATCTGTTTAGGCTTATTTGTGCCAGACTATATGGTCAGTTTTAGAGAAGGTTCTGTGAGGTTCTGCCAAGAAGGTATACTCTTTTGAGTTTGGGTGAAAAGTTCTGTAGACATCTATTAGGTCTATTTGATCCATGGCCTCTGTAAGCTTCATTATTTCACTATTTAGCTTCTGTCTTGATGATCTGTCCCTTGTGAGAATGGGGTGTTGAATTTGCCCACTATTAATGTGTTGGGATCAAGGTGCGAGTTAAGCTTTAATAATGTTTCTTTTATAAATGCAGGTGCCCTTGTATTTGGGGCATAGATGTTCAGGCTTTTGACGTCCTCATGGTGTTTTTTTTTTTTTTTTCTTTGATGAGAATGAAGTGTCATTTCCCATTTCTTTTTATTAACTTTGGTTGAAAATCTGTTTTATTATGTATTAGGATGGCTACTCCCACGTGCTTCCTGGGTCCATTTTCTTTAAAAACCCCTTTCTAGTCCTTTACTCTGAGGTTGAATTTATCTTTGCTGCTTAGGTGTGTTTCTTGAATGAAGCAGAATGTTGGATCCTGTTTCTACAGCCATTATGTTAGTCTGTGCCTTTTTATTGGAGAGTTGAGTCCATTGAATATTGATAGATATTAGTGACCAATGAATGTTAGTTTCTTTTATTGTGAAGTTGGTGGTAATAGTATGTTTATGTGCTTTTTTTCTTTTGAAAAAAAATTTTGTTGTTGTTGTGAAGCTATCTATATCCTGTGTTTTCCTGGCTATGTTTGATCTCACTGGTTGGCGTTTTCCTTCTAGTGTATTCTGTAGGGCTGAGTTGCTGTATATATATTGTTTAAATTTAGTTTTGTTGTGGAATATATTGTTTTCTCCATCCATGTTGATTGAAAGTTTTGCTGGTATCTGTGATCTCTAAGTGTGTGCATGACATCTGCCCAGATCCTTCTGGATTTCATAGTCTCTGTTGAGAAGTCAGCTGTGATTCTGATAGGTCTACCTTTATATGTTACTTGGCCTTTTTCCCCGCTCCCTTCTCTCTCTATGCATATATGACATATAATATAAATAATATAATATATAACATATCATCTGTTGTTTAAAAATATATATTTTGTTCTGTAGATTTAGAGTTTTAAATATTATTTAGCAGGAGATATATTTTTTCTAGTCTAGTTTATTTGGTGTTCTGTAATACTCTTGTGTGTTTAAAGCCATCTCTTTCTTTAGGTTGGGGAAGTTTTTTTTCTATGATTTTCTTGAAAATATTTTCTGGACCTTGGAACCTGGAATATTGTTTTTCATCTATTCCCATTATTCCAAAGTTTCATCTCTTCATGGTTTCCTTGATTTCTTGGATGTTTTTTATCAGGAATTTTTTCTGTTTTTTTTTTTCTTTGAGAGATGGATCAGTTTCTTCAATTGTATCTTCAGTGCCTGAGAGCCTCTCCTCCATCTCTTGTATTCTGTTGGCTATGCTTACCTCTGTGGTTCCTGATCTGTTCTCTAAGTTTTCCATCTCCAAGCTTTTCTCGCTTTGTGTTTTCTTTGTGGATTATAATTCTGTTTTCACGTCTTGAACAGTTTTCTTCATTTCTTTCACTTGTTTGATTGTGGTTTCCTGCCTGTCTATTATGTACTCTATTTGTTTTGTTGTATTTGCCTTTATTTTTTGTTGAGAGATTTGTTCACTTCCTCTTTATGTGCCTCTATTAACTGCATAAGCATGTTTAAAGTTATTTCCCCATGTCTCAGCTGCATTTGAATAGCCATTGATTTTTGTGGTTTCCGGTGGAGCCATGATGACCTGGTTTTTGTTGATTGTGTTATGCTGGCCTTTAGCCATCTGGTTGTCAGTAGCCTTGGCTGTTTTTTTCCGGGAACCTGCGCTGAAGACTGGATTTGCCAGTCTTTGGAGTCTGGAGTAGTCTTCAGGAAGACAAGCGAGGTCCAGGGGCTCAAGAACGGGTGCTGGCGTTTGGGATGCAGCGGTTTTGGAGTCTCAGACCCTCTACCCCTCAGATAAGGTGCACACAGGTCACTGCCGCCTTTGCTTCCCCAGGGAGAGTATTTGACTGGAGAGTTCGGTTTATTTATATTCATTGTGAATTTGTTTAGATATATTTATGCCATTGTCTTGTTTTGTTTTTTTTTTTACCTATTTACAGTGCTGTGTTTTAAACATCTTTTTTTTTGTAATCTATTAAAAATGGAGTCTTTACAAAAAAACCCTTTCTCATCTATTTACAAATTTATATATTCTGTTTCTTTTCCAGCCTTAAATTTGACATCAGACCAAACAAATTCATCAGTATAACTGTTGCTTCCCTTTTTATGACCCCAAAGACTTTAGAATGTTTTAAACTATTTTCACATGTTGCCACTTTCATGTATAAATACTAGAATTTTAATGACACCTCTTTGTTATGAGTCCACCATTGACACAGTACTTATTCAAATTTATTTACATGGTGACCTGAGTTTTTTTTTTTTCTTTTGGGTTTTCAATGTCCTTGTATCTTACAGGTTTCCTTGTGATCCCACTTTCATTTCAACCTCAAGAACAACTCTTATATTTTCTTTCAGTGAGAATTTGAGACAAGTCATTCCTGACTTGAAGAGTCTTGTTTCATCTTACTCTTGAATGAGGGTTTACTTTGGTATAATATTCCAAATGTCTGTTTTTATTTTTGTTGAGTACAATGGAAATAAAATTCCATTGCTACTGCCTGCTGCATTCTGCTCTTTCACATCATTTCCTTTTTTACCTCTGTTTGTCTTTCTTCCAGGTCATAGGTAGTTTCCTGTCACCTGATGTTAGTTCACAGTTGCTTAGATATAAGCAATCTGTTGTTTAATCCATGCAGTGAGATTTTATTACAACACCATATTTTTAAATTAAAAAAAATGGGTTTATTTTAAGTTTCTCTGACCTTCTACTTAACCTTTAATGGAAATACTCCAACTATATGGCTTCTAATTAAAAAAAAAATTTGTTTGAACATTTAGCTAAGAAAAAAAAGTCAAACTCTCCAGTTGTATTTGTGGACATCTTTATTTCTCTCTTTGGTCTTGTCAGTTACTGCTTTGTAAATTTTTGGATCTCCAGTTTTAGTTACATGCACACGCAGAACTGCAGGCGCTACTTGAAGAATTTATTCCTTAAACATTATGGACCATTTCTGTTGAACTCTTCTTACTGCCCAGGCACTAAATTATACTTTATTTGATGTTAATATGGCACTTAAAATGATTGGCAGAATGATAGCTATTTATTCAGCATATGCCTTTAAACTAGTTATGTTGATATTTTTATAGTGAATGTTTATAAACAACATGTAGCTGGGTCCTGCTTTTTTTTTTTTTTCAATACATAGAGTCTAACAATGTTTTTTTTTATTGGAGAGTTTAGTTGATTAATCTTTAATGTACTGATGTGACGTGTTTTATTGCATGTCTATCGCTGTTTTCACTTTGTACAACTTGTTCTCATTTTGTTGTTCCTGGTTTCCAGCTTTTCTCTTCTTTACTTTTCTTCCTCCTCTCATCCCCTCTTTTTCTTTTTTTCCATGCACCTTTCTTTCCTCCCTCCCCTCCTCTAATATATACATACAAAAATAGTCAGTCAGGTGGGATATACACACACCCTTATTTCTCTGTACTGAGAATTAAACTCAGGGCTTTGAACACCTCGGGAAGTGCTCTACCACTGAACTGTGTACCCAATCCTTTAAAATTTTTTAATTTGGTTTTGCTAAGTTATCTAGGATAACCTTGAACTCTCTTTGAAATCCAGTCAGGCCTTGAACTCACGATTCTCTGTCTCAGCATCTCAATTAGATGAGATTACAGAATTACAACACCCGGTGTAACTTCCAGCCTTCTGGACAGAATATGTTTTAGATTTTAAGTTGGCTTTTTAGTTATCTCTTCTATTTGTATTGTAGGTGGTGATTATGTATCACGCTACACATTCTTAAATTATTCTAACCTATCTTGAATTAATATTATCATATGAGTGTTTGATATAATCACTTCATTTACCCCTTCTTTGTGCTAAAATAGCACACATTTTACACTTAAGCATGCCACGTGTCCTTGTATTGTAAAATACATAATTGTACATGTATTTGTTTGCATCCTTATGTAAATAACAAATGCACAAACATTATTCATTGTGACTACTTTTATTTTAGTCAGAAAGTTCCCTTTTAATAATGTTAAGGTGTTAATAAATATCTTTTCTTTCTTTCTCTATCAGCTCCTATATTCTGCATTTCTTTGTGTAGATACAAGATTCCACCTAGTATTATTTTTTCCTTATTCTGCTTATTTTCATGAAACACACGATGGGAAGTGGCCCACCTCCAGAAGTAGCTGAAGCCTCACTCTCCGTGCACTGGCATGGGAGAAAGTCAAGCACAGCTTTTCTAGCAATGTGGCCTGTGCTCTAGAACAAGTTCCCAGAGAAGAACTCAGCATCCAAACCCAGGGTAAACACCACCATCAGGCAGGGGCCTCAGTGTGCCGGACACCTTAGACACTGGTGAAATAGCCCACCTAACTTTCCGAAATCTGCTCAGCTTTGTTCTTAGCAGGGCAAGGTGAGGGATGAAGATGCTCATTGTCCTTAGAAGCAGGAAGTATTCAAATAAGGTGTGTGTGGTGTAATCATCAAAAACAAATGGAAATGCATTTAACTGAAATAGCAAACTATTTTTGAGTGGCTTTTGAGTCAAACCCAAAGCAGAGTTGAAGAATGTACTGTGTTTATGAACTCCAAAATGACTCACACTGTTAGCAGTTTTTCAGATCACTGAAAATGGAAAGAAAACATACACACACACACACACACACACACACACACACAATCTTTAATAACAACAACAGCTGAAGACCACATTTTGAGACAGGACTTAAGGTCAGTGGTGTTGTCCTTAGCACCTTTGAGTTGGTGGATCCGCTTCCTAGCATCGAAACAAGGTAACCAGCAGCGAACACTATAAAATGCAAACCAAATCCCCACATATGAACAAGTAAAACACTCCATGCCTTGCTCCAGCTGTGCGATCATGTAGTGGTTGGCTGATCTCAGAGGGGCCACAAGAGCGTTTCTTAGAACAGACCCAGGCCTGGAACCTAGAAACAGAACAAATTCCAGAATCTTAATCTTCACTCATGCTCTGCCTGCTCTGTTTTTCTTTTATTGCCTGGACAGAATGCTGGGTCAAATGCATTAATTTTCACAATTGAGAGATAAAACAAAATCTAGGTTTTATGTAGCATTTAGGGATGGACTTAATTTGTTTGCTTAACCTAAAAAACAAAACAAAACAAAACAAATAGAACATCCTCTCCTGTTATTCTTATCAAGGAAGATCTTGCATTTTCATGACCCATAGACCTGGCCTGTTAGGAAGGGCCCATTAAATTGCTGTTTTTCTGGATGTTGTTTTAGCAGTTTGGAGCCTCTAGGGAATGTATTTTCATGGCCTCATTTTAGAATAGGCAGTCACTGGGGTGAGGTGATGTATTTTGTTCGGAACATCTTAGCTCCACTGTAATTCCTCTGTTGTTCCTGACAGGGAACTCTTTGTTGCTACACTCGAAGCAGGCACATAGCGATCATGGAGCAGAAGTGTGGCAGCCTGGGAGGCTCCATGGAAAGGCGATTGTCAGTCTTGTGATTTCCAGATGAGGAAATGGTATTTGGAATGGCAGCACGCCCCAAAATGCCTTCTGGAATAAAGCTAGCCTAGAGTTCAGAGACAATAAAGTTTTTTGTTTTTTTTTTTTATGAACTCAGTGACAACCACCAAGGTATTAACAAACACCACATCTCTCCTGAGACTCCCGAGGACAACCTCCTTGTGATTTTGAGAGCTCTGAGCCAGGAAGACTAGTTCTGTGCCAATCTTCCCATGGACATGGACAGAAACATCATTACCACAGGAGGCCCTGGAGAACTGATATCATTTTCTTCCTGGCCCCAATGTTCTCCTTCCATGTTTCACTTAATGACTGGTCTGGAGTGCAATTTGCAGAGAAGATTCTAAAAGTCTTAGAATATTTTATTCTTTATTTCAGACTATTTTATATTGTATTTAACTAATTAACTTAGGATTTTGAGATGGAGTCTTACTATGTGGCCAAGGCTGCCTCCCACTCTCAGACCAGTCCGCCTCTGCCTCCTGAGTGTTGGGATGAAAAGTGTGCAGCACCACACCTGACTTCTACTTTTTACACGTTTTAGGATTTTTTACCCAGGGGCGCTGGTGATGGGTTGGAGTGTCTACACCACAGAGACAGGTTATACCAAAGGACAGTGGCCAAATAACACTCTGATCAAAACCTGTAGCAAGCTGCCCAGCAAACCACAGGGTGTGTCTAGAACAAGGAAATGACAAAACACTGTCATACCTAGCACAATCGGTCTTAGAAGCCAGCCTGCTGAAAGCCAGACTTGCTGTCTCTGGCAATAATCAAGAAAGCCAGATGACAGCTTCTGCAGCAGTCAGACCCAAATGGATAGATTTGGTTAATAAGTGACAATCTCCATAATTTTTCTTCTGGCTTAAGGGCCAATCAGGGAAAGTTAACTACATTCCTCACCAACCCTGGCGGGGGTGGGGGTACCCTGCTCTCCTTGAGCTGCCTCCAGCATTTCCAGGCCCAAGGCTCCAATTAGGGCCTATCTGACACCTTTTCCTTGTCTCACTATGAAGCCCCCCCCCCCCCCCCTCCCCCGCTCTACTGCTTTGAGTCCTTGCCAAAACATAGGTGAAGTGGCTCCCTCCCTGTCAGCAGGCTCTGGATGCATACAACAATCCCCACTTATCTGCAGTCTAACTTTCCAGTTTCTGTTAAAATCTGAGCTAGTCCATGGCCCAGGCAATGCAAATAGAAAAACCCAGAAGTAAACAGTCTCCAAGTTTTAAATTACTTACCAATTCTCCAGGATAGGAAGGAATGAGCTATCATCCTGGTCTGGACTCATTGCTGTCTGGGTGGCCACAGAGCACAAGCTGCTCACATGTGTCTGTCAGCCTTCCATTACTGTAACACACAAGCACATGAGACAACTAGCTAATAAAGAGTATAGAGTTTCAGGCCAGGGACACTTAGCACCAATGTTTTTGGGCAAAGGAACCACCAGTACAATTCATGGCCAGGGCAAGAAAGAGAGGAAAAGGTCAAAGTCCCACTATTCCCCATAATCTCATGCCAGGGCACACTCAGAAAACTGGAAGATAAAGTTTCCTTTATCTGCCAATAGCTCTGAGGTGGGAGACAACCATATTCTGCACATCTTTGTTCTGGAACACTGGGGTGGTGATGAATGGAGGAAGGACAGACGCACAGACACGTGTACAGAAAAACTAGGATTGGATGCCCTATACGCACTCAGGACTTCCTCAGCTCCCATAAGAGACTGAGCCTTTAGCACAGCCCCTTGGGAGAATATTTAGATCTAAACCGTAGCACCGCCCTCTTGCCAATCAGAAGCCAGCTGGTTACCTGACCCACTCAGTGCTGTGTTCAGTGACCTATACTTTACTTAACACTGGCCTGAAGCACAAGATCAGAGGAACACAAGGCAGGGATATAAACACTGGGGGGACAGATAAGTTCTGGCTCCCTGTGGGCACACTGAAGGGCACTAGACACTATCTTGGTGTTTGTAACGTGTCTCCCATGCCTTAAGGAGGACATCTGCATCCCCTGGACTCTCTGCTTTGATTGGTCCTTGTTTATTTCTGTACAGTAGCAATGTCACGGTTGAGAGTTCCATGCTAAGTGCCATTCCTAGTTACATGGCGTCACTAAGGGTTCTAGCAAGGCCCTTTCTTCAAGATCCACCCATTCTCCTGGCCTTTGAGTCTTGATTCATGCTGTTTCTCACGTAGCTGACCTCTATGTTACTGATAATGACAGAAAAAAACTTCCCACGAGGTAGGAAAATCACATCACGTCAGCCTGGGTCTCATTGCTGGCAGTGTCCAAGATGAGCATTTTCAGTCAACTTTGTTCCCTCGGACTAGAAAACTTCAGGTTTGGATTAAGACATCAGACTTGGACCAAAACCCTTTCTGCGAGTAATCAAATATGAAACTCAGCCCAATTTGCCCAGCATGAGTACGTAGTCCTTCTTGCTCTTGCTTTTGCTGATGGAAAATGTCTAAGGAAGTTGTGGAAATTAATAAAATACCAGCAGCTTTTGAATGCCAACTGTTTGCAAGGTTTGTGCCTTACTATGAAGGCAAAGTGTCATGCTTTCAGTAGAAGACCAAGTTCATGCAGCTTTCACAGGCTCATTACTACCAAGTACTGGGGAGTTTTGATAGGTTTGCTTACCAGTGGGTTGTTGAATGAGGGGGGGGGGCTGGACTACATTTTTGTTATTTTTTTTTCCAGTAGGAGATTTTCTGCCCATGTGCGTGCACATTTTCAGGGCTGTTTGTTACAATTGTGCAGTAACGCAGACCTTTCTCTAATCGACAGACAACTCAGGAATCCAGGGGGTGGGATCATCGCTTTTGGCTGGTTTCATATTTAGCTTGCCAGAGCCTGAGAGCATTTTGCATGCTGCCACGTGGCTGCTGTTGCCGGATGGAGAGGAACTTTATTACACATGAGGAAAGTCGGAGAAGGAGGTTAAGTGGGCTGTCAAAGGTCACAGAGTCAGTTAATGAGCAGTTGTAACAGGCGGAACCCAAGCAATAGGATGAGAAAACTGCTTGACTCTCTGAGTCTCCTGAAGGCTCCGGGTCAAGTGCCCAGTATTTGCAACTTATAAAAAGAAATCACTTAATAAAACACAATACTGTTCTCAGTCAAAAGTTCACTGAACACGGTGGAAAACCTGTTACTAGCTCTGGAGAACTTCCTTTTGAATGTGGCTCCTGAGCCAGTGGGATGTTCGTATCTTAGAGGTCTGGGATCCAGGCCACCTGCCCTCAGAGAGGCTGCTTAACACAGCCACAGAGCTGGGGATCTACCTGCTTGTGAGGAGATTTGGGCATTAGAACTTTCTCTCCTAGAAACAGTGGAAGGCCTTGTAACTTGAGCAGAGACATTTATTGTCTTCTCTGGTCTGGGGATAACTGGCAGGTCTAAGCAAGGGCCAAGGGATCTCTATCCCCATTCCCTTCTTTTTCTTTTTACAACAAACGGATGAGGATATTTTCCCTTTGGATCCTAGATGACTTTCAATGCCCTTTCTTTTTCTATTTGGTATATTGTGTTATTTCGTTTTGAATCACCAGTTGCCAGGACTCCTGATCAAGACTCCTTGGGTCTGGCGAAAGAGCGGAAAGGATGCCTGGTATCTGGCTTGAGAATTTTCCTTCTTCCAAAGCAGCAAGTGGCTACGGAAGTGTCCCGGTGCCACAGAGAAATTGCAGCCCCTGGTGGATAAGTGTCTCCAGCTGGACCATTCCCTGGAAACTTCTTTCTACCCCCGGTGACATTCATAGGTACACAGAACCAACAGCTAAACCTGAATCTTTCCACAGATAGAAAGTCAAGGTTAGGTGACCTCTGAACTGCTAAACAGACTACATCTTGTTGAAGAAGAATGACTTTTGTGACGCGTTATATACCATAAGCAAAGTCACATTCTGCCTAAGGAGAGGGACCCATCTTGAGCAATACACCTCAGGTACTTTCATGGCTGTGTGAGCATCACAGAGTATACGTACACAAACAGGGAGGGCTACCGCACCACTAGGCTGTAAAAACCAAGGGTCCACTGTCACGCCTGTGGCCCCTTGTTAACCTAAGTAACGCCATTACCTAGTGCATGGCTGTGTGCCAAAAGATATATGATTTTTGCTGAGGCAGCAAGGGGGCTCTTCTGGCCTTACTCATTTTGAGATTTGAGGCTAATTCTGCTTATGTTGGTCAGGTCTGTCTGTGACCATCCAGTGCCCCTGGTGCTGTGGTACCACAGACTGCCCATGCTGAGTGGTAGAATCCTAGTGAAAGGGCTCCCCATCTGACTTCTGTATCTCTTTCAGAGGAGCAAGGCTTGTGTTGGTCCTTTTGACTCCTCCATCCCACCCTTGAGTCCAGTTTCCTTTGGCTCCAGGCTCTGTGGATTCTTTCCCACAGGTTTTAGGTTGTTCTGCATTGCAGGTCTCATGAGTCAGATTGTTTCTTGTGTAAACCCAGGCTTGAATGTGATCAAAGTTCCAAGTCTGATGTATTTTTTTGGGGGGTGGGTGTTACGGCAGCCTTACAAGGAAGCCTCGCTTCTCTCCTTTCTTCTAAACTGTACGGAAAACTGCAGCCTGGCCACTAATTACTTATTAATAACCCGTGGCTCGCTGCTGTTCTGCTCTCTGACCTGAGCTGCTTTCGAGGTTAGCATTCTGACCCTTGGAATTCTCTCCTGTGCTGCAGCACAGGGAGATGAACATAAGGCAAAACAAACAGGAGCAGCTATGTTTTTATTACTGATTAGGGCATAGTGGAAATGGAGAAAGTGCAGACAAGCTGAATAGAGAGGGAGAGCTTTTGATCTCACGGAAGAAACGGAACACTCACGTTGGTTTGCATTCTAAGAGGCCTTGCTGAACATGCAGTCTGCTTCTGCACATGGCACAGCAGCTTGTGGGTATTTTCAGGTCTCTCTTGCTCTCTTTCCTTCTTCTGTACGAAGATTTCTTTTATCTTGTGTTCCATATGTACATGTGTGACTGTGTGGGTGTGTCCTCAGGGGCAAGTGGGGGCATTGGATCCCCTGGAGCTGGAAATGGAGAAAGTACATATAAACCGAATAGCGAAGGAGAGCTTTTGGTCTCAGGGAAGAAGCAAATGCCATGGTAGCTGCGAGCTAACCAGTGTGGGCGCTGGGAACTGAACAGGTTCCCTGGAAGAACAGTGCATCTCTCTTAGCTGCTAAGCTATCTTCCCCAGGAGCTACTCAGTCATTGGAAGTTTTGTGTATATTGAACTTCTAGTAAACGATAGGCTGTTTCTAATTTTTTGATATTATCAGGAGAACATGAACCCACGGTTGATTGAATGTGGTGCTCAGGGCCCACATGCATTCTGTTTACCAGCCTCATTTTAAGGATAACATGTTACTCAGACGACTCCATCAACAATAAAATAGGTGTTTCAAAATTATAATAGCCTTTGACTCAGAAATTCAATTTCTAAGAATTCTTATTAGGGAATTGATCACAGAGCATTAAATAAGTATTTTCAAGGATGCTCTTATGGTGTTGTAATACTGATAAAGAGAAAGAGAGGGAAACAAAAAAAATACAATTACAGGAGAGTGGTTGAAAAGATTATAATAAACCAGAATTTCCATTGTTGCGCGCACACACACACACACACACACACACACACACACACACACACACTCACTCACTCACAGCAATATCAGGCTCCTGTCCTGAGGGGGAATAGCAGCAGACACAGCTGCACAGTATATTCTGTTCCAAGTGTCCCCTGGACAGCCAAATTCCACAAGCATGTACTAGTGGGGACTCCTCAGAGAGTCCTTCACCTCCCTTTTAATCACTTTATCTTCTTTCTCTTTTCTTCTTTGGGCATGTTTTCAGCTGTTATGATTACCCCACCCCAATTAAACTTATAGAACTAGGTTTTTGGAGACAATCTTGATTTTGTTTTAGACAACATTCTATGTTTTCAAAGTAGAGATGGCTTCTTCCTCATTTCTTGTAACATAAAGCAGACAGCAGGCTCATTTCTTGTTCTGTTGTGGCATTTTTAGTGTTTTTACAGGGCATTCATCTTTGATGCTTCAGCTTAGAGGATGGTCACGTTGTTCTTGGGTCTCAGAGAACTTAGAAGGAATGCAAGTTAGAAAATTTGAAATTATGACTTGTCTGGAAAAGGCAGTATGGTTGCCAGCCCCTTTTGGGCCTACAATTCCCTCCAGCTGTCTAAGGGGGAAGTTTCTAGAAGCTTACTCTTGCTGTCTCCAGACCCTTGCAATGGAAGCAAGCATTCTTCATTCTTTGTTGTGGAATTGATTGTCCTTCCTTCCTTTTTTTCCTTTCTCCCTTCTCATTTCCTTTCTCCCTCCTTTCCTCTCTCCCTCCTTTCCTCCCTTCCTCCTTCCCTCTCTTTCTTTCTTCCATTCTTCCATTCCCCTTTTTCCTCCCTCCCTTCCCTCCTTCTTTCCTTCCTTCCTTGCTTTCTTATTTATTTTTGAGACAGGGACTCTGAAACCAAGGCTGGCCTGGGGACTTATTATGCAGAAAAGGCTGGCCTTGAGCTTGAAAAGTTTGTCTCTGCCTCTGGGTACTGGTATTAAAAGTGTGCTCCACCACATCAGCCATGGGAAATGTTTTAAAAAGAGAACATGCTGGTGAGGGGAGACAAGTTAGTTGGCACAATGTCTTCTGCACAAGCATCCAGAAGCCAAGTAAAGAAAGATGAGTACGGTAGTGTGTCCCTGTAATTCCAGTGCCAGGGAGGCAGCAACAGGATTATCTCTGGGGCTTTCTGGCCAGCTAACCTAGCCTACTTGGCAATCTCTAAACACAAGATGGATGGCTCCTGAGGTTTGACACCTGATGTTGACTCCAGTCTTCAACATGAATTTATACATGTGAGCATCACCACCACTACCACACGCAAACTAAACACACAGTGTCAGGACTAAGGATAAAGAGGTCTGCCTTTGATTCTATTGGGGAAGTGTAGTCTACAAAAGCACCTTCTGCATTGCTCTTGGGAAGGAACTGCATGCACAAAGCCATGAAAGCTGGGAAAAAGAATTCCTTGCAAATGTGCTTGGATCAGATAATATCGTTCTATTCTGAATGCACCAATTGGTGTGTGGCTGGGAGTGGAGGAAAATGCCATTCTCCAGAAGTTTTCAAAGGTTTTGTGTGTTTGTTTGTTTTGTGTTTGCTTAGTCCTTTGAGCTGCTGTAAGGCAACTTCAGAGTAGGAAAAAAGTCCATGTATATGCATCAGTCAGCTTTTTGTTACTGTGACAAATACTTTAGACACTCAAATGGTAAGGATAATAAAGGTTTGTTTTGGTTCAGTCTTCTATTCCTGATTGTGATTTTTCTTGCCTCATTGCTTTGAGCCTGTAGTGAGGTTGTGTATCGCTGCAGGGGTACATAGCAACTAAACTGCTTGCCAGGAAGCACAAGAGAGCCCAGCATGCTTTAGGAACAAACCCCAAGTGGCACATTGAGCTCGCACAAGGCCCCACCTCTTCAAGGTTCCACTGCCTCCTGATAACACCTCCCTAGTGATTAAGCTCTTTGGAATTTTTTAAATTTCATATTAATATTTTATTGTTTATATTATTATTATTATTATTATTATTATTGCTGTTGTTGTTTGTGTGTATGTGCACATGCAGGCGTGTGTGTTCAAGTATATGGCCACAGTGTGCAATGCATGCCGTGGTTCTCATGTAGACCTCAGAGGACAGCCTTGCGGGGTCAGTTCTCTCCTTCCATCGTGACGTGAATTCGAGAGTTCAAATTCACATTATCAGGCTTGCATGTCAAGTGACTTTACCCGCTGAGCTATCTTGCTGGCCTGGGGGCCTAGATTTCGACATGGAGACTGCTGGGGACTTGATCAGAGGATAGCATCAGTGCAATGGAGGCTGTTGTGGCCTGCCTGCCCCGGAGTCAAGTGTTTTTCTACTTGCATTGGGAGTGTTGTACAATGTGAAGATGAACGGTGAAATTCCTGGTAGTAATGCAAGAGTTCAAATTTCTTAATTCATAATGCATAAATAACACACACACACGAGAGAGAGAGAGAGAGAGAGAGAGAGAGAGAGAGAGAGAGAGAGAACATGGTAGAGAAAGGGAACTGTCTCTCCTGACCTTGGTACAATGACCTGCATTTCTGTTTTACTTGGGCCTTGGCCATTCTAGATCCAGCCTAGCTGGTGTAAGCACTCACAGGCGGTACTAGATCTTGCTCCCTTCTCTGAAAAGCCCAGATGGAAAAGCCCAGCACACAGTCAGTGCCTTGGGCTTGGCCTCTGTCCCAACAAATTTCTCTGTGGTTTTTAGTTTTTGTTTTGAAATAATTAGGAAAAAAAAAAAAAAAACAACAGCAACAAAACCAAACAAAAAGCCCAAAACAAATCTCAGATTTTGGATTCTGTTGGGGCCAGTTCTCCTTAAAAGCACGAACAGGACTTAATGTCTCCTGGCAAGAGCAGTGTGAGGCACAGTTTTCAGAATAAAATTCCCTACCACCTCAGTGTGTATGATGAAAGAAAACAGCAAGCATGTAAACATTAAAAAGACCACACAGACCTCCTCTTACCTGTGAGAACCTTTCAGGAATTTCTGTGATTTTGTCATGTGCACACCAAGCAAAGTTCACATCTGTGTCTTGTGACTTTAGATATTTCTCCAGGGGACTTTTCATTTATCCCCAAGGGCATGCTTTAGCCCACTTTCCAGTTGTAAGGTGAGATAAACATTAACTTTTTTTGATTATTTACTCTTTATTTTTTACTGTTTGATAATACCATACATATGTCATATATTCTTTATCCTTTCTGATATCCTTCTGCTCTCACTGAACTTTTTTGTCTTCTAAACAATAATGTTCTTTATTAAAGTATTATCTGCCATTGTCCTGTGCTTTACAGCTCATAATCAAGGGAAACCAAGGAAGGAACATTCTTAACTTTTTGATGCTAAAAGAAAGAAAGAAAGAAAAAAGAAAGAAAGAAAGAAAGAAAGAAAGAAAGAAAGAAAGAAAGGAAGGAAGGAAGGAAGGAAGGAAGAAAGAGAAATCCTCCCCTTTTAACACTAGAGGTCACTCTGTGATCACAGATGTGAAATCGGCACCCCGGGGCTTATGAAGGTCAGTGCAGCTAATCTGTATAAATTGCTGAACCATGAGCCAAATTTGTACCTAATTATGGGCTGCTTTGATGCAGCCCCACTCCTTTTAAAAGTTCCCCTCTTCTCTGCAGAGCTGTGGACGCGGGGACTCACAGATTTCAAACAAGCCTTCATGTTTCTGAGCTAAACAGCGGTACCCGGATGCCACTGGGTGACTCTTTTAGGAGCCAGACTAAGAAGGGCACCCGACACTTGGGTATTAGGAGCTGGTAACTTGGTTCATATCTGTTCCTGAGATCAAAATGCAGACGTGTAAAGGCCACAGACCGAGCACAGGGCAGTTGTGGGAACAGTTGTTAAGCAGACTCAGAGTTCCTCTTCTCTTCTAAATTTGTCTTTATTCATGTATTTCTATGGTGCTACTTGTCTGTATGTAGGTGAAGAGACCCAATGAGGACAGAAGAGGGCGACAGCTTCTTGGAGCTGGAGGTATAAGCAGCTGTGAGTCCCTGAGGTGGGTGTTGGAAACTGACCTAGGTCCTCTGCCAAAGAGGCAAGTACTTTTAACCACCGAGCCATGTGCCAGCCTCCAGGGTCCTCTTTTCTTGTTGAAGATAGATCAAACTAGCCCTGTATCCAGTCTGTAAAAGAGGAATTGCTGCATTTATCTGGGAGTTGAACTCCTAAGTGGCAGATCAACTGGAAATCATGTATCATCCTCGGATTTCAGTTTCTTTTGCCTTGCTATGTACACTTTCGGAGTAACTAATATTGTTTCTGAGGATTTGAATTCTGTCTCTGCAAAAATTTCACACACACCTGCAGGAACAATAATTTCTGTTTCATTTAATAAATGACTCCTGTTTGTTGGTATTTTGTCTATAGCCCGCAGAGCATCGGAAGGTGTCTCTTCTGAGAGAAAAGTTGGGCCCCCTAAGAAATCACGGGCATGGTACCCACTCGCCCTTCTCATAGCTTGGTGAGAAATAGGTGAAATTTTGCAGCAGAGGCAGGAGGTAGCCAGAAATGCCAGTTGTCGTTCAAGCAAGCTCAGTTCAGGGCGGAATGTGAAGAAGAGGACCATTTGCCAGTGGCTCTGCTCAGCTCCCAGCCCCTGCAGTGAAGAACCTGGATATGAGATGCTGCCTTGGGTTTTGCTCCTTCACGGGATCCAAGGTGGCCATGTTTAATGAGGCTTTAGCTGTGGGCAAGCCAGGCGCTTCTCACAGCCGGTCGGTAGCAGCGACTCATCTTCTGTGCTGTAAGCAGGGTGGGATTGGATGTTGAGTTTGGAACGCTCAAGGCTGTTGAAATCATTGCTCTCTGCAAGGACATAAAAACCCACCACGGTCACTTATCTTCACACCTAACCCTCCCGGCAGCCATTGATTTCCCATTTCAGTTTGCAAGGTGCTGAACGGAGTAGATCGATTGAACAGCACTGATGTGCCTCCAACATTCCCATAATCTATAGTATCAGTGGGCCTCCTTCCGTGTGTCCTTATCTGACCTGGCCACAGCGGTTTTGGTGTTAGAGATGAAAAGAGACACTGGAAAGTCTTTATGATAGGCGCTTGTGGGCTTCATCCCCTGCCCTCCAGGGGAGGGCCCACTATGCCCACCTTCCGGATCTAAAGCTGTTACTAAAGTATGTGCTTAAACCCGCCCCCTTCTATTTAAATTAAAAACGGTAATTAGCCTCCGGTAAACCAGCAGCCCACAACAAACACCATTTAAGGAAGAACTGTTTAGAAAGCAGATTTTTACTTAATAAACAGCAATCAATCGAATTGATTAGCCATGAACACGCTCCTGCTGAGTCCATGGGTGGCGCATGTTGTTGATAATTGCGGTTTGCAAGTACAAGACTATTAAATGGCTGCCTGTCGCTGATTTCCCCGGCTCTTTGGTTTAATGGAATAAGGTCAAGGGTGGGTAGGGGAGGGTACGAACGATTCTTGATGGCGCTTTTTGGATTGGGACCCTGCCTGGACCAACTTTTGCCTTAGCAGTCTTGAAATATGTCCTGTAATTATGGATGTTTTACTCAGCCATTTTTGTGGATCTTGCATCTGCTTTAAAAAATGTAATTCACATGGCGATTAGATCTTTGCATGCTGGCTTTGTGGATTTACATAAACGTTGAGGTTGAAGCTGATGGCACATCACAATTAGTGCTGTGCGCTGTGCAAGGATTTGGTTACCCTGGAGTTAGGGAACTGTTCCTTGAAGCTGAGTTAGAAACCTGAAGGTTGCCCCAGAAGGCAGGGAGGGAGGAGACTGGGCCCTCAGCAAGCACCTCTCATCTCCAGAGCACCTCGCTCTTTCATGCAGGTCCCCAGGGCTCCAGGCCAAGCTCTGAGCCCAGAGGAGAGGCTGCTCTTTATGCTACCGAGGGAAGGAGGTGCCTGCAGTCTAGGATTCCTGTGGATGCTGAGCTCATTTTGGGCAAGTTTCTGGGCTCTTCTCTTGGCGAACATTTATCAAATTACCGAGAGTATAGAATAGCAGTGCGTATGTCGGCTATGGGCAGGATTCTGTAAGACCTAGTGATGGAGTTGGAGACTGGTGTGTTTAGGTGGGTGGGCCGCCCTTGGTAACTGGGAGCCACCAGGGACCCAGGTGACACTCTGGGAAGCCTGGAGTCCTCTTGGTTGAGTGATCGCTTGCGCCCTCTGGTGGCTTATGCTCTTACTTGTTGGACACCAACAAGTTCTACCCGCCAGCACCATGCTTCCAGGGTCCTTGGGATGAACCGGCTTTGGCGTTTGACTCAAGCTCCGCAGGGCATTATGTTGTCCAGCCCTTTTGGACAAGCTGATAAAAGCCAAGTAAGGACATCTCCATATGATAGATGGGCAGCCACTGTGCTTGGTACAGATTTATCACTTATGTGTATTATTTCATGATATTTGTTCACGGGCAGAGACAATGTATCCAGCTCTGATTCTCACCTCACGGCCACTCCAAGTCTGCTGCTCCTCTTCATATTCTTCTAAATGAGGGAGGGAACAAAATAAAACGTAACTTTCTAGTCTCTTAACCCATGGTGGTCATGACAACGACAATACAATGTATGGGAAGTCCACTGTTGTGTGCTTCTGCATGGCATGTGGGAAACTGTCATCCACAGTCTCTCTTCCTGCTCTGAATATGGATGTGATGCTTGGAGCTCAGGCAAGTGCCTTGAAACCGTGAGGGTCTGCAATGAGAAAGAGGGACTCCAGCGTAGACAGGGCAAGACAAGCCCTTCAGAGACCTCCCTTCAGACCTTGGATTACGGAGGGAGAGTAAGCCCTTATTTGTTTAAGCCACACGTAGGTGGTGTGCTATCTGCAGACAAATAATTCACAACAAAACCACCCTCAAATGAAACATCATGCTGGAAACCTAAGTAGGAGGAAAGTGAGAAGAAAAAGAAATTTCTTTAGAGTAATAAGCCAGGCCCCGGGGCTCTCCCATACATCAAAGTCGCTGGTGTTATTGTAGCCATTTTTAGTTGAGAAAACAGACTGACTAGTTTCCCTCTGTTCAAATATGCAGTTTAACTTGAAGGACCAATTATAAAATGCGAGAGCTAAGCTTCCAGCTGGTTTTATCTGTCTCCAGGGATCATGCTCCTTCTGAGAATCACTTTCTGCCTCTCCATTGTTTGTCCAGAGGAGATGCTGTGGGCCAACATTTTCTTTTTTTTGGGGGGGGGGCTGGAGGGAAGATTATAAATCCAGGAAAACAGATGTATCCAGAGGGTGTGATTCCCTAATTCCAGAGAGACTCTGACATGGCTGTGTCCGTCAGCCTGAGCTGCCTCCTGACCCCTGAAGTCTAGAGGAGCAGAAGTGGCTCTGAGCACAGTCAGTAGGCCAGGCCAAGGGACCAGTCTGTTATACACAGCACTCAGAGTCAGGACCAGGAGCAGAACCTGGGGAAGGAGGAAAGCAAAGATCCCATCCAACGGTTCTCACACAGATGGTGACTCTGGATGGCCAAAGACCGAGAATCCAGCAGCCTGGGCTCTGCTGCGAGAAGCAGCAATCCACTCCAAGCCTTCACAGCAAACAAGGGACCCTGTTTATTGGAGAAGGATGCATTGCCAGTCACGTATAATCAGCCATGCGTGGCATAAATGTGTGCATTGCAGATGTGTGCACCTCTTCACAGCTGGCAGGCCAACCTTAAATCTTAATTCTTCACAGGACCCTTCCTCCAGCTATGTTACTCTATGTTCTGGTATGTGTGGGTACAGGATGGCTCTGCCGCTGAGGACAGGAATGTCCAGAAAGGGCCCCGAAGTGGGCCTACAGCAGTGCATTCAGGTTTCCAGTCTCTCCATGCTCTCCGTGCTCCCTATCTGGGGTAGAGCCCTTGGCCTCCTCTTCAAGCTCCCTAAGTCATTGACTCACACCTTCCCTGGCTGGATAGATCATTAAGAGAATTGGTTTACAAGGCTCTCGCTGAGCTGCTGGCTGTGCGCGAGAGAGTAAGCAGACGCTAGATAGAGCTGTAACATATGATGCTCAGTCCGATGCTTAATGAGGCCAGTAAAAGCAGGGAAGCAAGATTAGCTGCAGATAAATGAATGTGCCTAGTGCCGAATCGAGAGCTGACTGTATTTTATTTGATTTAGTCTCAGAAATAGCAGATGTTGTGCCAATTACAGCAAAGCAGTTTCTGACTAATCTCTTCATTGAATTCATTTTGTTCACAGAAATGGTTTAAAAATTATTTCATTTCCATGGATATAAAAGTCATATACCTTTGCTGTAGAAAATATGTAGGAGAATAAAACAGAACTGAAATGACCAGAAAGCCTGTCGTATTAACAATACATGAAACAGATCACATTTGCAAGCGCTTAGCTGTTTCCAACTGGAACCCAGGAGTTACCCCGTGTTGACGCAGTGAGAACGGTGGCGCAGGGAGGCTAACCAGCTTGCCCAAGTGTCCACTACTCAGACTTAGTGGAGTCAGAACTTGACTTTGATCACTTGGCCCTGGAACCTGCATTTTCAGCTAGAGTCTTTTTGTCTCTGAGGGAGATGACGGATGACACGTTCTCATCATCTAAAAATGCTTGAAAATATCGTATTTACATATGTTACCAACCCAGAACCATGCTCTATATGCTGGCTGTAGTGTTCTCATAGGACATTTGTGGTGGTGGTGATTAGGGTCTGCAATGGGTGTTTCTGGGTTCTTGACCTCTTATTTAAAAATGAAATAAGAATCCTCATAGAGTGCAAAGTATCAAAGAAGCTTTGTTTAAAGCAACATTGTAGAATTGATCAGATACACTGTGGCAACTGCACACATAAGTGAAGATACTAATTTTTTGGAGGGGGGAGTGTTTCTTTTATGTGATTCAAGACAAAGAGACATTTAGTTGCCAAGGGGCAGAGTTTGAGTGGTTTTCTATTTTTGGTTTGTCCTTCCTTCCTTCCTTCCTTCCTTCCTTCCTTCCTTCCTTCCTTCCTTCCTTCCTTCCT
>NW_026596046.1:6985287-7022710 GCF_907164565.1 Psammomys obesus
CCTTCCTTCCTTCCTTCCTTCCTTCCTTCCTTCCTTCCTTCCTTCCTCTCTTTCTAAAAGTTAGCTTTGAAGACCCACAGTTTGCCTTATTGCACACGAACCCCAAGCCAATCTAGGCCAGATGGGTTTCTTATTCTTGCACCTTGACATAGTAGATAGGTTCTTTCTACCTTCACTTGTGGTTAAAGTGAGGCAAAACTTATTTCATCATTCAGAGAGGAGGTTTGTGGAGTCTGATGCATGGTTCTAGATTGTTAACAGGCTGCGAGGTACGTTATTCAGATAAGGGTATGTGTGCAGCCCAAGGTTCTAAGTCATTCTTTATGCATACCTGACTCAACTCTACCATTATCATGAATGTTTAATGACTTCACTGAAAATGATGACGGCATCCCCCTCCTTGATTCTCTCTCTGTGTGTTGATGTTTTGAGACAGGGTCTTGTTATGTAGCCCAGGTTGGCATCAAACCTGCTACCATGTTTCTACCTCCCAGCTGGGGTCATAGGCATGTGCCAACACACATACAGCTTTGTATGTACCTTTGTTTCCCTGCCTTCTTTCATGGGATGAAACAGCAAGAAGACACAGTGTAAAGTGCCCTCTACATGTAGACTGCTTAGCCTCCAATATCCCTGATTCTAGAAGAGTAAGATCCTCCCTTTTGTAAACTGCTCAGTTTCCAGTGTTCTGCTCTAGCCACACAAAGTGGACTAAAGTGTGGAAATACTCTGACTTTTTTTTTTAAACTAATGTTCTAGCCCCAGGTATTTTCCAAGGGCTGTTGGTTCATTTTATAAATGCACTAAGATGAAAGTCAGTCTTAAGCACTCATCTCCGAGTGAGTCCCTGATTATTCTACCTAATCATATCCCCACAAGTAGCATTCCTGGCTGACAAAATCTGGGCAGTTTTAATGACCTTGATAGTGGGTTGATATGCGGGTTTGGGCTGGTGAAGGGCTTTGACCATGATGATGAAATGAATGGATTGTTTCATTTGTAGTTATGATTACAGCTCTGTCCTCAGCTGTATGCCAACAGTGCATTTGATGGGTTAGAAAATAAATCACACAGCAAGTTAACAAGAGCCGGTGGATGGTCCTTTGTGTACCCACAACACATCCTTTCTCTTAGACGTAGCAGGAAGTAGGTCACCCTCTGATAGTGTGAACACTAATGGTCTTTCTGGGAGGCACTATAGAGGGAGGGTCCCATCTTCACTTGTATCTCAACCGAAAATTTTATCTCAAAGAACTCAAGGGCTGTAGATACTGCGCGGTAGTAGGTTTGCCTTGCATGCATGTGGAACACAGTTTCATCCCCAAAGATACAAAAACAAAGAGATAAACAAGTCTTGTGTGTGTGTGTGGGGGGGGCTAGAAAAAACTCTCAAGCAACAAACAAATGGTCCAAGAAATAGGCTCTCGGGTGTTTTAGTTGAAATTGACAATATAGTGAAAGCTATTTTCAAAACAAGACAAGACAAGACAAGACAAAAGAGCAATATCACATAGAGTCAGGCTTTAAAGTAGAAGAAGCCAAGCGAGAACATTGGTAATGTCAACATAGCGAGGTGCTGCTGTTCCCAGAAGGCTTTGTGAGAAGAAACGTTGGGAAGACACGGAGGCAAGTATCCAGACAGAACCAAAAGAGAAAAGGAGAAGACTCAAGGATCCTGCAAAAGACCCAAGCCAGCTCTGTTTAATGGACTCAACATTAGGCTGGGTCCTACCCCCAAAGGATAAAGCTTTCTCTGTTTTTGTTTTTGTTTTCTCAGGTCATGTAAATTTTTGTTCTTGCCAAGGAATAAACACAGCAGCACCCTGCACAATTACCACACCCTTCCTTACACCATCCAGAGGGAATTCTTCTAGCATGGAGAAAAATTCCTTTTTCCCAAAGGGAAGAACCGGGGCTTAGGAATAATCAGATCTAACCAAAATAGAAGTTTAGGAGTGTAAATCCAAATTTTTAGTCTAACATCTGAGATTCACTCATTGGATAGTCTTCTGGTTCCAAAAGCCTTGGGCATTCACTCTGGTCCAACTCTACCATCCACAGCCCACACACTATGCTTTGGAGATTTAGGGTGGTCTTACTACACAGCTGTTGCTCCTCTTGGCATACATCCCACAGTCCTGGCATCTCCTAATATCTCATGTTCTGCAGTACATTGCAGCTAAGGCCACACCTTTATCAATGGCCTCTCTGCAGGGATTCTGACATTAACAATGGTGCCAGGCCTCACCTACTCTCCATGAGTTCCTCAGTCCTTCATCTTGTATGTCTTCAAAGCCTGTACCACGTGGATGATGCTTACACATTTCTAAGTTTGGCTGCTAGCTTGATATGTAGCCTGGCCCCCTTGAACCAGCTTCTGTGTACTGACCTGGAGAAATTACTTTCCCATTGTGTCTAAGAAGCACAAGTAGTTTCTTTCAGTGATGCTGGTCCCTTTAGCAAGCACAGGTGCTTCTTCAGCTCCACCATAATCAGCTCTCACAGATTCATTCTCAAGTATCAAGAATAGCTGCCAGTCCAACTCTCCAGTAAAGTCCCTGTTCCATTGTAAAACATGGAATTACAGGGTTACCCCGATGGGATGAAAAAGAGATGTCACCAGGTAGAAATGACAGCATCGAACCTATGGTGTGATAGAGGGATGGTGGTCCATCTTGTCACGAGGTCGAAAATAGAGTGCATACCTGCATATAAACTTACCAGTTAGGTTTTGAAGCTTGCTGAAGGAAGAAAGCTAGATAGCCTTTAGAAATTTAGGTCTGAGGATCTGGAAAGGGCAGAGGCGCAGTTACTGTCAGAGAGCAGAGCAATAAGTGGCTGATGCCCTGGAAGAGAGAAGCACGGGAAGAAGTGAAGGATGAAATGCTGGCATTTTCCAGTGATTCATGGGCAAGAGGGAAAGAAATCCCATGAAGGTCATATAGGTAGGGTGGATGTGGAACTCAGGGAAAACCAAAGAGAGCTCATACCATGAACGCTGATGCAAAAAAAAAAAAAAAATGGTAACAGCCACCAGCAGAAAGTTCATTTATTTTCATATGGAGACTGGGGCTCAGGGAGTTCCCAGTGTGTCTCTCAGCTAGTCAGTGGTAGATTGAGAACTGGACAGATAACACTGGCTATGTTCCATTTAGGGGCAGATCTTTGACAAAGCCATTTTGCTTGGAGTCATTCTATGGTGTCTTTGTTTTATTTCCTGCTGCTCTGATAAAATACCTGACTAAAGCCATTTAAGGGAGAAGGGTTTTATTAGGTTCACCATCCTAGGTTGTAATCCACCATCACAGGGACTTCAAGGTGTGAGGAGCTTGAAACTGTGAGTCTCATATCTACAGTCGACATCAGAGAAGCTCAACACATTAATGCTGAGTCCTCTACATTCATATAGTCCAGGATTCCCCAAACCTAGGGAATGGTGCCATCTACAGTGGTCAGGTCTTCCCAAACCATTCAACTCATTCAAGACAACTCCACACAGACATTCTCAGAAGCCCTTCTCAGGTGACTCCAGATGGTGTCGGGTTGACGTTTAAAATGAGTCATTACATATACTTTCGTTATATATAACATCTAAAAGATTATTCATTTAAAATACCATAATAAGGGATCAGATGTACCTTCCCCAGCACACATTATCTAGGTTCAATCCCTAAAACCACAAAAAGAGAAAATTTCTACATTAACATACCCAACACATATATTTTCATTAGAAGGAGAATAAATGTACTGGGGGAAATTTGGAAAATAGGAGAAAGGAAAAGAAAACTGTAACCCTTATCTTTCAACCTTGTCACTAATAGTATTTTATGAGATATTGGTGTTTTTACTGGTTTATTTTCTGATTTTTTTTCCCTTTAAACCCCTAATATTAAAACCAATCGATGAGGATTTTCGGCTTCCTCAACCATCCCTTCATGTGATTGTAAACAAACGTGAGATGGTTCAGTTGATGAAGTAGTAGCTGTTCAAGCATGAGGAACTCAGTTTGGATCCTCAGCACCCATGTGAAAAGCTGGGTGTGTGTGGGGGGTGTGCCTGAAACCCCAGTGCTGGAGAGATGGAGAAAGGAGAATTCCTGGGCAGTATCTGGCCACCCGGTCTAGCTGAACTGGTGATCTCCAGGTTCAGTGAGAGACTGTGAAAAAACAAAAGTGGTGCAAAAGTGAGCTGGCATTGACTTCGGGCTTTCACATACACATACACACATACTAGTACACATGCGTCCTTACACACAAGCGTGCCTGTATACACACATGAACACATATATGAAAACACGCACTGAATGGATGGGTCGCTTACCTGAACCTACTCCAATTTGACCATTAGGTTACTTTTTCTGTTGTCACTGCTGTATGGTATAACATTATCACCCCGTATTAAATATTCTTCTGAATTTAAGGCTATTTTCTCACGAAAGTAGCACAATCAATACTTTTATTAGCCTGGATACATACTGCCAACTTCTTTCTCTTGAGAGCTGTACAAACAACTACCCCGTGAATGTGCAACTGGAGATGTTCACTCTTTACTTTAGATGCTTTCCTCAGCAGAAGTCTGCGGCAGATGGAAGCCGGAGGCCATTGGCTGGCCACGGTAAGGGGACTGCTTCTTGGAGGCTGTAACATGGTTTTGCCCTGTAACAAGGCAGGGGAAGATTGTGGATTGTGATTAGTTCTAGTGGGTATCTGTGAAAAATCTCACTGTCAAATGGCAGAACTTGAAAAGGTAAGGAGAGAGGTCAAAAGAGAGGCCAGAAACTGTATGAGGTGTGGGTGGGCTGGCCAAAGAAATCCTGACAGCCTGGCACCAAGGAGAGTGCAGGAGTAGAAGAAGTGGCAAAGAAAATGGACACAGATGGGAACCCCAAATGTGAGCTTGCAGTTTCCTCATCTCCAGAGAATTCACCCCTAGAAACACCCCCTGGGATTTACCGAAGGACTAATTTATTTTTTCTGGTTGAGAAACATTCTGGATCCGCCATGGGTGCTTGAAATATAAAGGTGTTCTCCTGGCTTCTGCCCCGTGCCTGTGTGGTGGGACACTAGCCAGGCTGTCGCTGCTGAGCCCAGGGTTGTGTCTGAGATCCAGGGGGCACACGCGTGCTCTAGCCACTTCTATGTATGCAGATTCTTGTGTTGGCTCGCAGCAGTCCTTAGAAAGATAATGGGGGAGCAATCAGGGGGCCGGGAGAGGCCGCGCAAGAGATGATTTCATTTGATGAGATGAGAGTGGGCTCCAGATATTGCATTGCCAAGAAAAAAAGAGGAATGTGATTCTGTCCTTGACAGCTTGCCTTCATAGACCAAAGAAGATATTAATGGCTGGGAAATACCTCTAAGTCCGACATGTCCTCTGTGTATCTCTAGGCTCTGAGACACTCAGATAAGAACTCAGGGTACCCAAGGGAGCAGAGAGATGAACAGCACACAGATGTACAGCCATGGCTTTCCAGAGGAGCCTTAAGACAACGAGACGCTCATTAATGGAAGAAATATACAGTGGCAGACACCTTTATTTTTGTTTAGGCTTTTGACAGGATTGGAATGGAAGAGTTATGCAATAGGGGAGAAAGTCCTGCCTTCATTTAACTTGCTGAATTCGTGGGTGTAATTACCTATAAATGTAATTACAGGGAAGACAAATGGCATTTTCAGCCATGGTCTTAAAGAGTGAGTTAATTTCTGACTTTAACCAGAACTACTTTGTTAATTAGCTCGCTCTCTTTCTTTCTCTCCCCCCCCTCCCTCCTTGGAAGTTCCTCACCCAAGACTGAGCTGCGCATGACTGCTGCTTCTGTGTCTTTGAGTAATGAGGGGACACAGCAAAGCGGCCACATCAGGGCTGCTGTGTTAGTAAGGCTACTTTCCTGTCCATTTATCATCAATTAAAGGTGTGCTAGTTTGTAAAGTAAGCCCACCTTCGGCCTGGCTGCCCAGAAAGGCTCCTCATTTATTTTTTGAGTGGTTTTGGATGGAGTTAGACCCACCTCACATCTCAGAGGTGACAGGCGGCACGAAAAAGTGCACTAATTGAGACATCTCCAGGGAAAAATATAAGAAAAGCGGAAACGGTAATTAGAATGAAGCCATTTTAAGCTGGCTAAGGAAAATTGAATGGAGTTGCATATTACACGCTGCTACAAATGGGGATGAAAGGACCTGGAGGAGGTCGGGAGGCAGGAATGGATGTTAGAGGAGAACATACCCTTTTAACACTTTAGGGAGAGATAGGAAGCTAAGAGCAATATACAATCAGGGAGAACAGACTCTTGGGGAGACTAGCTACAGGACAAAGACAAGGCTTAGAGGGGCAAGGACAAGACAATTGATGGGGTTTAAATGGTGCTTGGTGTTTGGGGAGACAAGCGAGCTGTTTGTGATTAGCAAATGTGGTTCCCAAATGAAAATGTGAAGTCTAGAGCTTGAGCCTTTTGTATAAAAGTGGGGAGGGAAGGAACATGGAACGTACCTATAATTTCCAAACTGAGTGTCTCATCAGTATCTGGTGCCGTGTTTTTACTTATAGACCCTGGACAACACAGCTCTGCATGCTGGATGCCCTCCTGCACCCAGTCCTCACGGCCCAAGAGACAGCACTTTTCCTGTGGTCATGCTCTGTGCATGGACATTTTTCTAGTTACAGAATTGGATTGCAATAGTCCAGTCTCCTTCTGAAATGGCATTCCTCAAGAACCAGGTGCAAAGAGAGCATTTCAACAAATGTTTAAATGAGGGAACGGTCTTGAGTTGAGGGAATGGTCCTGTTTTAAGCTCCTAGTCTTTGCCTGGACGGTGGAAGATCCAAGAGCTCTGTCAAGGGTGTTTTCTTCTAGCCAGTGAAACTAAGAGCCACGAAGGTGGAGAAAAAAAAGAGGGTTTGTAGACTAGTTGACCCAGGGGCTGTTCTTAGGTGACTGGCAGTGACAGGGTCATGTGGATGACATCATGCTGTCGCCTTTTTACATCTCCCTTATCTGCATCAGGAGCCCATACTTGCTTTGTCTCTTTTCAAGGCTAAGTAGGCTCAGTTCCTGGGAAGATGTGGTTTTTAGTTTCTTCACTCTTGACCATCATCTTGTGTGACACAGTCAGGCAAGTGTGCGGTCTGACACAAGAAGGGAAAGCCTGTCATCTTCTCTATCATATGCCTCTTTTAGTGTCTCAAGATCTGCTTGCTTTCTTTGTCATTTGCATCATACTAACCATCATCTTCACTTTCTCCTTGTTATTACCTGTGTCCTGAGATGTGCTTGGGGCGGAGTGAGAGATGGGCAAGGCAGACCTGGCTCTGACCTGTATGCGGTGCACAGTGTGATGAATAAGACCCACCCAGATGGAACAACCACAGTGATGCTGCTAGGAAGGAAGGGGTTGTGGTAGTGGTGGAATCAAAGGATGTGATGAGCAGTGATAGGACTATAGGACCTGGGTTCACGCCCGGAATAGTGACGCTGGCCCCTGGAGAAGGAGCATTCAAGACAAGTCCTGCTGTCTGTGCAGGGGTTTGCCTGATGAAGCAGTGCTGGCAGCAAGGTGTGGGGAGAGAGAGCGGGAGGAAAGGGAGGGAAGGAGGAAGAGGAGGAGAAGAAAGAGGAGGAGGAGAAGGAACAGGAGGAGAAGGAGAACTAAAGGAGGAGGAGAAAGAGGAAGAAGAAGAGGAGGGGGAGGAGGAGGAGAAGGAGAGGAAGAAGAAGAGGAGGAGAGGAGGAGGAGGAATTAAAGGCCCAGTATTAAGGAAGGCTGTGATGCACAATAGATGGATGAGTGTCTTGTACAAAAGCTCCCGGCCTGGTGCAGTGGCGTATGACTTTAAGCCCAGCACTTGGGTTGCAGAGGCAGGTGGATCTCTGTGAGTTTGAGGCCAGCCTGGCCTACAAAGTGAGTTCAGAACATCTAGGTCTACACAGACAAACCCTGTCTCAAAAAACCAAAAAAAAAAAAAAATCAATAACAACAAAATGCAACCAACCAACCAACCAACCAACCAAACAAACAAACAAACAAACAAACAAAACCAAAAGCTCCTGGACCATAAAGGGAGGCAGGAAGAGACAAGCAAGAAGCTGTAGGTGGAGTCAGCCTGAGTTTAAGAGGAGAGAGAAAACATGGCTGTAGAGTTCTGCTTCCTGCTAAAGCAGTGAAAGCTCTGGAAGCAGAAAGAGCCCAGATTGGATTTTCTGCTCACTCACTCTTCTATCTTTTGTACATGTTCCCTGGGAATCCCTCTTCACCCTGGTGCCATTTGGTGAGTGTATCTGGCTTTCCACACTCTGGTGAGGGACCGGCATAGAGCCACATGCTGGATGCTGTGGTGTGTGTGATCCTGACAGTCTATTTGCGCATCTGTGTTGTTTCTGTGATCCATCCCCTGACACAGTCTCTCCCTCTCATCTCTACACAGTTGTGGCTTACTCCTCTGCTGCCTCACTTCCCTCTCTGAAGGTTTTGAAACTGATGGATTTCTGCGGCCATTCACTGTAGAATGTCTGCTGACCTAGATCCATGTATCCAAGAGCACATGTTTGGTTCTTGTTGAAATCTCCCTTGGCTCCTCCTCATTATAACCAACTATGTGTCAAGTATTCCCCTGCTATCCTCTTTGAGGGTACAGATACGAAAATAGCCTCCACTATTGCGTCTGTGTTCTGTTGTAACAAACACCTGATGCAGTCAATTTAGATAGAGAAAAGCCTTATTTTATTTCACAGTTTTAGAGACCTCGGTTCATGGTTCTTTAACCCTGTTGCTTTAAGCAGTCATCACATTACTAGGGAGCCATGAAGTACTGCCAAACTGACCACCGAATGCTGAGGAACGGAAGGGTGAGAGCCAGACTTCAAGGATACTCCGTGTAAGTCCTACAGATTCTCTGCTGGCTTCTAATTCTACGTCACCCCTCAGTAGCAAGTCTTGAACCTTCTTGGGCCTTGTGAGACAGGTATGATCCACACACTCCAAAGTTCATATAGGATATGTATGTGTTGATCTTCAGGACTAGTCCTTGCTGAGTGGGGCAGTCTTTGTACTGAGTCTAATTACAGTCTTTACAAACAACTTATATTTTCCAGAGTTACGGAGACTCCAGGCCCGAGATCAAGGTTGGCTCTTTATCTAAGCTGGCTTACAGATGACTCCTATGGAGTTGAGGAGCTCTTTGGTGTCTCTCTCATAAGGGCACTAACCTTGTATATGGTGGTCCTTATTACCATGCCCTGGTATTCTCTGAAGTACCCCCTTCTAATACCATGGTCTTGGGGGCTAAGATTTTGAGATTTGAATTTCAGGAGACATAAAACATTTATACCACTGTAGATTTTTCTACACTGTCCCTTCTCTAAACAAATTAAGAGAAGATAATTTCCTAACTGAGTCTTGGTAGAAGCAAAACAGTTCCAAATGACACGACGTGATAACAGTATAAATGTGGCAGAGACTTTAGTGGGATGTTGGTGACACTGACCACCCTAACTTTAAACATTCTTTCTGAAAGGACATTCTTCTTTGAGGACTGTGACTCATGGAGGCTGCTGTCTGATGACCCAAAGATAATCCGTGGTACACACCTGAAGCCATTTAGGACTTCCTGCCTATCACTACAGATACTAGACCAGTTCTCAAGCTTTTTAATGCCATGGCACTTTTCATACCGTTTCTCATGTTGCGGTGACCCCCATGTATAAAATTATTTTTGTTGCTACCTCATAACAGTAAAATTTGCCACTTTATTTGTTAAATAAAATTTGTTATGAATCGCAGTGTAAGTATTTTTGGAGATAGAGGTTTGCCAAAGGGGTTGTGATGAGGAGGACCTCGCATATCATTGGACTGGGGGAGGGGCATAGGAGAAGAAGAGGGAGAGAGGGTAGGATTGGGAGGAGATGGGGGAGGGGGCTACAGCTGGGATACAAAATGAATAAACTGTAATAAAAATAAAATTAAATTAAAAAAAAGAGCTACTGTACTAAGCCAGGCAGTGGTGGCACACGCCTTTAATCCCAGCATTCAGGAGGTAGAGGCAGGAGGGTCTCTGGGTTCCAGGTTAGCCTGGTCTACTGAGTTCCAGGACAGCCAAGGCTCTCACCGCCACCACTGCATTGGGCTAACTCCCTCATGTAATATGGAGCCTGCACTGATGCCAGGTGTTAACCCGCACAAGCATCTGTGATCCGGTGTGCGTCTTTTGGGTGCCAGCCCTGGAGGGTTCCAGGTGTGTCCTGTCCTATTCTGAACTGACTTTGCTATGCCCTTTCAGTTACCCTGCTGCTGGTTCTGAGCTTGAATGATTCCGACTTTCCGGCTTGGTGTGGGAGAGCTGTGGTTTCTTTGCCTGCAGTTCTGAACCACTGGTCCCAGGTTTGAGGCAGTTCTGTGGTTCATCCGCCACACACAGGGCCCTTACTAGTGTGCCTGTCCGTATATGCCTGTTCACTGGCCCTGATGCATGGGCAGCTTGCTCTTAGGGCTTTCTCAAGGCCATGGGAGGGCTTCTATGTAGATTGAGGTACACACTGCTCCCTGGCTGGAAGGACACTCTCCTGACAAACACACATGGGGGCTTCTGGTCCTATGGAGACACCAAGCTGCTGCCTCTCCTGCACTTCTTCATCATTTCCCCTGATCGCCACAGGCATGCTGCTCTTCCACCCTCCCCATGTTCTTTAAGTGGGCTACAATTTTCTAGACTGCAGTTGCCAATTAGCACACTTTAGCATTCATAACCACAGTAACAGCAGACGGCACAACTCAGTTCACCGATAATGCAGAAATAGCTACCAAGGCAGCATATCTGAGTGAAAATGGATAGTTTTATAAAGCCATGGAGGTCTTATGAAGGTTTGAAACTCAAAGCAAGCATCACTTGAACAGTGTGAAACTGAATTAGCTAATTACAGTGGATATATATATATATATATATATATATATATATATATATGTTTGATCATTATTTTTAAAAGTTTCTCCCTTCCTGCAACACACACACAGGCAGGCAGAGTCCCATCAAACAGGCTTCTCTTTGAATTTAAAATTACTTTCAGTGGACAGGGAGGTTTCTGAATCACAGATGAAAATGGGAACATCAAAGACTTTTCCCCTTTGCAAGGGAAGAGAAGCTCTTCCTGCCAAACTATCGAAGAAGGGGGACATATATAGACTTGAAAGTAAAATTTCAAGAGGGCAAATAGAACAGACCGTGGCGAGGTCCTAAGTGTGGGTAAGCCCAAGTGTTGTTCTGATGATGTGGACATGACTGTTGAAGGGTCCTGACAACGAGAGAGCTTGCGTGCTCTCAAAAATCACACGAGGGATAACGAGGTCATTCCTTTCTGAGCAGAGATACCCACAGGCTCATTTCCTACTAACTGTCAACTCTGGAAGGATGGTGGATACCTGAAAACTGAAAAACGAGCCTGCCTCAAAAACATACCCTTTAAAGGAGCATTGATAAAAAGTTACTTTGAGTTTTGAAAATGACAGTGTTCTTGGATAGCGAACATATTTGTCTGCGAATCCATCATCATGTTCCAAAGGAGGGCCCTCCTCACAAACAGGGCATATGCTGCTCAACAAAAACTAGTCTCCATTTGTGCTGCCGAGACTGCCACTTCAGCCATTGCCTTTTCACACAGTCCTATCTGTTTTTCCTTTGTGTCGCCCCTTTGCTATCAGGGATTTACTAAATGACAGTAGCTAAACTACAATAGCCGATGGCTTATGAAGTGCTGACAGTGCTTCATCTTGCTCTCACACTGTTCTGTACGGTAGGGAGGTGTTGCCTCCTCACATCAAATCATAATCTAGTTAACTAAGAAAAACCCTCAGCTGACATCAGAGCTAAGATTGGGACAGAGTGAGGGTGTCCGTTCCCATCACTCCCCTTTATATAGTAAGCCCGGAAGGAGTTTCTGCAGGATGCCAGCTGTGCCACAGGCTCAGCATTTTTTTTAACACCCCTCCACCTCACAGTGCTGCAGTATCTGAACCAGTTCCTGTGCTTTCTAGACAAGAAGGCAACAGTTCGGAGAAGCTAAGACTTTATCCAGAATTTCTCAGAAAGCAACTGTTGGAGGGGGTGTTTCCTGCTGAACTAGTTGCTTCTGTAGCTATGACCAAAAGACGCGGCAGAAACAACCCAAGAAAGAAAGATTTCTTCTGAGTGTAGTCTCAGAGCTTGTAGCCATGGCTGCTGTAGGACATCTCTTCTTCACCCCATGAGAAGAGGAAGTAGAGAGTGAGTTGGGAGGTAGGGTTGAGACATAACCTTCCGGGGCACAGAGCTAGTTAACCTCTTCCTCTAGCGGGGCCTCACCCCCACAGCTTCTTCAGCCTCCCAAAACAGCACCATCAGTTGGACAACAAGGATTCAACCCAGAAGCCGATGGGACACAAGTTGCGTTTGCATCACGACAACCACTGCAGCAGCCTACAGTGAAGGGGAAATGCTCTTCCTACAACAGCCTGCTGCTCTTAAAATTCAGGCTTTGGGAGGGGCCATGACCAGCTCTGCCTGAACATGGGAGAGTGAGGACAGAACTCCAAGCACTGTCTGCTTTCTTTGGTTCTGTTTTATTTCCCAGTTGTAGACTGGAATGTTAGTATATACTTAAGTTTTTCATAACCTTCAAAATCTTATGTTATATATTATATTATATCATATATATAAAACATCAAAATGCATACAGATATGTATATGTATTTTCATGTCTATGTTTTCTCTACGGTAATGTCAACATATTACCTGCTTTTTTTTCTCATGAAAAGATGTTGCTTATTAAGTTAAATAGACCAGAGTAGGTAAGTCCAGTGAAGTTTCTCAGTCAGTGATTGACTGTCATGTTCTAAGAATATAAATTCACGTCTGTGAGACTTTGGCAGAAGGTTGAGAACAGAGGACTTCCTCAAAGGTGGGCTAACACAATGACGCACTTACGTATGGCAGGGCTGGGTTTGTTCCCTTAGGAGGGGTGCTGTTCTGAGAGCCAGGGAGTCTCACAGGGTGCCTCCCCAGCCAGACTCCAGGGTCCAGCTTTGTCCTCCATCCATCAGGCAGCTTTTTCTTCTTCCACCGCCAGAAGGCTACAGAAAAAGGCTGGGGGTGGTGCGGGGAGGGGAGGAGAAAGACTAGGAAAGGGGAAGAGGGAGAGAGGGGCTGTCTTTTTCCTACCAGCATTGCCTCTATTCCCACCCTTGTAAGCTGCCTCTGTGTTGCCCCCTCAGGGACCGTGTCAGGAAGGGGGGGGGAGGAATATCTTACCCAGAGTGCTCATCTGGGATGTAATATGATTCCAGCCAACCAGACTGTTTCATAGCGAGAACATGAGAGTGTATTCACATGTACCTAGCAACTCTGGACTCCAGTGCATTCGAGGAATTGATATTTACAAAATCTTCTTTAAATGAATTGGCCACTTTCCTGTCATTTTGTTACCCACTCGTGTTAACAAACGCACACGTATGTCTGTCAAGTGCTTGAGAATGTTTCCAAGAGAAAGTGTCACATCTGACAATTGTTCATGTCTTGGAGGCGGCAGAAAGAATCAGGGAAAAAAACGTCCACAGTGCATGTGTGCGTTTGCTCCCTTTGCTTCTAATTTCTGGCTTTATTATTGTTGTTACTAAGTGATAAACCATAATAATCTAGCATGATGATAATTACAAAATAGTTATGAAAAAATACAGAGGCCATTCTATTACCAAGAGGAGGTCATCCTCCAGCTCGTTTGGAAGTAATTTTTTAATTATGGCAGTCTCTAGAGAAGATTGAACTGTTGCTTTCCACTCTGAGTCAGTCTATTAATGTTCATTTCCAAACAAAAAGGTTGGGAAACAGTTTGGTGTTTTGGGATAAAGTACTTTAAAGAATTGGGTGATTACTCTCCATTTTTCTTTGTACATGGGAATGCTTGGATGAACACAGATATAAAGGGGTGAATTTAGATTTTTTTTTTCAGTCAAACTTCTAAAACAATACTGTGGTTTTACTAAGAAATTGGGGGAAATAATACTCAGGGTTTTTCTCTTTTCTTTTTTCTTTTCTTTTTTTCTAGAGTAGACCAGAACCTTTTCCTGAACTAGTCCTGTTTTGTTAAACTTCAAAGAGAAAGGCTCCTCGTTTTTTTCCAAGATGGTGTTGGGATAAGGGTCACCTCAGACATTCTAGCTAAGTTAGAAACAAGCCACGTGGGTGTAAGGAGAACAAACAGTGCAGTGTTGCCTGCAAACAACGCTTGCTACAGTCAGAGGCAGACACAAATTAACTTTCTAGTTCGGTATTAGTTTATTTTCTGGTTGCTGTGATAAAGGACCCTGAAAAGGACAACTTCAGGAAGGATGGGATGGTAATATTTTTGGCCCACAGTTTGGGAGCACAGTCTATCATAATGAGGAAGTCAAGGAGGTAGGCACTTGACGCAGCTGGACACATGTGTCCACAGTCAGGAAGAAGAGGATGATGAGCACCGATTTGCTCTCTCCTTTTTATTTCCTCTAGGATCTCAGGCCATGGTTTTGCCCACTTTTAGGGCAGACCTTCCCACCTCAGTTAACCTAATCAAGATAACCTGTCTCAGGTGTGTCTGGAGGTCTGTCTTTCATATGATTCTGGGTCCTGTCAAGTTGACATTCAGTAGTAATCATCACAGGTTCCAAAGTCTTTCTTTTAATCAGTGTACTTCATTACCAACTACAAAGGTTCTTTCTCTTTAAGAATAAGAGGTTGCTAAATCACTTTGTTAATATTTACATCTGTCAAGAAAATTAAAACATAAAGAGTAGCTGCTCTTCTAATTGATGTCTGTTCAAGCAGTAGGACAAGGCTGAAGCCCAGGATCTTTTTATTCTTAGTAGCCTCAAGGGACTCTCAACTTTCATGAAACTTTGTGATCCAAAGACAAAGTTCTTTGCTCAGATTCGAAGTCCCATTGCTGGTTCCTAGGCCCTGTTCATGAATGTGCCTGCTTCTCCCCTGCTGTTTCCTGTCTTTGTGAATGCCCAAGAAGACATTCTTCTGGAAGATCAGATGCCCTCAGGTACTTTTCTGAGATGTAAATCCCTCCAGCTCTTATAATCTAACTCTGTTTTGTGAGATCCTAGAGACCTGTTTTTTTTTTTTTTTTTTTTTTTTCTTGTTTAGTTGGAAACTGCACAAGAGGACAAAGAGCATAACTAACTCTCTTCTGTCATTGGTCATTTTTTTCCCCCCAAGACAGGGTTTCTCTGTGTGGCCTTGGCTGTCCTGGACTCACTGTTGTAGACCAGGCTGGTCTTGAACTCACAGAGATCCACCTGCCTCTGCCTCCCCAAATGCTGGGATTTCAGGCACAGGTGTCACTATGCCCAGCTTCACTGGGCTTTTACTTTACCTACTTTTGTCATTCAGTCTATCCAGTGATTATCTCTGATATCACATCTCAACTATTGTATCATTTCATCTCTAAAGATTTTATTATTGATTAAATTAAGAAACCATTGTTATGGGAAACCAGACCATGACATAGCACACACATACACACAAAGGAGAGGAAGAGGAACAGAGAAGGGAAAATAAAAGAAAGAGGGAAAGAGTAAGACTACACAATTCTATATCAGTGCTTTTTATAAACCTACACGTAAAAATACTCAGTAAAATACTAAATTGAAACTAATCACACACAAAAGAGATTCGTCATCATGATCAATGAAATTCATCTCAGAGAGGCAAGGATGGTTCAACATATGCAAATTAGTAGCACCAACCAAATAAAAACTAAGAGTCATTTAGTCAGCTCAAGAGATGTAAAAAGGGCATTTGAAAAAGTTCAATACCCCTTCATGACAAAACACTGACCAAACTGAACAGAGAAGCAACATATCTAAACATAACAAAAATCATTACCTAATACATTGATATCGAATGTTATGTTAGAAAGGGAAGAGCCAAAAGCTTTTTCTTTGATATCTGAAACAAGATAAGGACCCCCTACTCCCATCGCTTTTGTTCAGTGTAATGTTGGAGATCATAGATGAAGCAATAAGGCAAGAGAAAGAAAGAATGAAAGGCAAGGAAAAGATTGCAAATGTGATGACCATGCACAGAAGACCTCTAACACTCTGCCAGGAATTATTGGAACCATGAAGGGATTTAGTAAAGGTACAAGATAAACAAACAAAACCCAATAGTATTGCTATGCATCAGTACTGAAATATCTGAGCTAGAAATCAAGATGGCAACCTGATTTACTTATTTTTTTTTGGCTTTTTTTATTGTTTATTATTATTAGTTACATTTTATTAACTCTGTATCCCAGCTGTATCCTGCTCCCTTATTCCTTCCCAATCCCACCCTCCCTCCCTCAGCTTCTCCCTGCCCCTTTCCAAGTCCACGGATTGGGGAGGACCTCCTCCCCTTTCATCTGACCCTGTTTTATCAGGTATCTTCAGGTCTGGCTGCAAAGTCATCCTCTGTGGCCTAGCAGAACTGCTCCTCCCTTGGGGGGTGGGGATTCAAAGAGCCTGCCATTGAGTTCCTATCAGAGATAGTCCCTGTTCCCCTTACTATGGGAAACTAATTGGTTATTGAGCTACTACCACCAGCTTCGTCCAAGTAAAGGTTCTAGGTTATATCCATACATGGTCCTTGGTTGGAGAAACAGTTTCAGAAAAAAACCCTGTGCCCAGATATATTTGGTCCTTGTGGGGCTCCTATCCTTTCCCCGTCATACTAGCTCCCCTTCTGCCGAAGGTTTGGCAACCTGATTTATAATACAACAATTACATAGGACAAATACTCAACAAAGGATGCAAAAGAAGCCTATGGTGAAAAATATAAAACATTGATGAAATTGAAGAGGACACAAGGAATTGAAAATCATCCAGTGTTCATGGGATAAGGGGGTCAATATCGTTAAGAGGTCAATTCCACCCATTGGGAACATCTTTTTGCGCTACTATGTCTGTTAACCTGCTGCCCTGTTCCCCTTTCTCCTCTAACACTCTCATGAGAAACACTGGAAACAGAGTAGAGCCATGCACAGTAAGTAGCAAACTTCCCTTCAGTTTGGGGCGCTCATGCAGTCCACACTGACCTGAAAGTAGATACCTCCTGAGCTGGTTAGTTGCCAACTTGACTCAAACCTAGACATGTGAGTAGTGAGTAGAAGTAACTCCAACTGAGGATGTTGTCTGAATTAGACTGGCCTGTGGGTATGTCTATGGGAGCACTTTAATGACTGACGATTGGTGTGGAAGGGTTCAGTCCACTGTGGGTGGTGCCACACCTGGGAAGGTGGTCCTTTGTTGCATAAAATAGCAGGCTGAGCAAGCCATAGGGAGCAAGAAAGTAAAGAGCATACCTCCATGGCCTCTGCATCAACTCCTGCCCCCAGGTTCCTGCATTGACTTCCGTTAATGATGGACTGTGACCAGGCATGTGACCCAAATAAACTACTTCTTACCCATGTTTGTTTCGTCTATTTTTTTTTTTCACAGCAACAGAGAGACCTTGTTTTAAAGAATTCGCTGAAACTTATCTGATTTGCAATTGCAGGATTGTATGGTGCCAGCTGGCCCTGCCGGGGACCGCCAAACATGAGAGTGAATCTTGTCTCTCCTTGAAAGAGCTCATCTTTATGGAAGGTGGTTCTCTTGGTAGTCTAGTGACCACAAACTTGTGATCAGTTCAAGGAGCATTACTCTTTTGTAGAACCTTGTAGAATTTTTTTTTTCTTGTTACTATAGGCATGCTGTTCTTCCTGGAAAGAAACATATACAAACATTGTTGAAACTTTTTACAGCATCTTAAATATTACTTAATTTAGGATAAATTGCATACTTTTTTTAAGTTGCATACATTTAAAGATGATATGATGAGTCTAACACTGTGTACCTAGGAAATTACCTACATAACTCCCCCATACATACATGCAAATACATATTTATGTTTTGGAATATATATATATTATATAATATATAATGTAGTAATATACATATATAGTATAATGCTACTTGTATGTATGTTTTCAGCTATGACCCTTTGGCCCTGGACAGCTAATTGGTGTGCTCTTCTCAGGGGAATTCCACCTGGCCTGCTCTCAGATTTCCTAAATTGTCTGCAGTTCTTTGTGTAGGGTTGAGGTCTAATGGGCTTTTCTCCATCCACTTTGACATGTCCATTGGAATCATCCTCGTTCAGCTCACATTGGGGAAGTTATGTTGGCGAGATTTTATGGGCGGAGCTTCTGATGTTACTGGGAGACACAATCCAACAGCAAAGTCCCTGATCCTCTGACTCTCACAATCTTTCGGGCCCCTCTTCCATCTTGTTCCTTGAGTCTCAGCTGTAGGGATGTTTTCTAGATGTATCCATTGGGACTGGACCCCACATCTCTGCATATTGATTGATTTTTTTTCCTGTAGTGGCAAAGAGAAATTTTCTTGATGACAAGTGAAGACTACACTCTCTGTGGGTGTAAAGACAAATGCTTATAGACTGTTGTCAGACACTCTGCCGACTTGAAAAATTAGTGGCTGTAGATTCTTCCCCAATAACCATGACTTAACTAGCACTGAGTACTTAGCTAGGTTTCCAGTACTGGGTATGGTCTTCCTGTTGTTGAGCAGGAGTCCAACTAGAGAGCTATTTGTTACTGCCAAGATATGCATGTCACTTTTGCACCCTTAGAGTTATTGTGCCATGATGGTTGTTGATGTGGTTCATAGGTGTCATAGCTGGGCAGGGCTGTTGGTTGCCTCCATGTTTTGGAAGCTTGCAAGATGCTTTCTAGTATCATGAAAGCTAGTCCTCAGGGAGGAGGCATTCCAATCAGTTTCGGCTCATGGGCCTTGTTTCTGAAGTGCATGGCATTTTCAGCAATAGGAGCTTTTTCTCCACCTCTGGTGGGATTGGGAACCAAGGGTAATAGCAATAGAGTCTATGTTTTGGAAGTATCTTGGATGCCATGAGCAACAACTCAAAAGAGGGCTTTTCATATTTGGTATTGGAGTATTTGTTAGGTGGTTTTGGCTTTTGGAGGGAGCACTGTCAGCACTGTCAGATGAGAAAAGTTCATTAAAATTACATATGTATATTTATTCATGGAATTAAAATTATAATAGTTTTTTTTTAAAAGGTAAATAGTCAATAGTATGAATCCTTGTGGCTTTTCCAGACGTTCTATTTTTCCTAACATCCTCCTTCAAATATTTACCTTCCTCTACCCTAAAGAGTCCCCCTTTCCCATTTTTCCTATTACATCTCTTGTATCTTGCTATTCCTCTTCACTCCCTCCCACCTTCTTATGTGTTTACCTCCCTTTCCCACCAAAAAGAGCCTCCCTTACCCATTCCCATATCAGATAAATATCTAGAGACTATCGCATGGGTGCTAGGAGATGCAGATAATTGTAAGGCAAAAGGAAAAGAGCGACAAACTGACAAAATGTACTGATTTCAGCCTAGAGATACCCATCTTAAGGGAGTGCTCATTATTAACTACCTCAGGGAGCTGGTGGTGCAAACGCAGCAAGGATAATACTTAGTCTCTCAAATGTAAGTCTGAGGAGGGAAGAAAAAAGTAGGATATGCTCACTATGAATTCATCACCCGGGGAAGGCTGAGATATCCATTCCCAACTGTCAGATGACATGTCGTCTGAAGAAGACCCCAGTTTCCAGAGCCAAGTCCCAAGGCTTAGCCATGAGATTTCCTGCATGAGAGTTCCTGATCTGCGGATGCAAGCCAGGGTCTGACAATGACTCCACTGAGCACCGCTGAGGGGATTACCATGCAGCACTCCTGGAGTCTATGTGATCTCCATGGACAAGGGGAAAATGGAAAAGCACGCTGTTGGCAAGATTTTGCTTTTCAAACTGAAGTGCACACTCAGGTCATAACAATAATCAAGCAAACAGGCAAAGGAGGTGGAGCAGAGCTATTTGGTGCTGCTGTTTGTGGATGTGAATGTGAATGCTGCAGAAGGCAAAGTAGGGTCTTAATAATGAATGTTCACAGGTGGTACTGGAAAAAAATCACATAATCACCTCGTTCTGTGTACGAATCTGGTTTATTTACACGAGCAAAGCTGCTTTTGTGGCTAAACTATGGCAATAAATAAGTGAAGTGATGTTTACTGGCGTGAAAGTGTTCCTTTTCTGCAAAATACACTGTGAAAGCCACTGATACTGTAATTGGCGGAAAATATTAAATGATAATAAAAGGAAAGAATAAAAATTAAAAACTAAAAACACCCTGTAGCTGCAGGCTAGAAAATGTGATATGTTTTCGTTCTGGGATGCTTCCCATCTTTGTTACTGACAGATTCCTTTGGTAATAGTGTGGTAATTCCCAGGAACCTTCTGAAGTCAGTTTCCATACCCATGACTTTGCCAAGTATCTGTACCTTCTTTATTCTGTCATCCTCAAATTGAAATTTCTGAATTTGACCAGACTACTGTGGCCAGCTGGCCAAACATCCCTGCCTGAGGTATTTAAACCATATGGTATTTCAAACTCTGCCCTTAATTTTGTCCTTTTCCTTCTCCAATCCTACTCCCACCCAGAAAGAGTGCCACCACCTAGCTAGGGGTCTGGGCAAGTGTCTTTGAGTCATCATTGTGTCTGACTTCTGTTCACATCACACATGACCCAAGAACCAACCCCATGTCTGTTATTGCTGTAGTCTAAGCCAGCAATAACTAGCAAGCAAGTCTAAGTCTAACCGTTACCGTTAGCCGGAACCTCTGCCAAATGTCTGAATCAGTGTCACAGTCTTTATCCTCACAAGCCACTTACTACAGTACAGACTGCTGTGCTGGGCAGGGGTTCTCTTGCCAGTTAACATCATGTAGGGAAATACAAATTTCAATATAAGAAGCCACGCCACCATGAGACACACACTACAGTGGGGGCTTGTGGAAAGTTGCTTTGAGAGAGAAAGGCGAGGCAACTATGACTTTGGGACATGCAATTGTGTCCCCCAAAGGTGACTGTGAATTTGCTCGGAGAATGAGTGGGAAAGGCCGGTTTTTGGAAGACTTAATGGGAACCACAAAAGCTTGATTCGTGTGATGAGTATGTGCCTGTTCCTGAAGCTGGATGTGAGTAATATGCAAAGCAGAGGTCACACATCCCCCAAACCTTCATCTTTCAGCTTTCCAAAAATGTTCCCGCTTCAGGAATCCGTGTGTGCACACTTCTTACCTCTCCTAAGTCTCACCTGATGCATTGTGGTATGCTAGTAAGGAAGGGAAAAACTCCATAGTAATATATAAAAACCCATCTACTTACCCAGACACACATTGTTCCTAGGCTGCCTTTCTTTTGTTTATTCAAAAAAATTGTTTTGGCAGGGAAAGTCAAACTCAGGACATCATGTGTTCTGGGTAAGCATTTCACCACCAGGCTATATCCCAAGTCTAGCCACTATTTAATGCATATTTCTGTTGAGTTACAGAAAAAGAGCATTTAACCCACATCAGACTGCTTTCAACCCAGAAAAGCAGAAGATATGTAGGATTCTTTTAAAAATTACAAGACTCGCTTAGGGATTACAAAAAATGTTCATGATGCACTGGATAAAACCAATGGGTATAAAATTTTTATGATTATTTCAAGATTTACTGACCTTCCTTCAATAAAGCAATTAACGCCTCTTTTTTAATCGCGTCTTGAAAGAGACACATCAATTCCTGTCAACTATCTTTCTCTGCATCATGCTTGTGAGGTTTGGGTGCATAAATTAAGACTTAGCTCTTAAAGATAGACTGGAGTTTGAATAGAACACCTTGTTTCCACAAGCCTTTTTTTGGGGGGGGGCGGGAAGGCTGCATGAATATGACTTTGGACAGGCTTTTGGCTTCTGTGTTTAATAACAGCCTATTGGTTTATTCTGTGCCTGCTCAAGGAAGCTGGGCTCTCCATTACTTATCTTTAACTGTGGAAGAAGAAAGGAGTCTGTCTAGAAACAAGTAAGTCCCAGAGAGTACCCATGATTTCATTGTTTGGCAATTTCAGTGCTTCAAATGTGAGTTCCTAATCTTTCCTGAGAGGTTCCCCTGATTTATGAACCCTTCTGGATTTCAAGGATCATTTGAAGTACAGCGTTTCTTTTTGTTTTAGGACATTAAGAAATTTGGAGACTGAAATCTGTGCTCACAATGTCTTTCTTCGTACATGTTAACACTGAACTTGCAGGGTATGGGCATTTGAGCAGCAGTGGAGGCACACTCTCTCTAAGAGCTGGCTTTGTACTGTTTCCCTCCTTCTTCTGGAAGGTCAAAAAGATAGGGAGCCGTCGCCCTACCCCCTTAGGAAAGATAGCAGCACGGACACCTGGCTGTGGCTGGGCCTCTCCCTGCGGCTAGCTACTCCTTCTCCTCACCTGATGAGGAGAAAGCACGGTGGTTGCAGCATCCTTCCCTCTCAGTGCTCTGACTCCGCAGAGGCCTCTTTGTGTACACGTCTACCCTCACTTCAAAGCAGAAAAAAGCACAAGTGGGTGGGGAATTGTGTGAAAATCATCATCATTTTTTTTTTTTTTAATTCTATCAAAATGAGGACAAGGTGAAGAGAAAGTGGAGGGTGAAACTGTGCAGGGATGGCTCCTGATACGAAGAGACTTAGGCGCTAGTGCTGAAAGAGCCCTTTGGATGAGTGAATTCCTCGGCATTCACTCAGTCTCCAGAGCTGATACTGAGACCCTATTGTGTGCTAGACCCCACACTAGCTTCAAGGAGATCAAAGGTGACTAAACTACGATGCCAACCCACATGGTTCACAATTCTGTGGTGAACAGGTATGATCAAGCAAAATGTACACCGCTATTAGCAATAAGGCAGTAATGAATGACTTCTTGGCTGTTGACCACAAAGATGTGACGTTTGAGTGTGCTAAGAGGCATTTGACATTAGAATACCAAGTTCACCTGGAAGGAGGCTCCCTGCTGGTGTCCTGATTCACTGGGTCTGGCCCACATCTTCCAATGGGCAAAAGAAGCCATCCCTTCACTGTGAACTTTAAATGATATCGTGTCTGAACAAGGCTTGGCTTGGAATTGTGCACATAATGACTTGTCTAGGAATGTGTGATATATACTGGTGCTTCTGCCTACTGTTTACTGTCCCTGTTGAAAGAATCGGAGGAAACTGTCAACCAGAGAAAAGGGGGGAGGACCGCAGACAAGGAATGAAGCAGGTTAATAAGCTGAGTGGAAGAACCATGGACTAAGGAAGGAAGAGAAAACTCTTAACAGAAATTTAAAAAAAAAGTGGTGGTGCTTAACCCACTTCCTCTTTGATTTTTTTGGCGGGGGTGGTGGTGGTGGAATAAGGATGTAGCAAAATACAAGCTTCCTCTGAGGCTGCTTCAATAAATTAAAAAGCTGATTTGCTCCAAGTTATTTTCGCAGCTATTCTCAGGGGGGTGTGCTAAGTTCACGTGAACTGCGGTTGTTCAGAGCGGATTTGATTTCACAAATGTGGCTCTTCCCCTGATGGAAATCGGGCAGGTTGGATATAGGTTGAACCAAAAGGCTTTAGGCATGTGCCAGGCAGATGTGTTGGTGTGCTTCACGTGACTTTAAATGGATTTGACCTAGAATTGTCCTCCTCTCCCTTTAAGTCAGGAGCCTGTTAAACTAGTGTTTTGTTTTTTTTTTTTCCTTTCTTTCTTTCCAACCTTGGCTGTGCATTGTAATCTCCTGAAAGACTGAAAAAAAATTATCTGTGCCGCATTATAGTGGTATGTGGTCTGAGGGATGTCCCAGCTCCCTCTACACAGCAGCACCAGGTAATTTTAACGAAGGACCAAGTTTTACAATCAAAGTCTTCTGGATTCAAAGCATCACCGTGTTAAGGTTTAGAACTGCCTTGATCAAACACAGTGACTGTATGTTACTTTTCTTGTTGCTATGAAGAAAGACAGGAGGGGAGGATTTATTTTGTTTCACAGTTCCAGAGGTGGAGGCGGCAGGAGGTAGATACATTGTGTCCACTGTCCAGAAGATGATTGATGGTATTCACGTAGATTTCTCCTTTTGATATAATCCTGGATCCATATCCAAGTTATGGTGTTGCTCTCTCTTAGGGTAGGTCTTCCCATCCAGATTAACCTAAACAAGATCAGGCCTCACAGGAGTGCCAGGAAGCCTGATCTTAGGTGGCCTAGTCAGTGTTCTATGGCTGTGAGGAGATGCCATGGCCACAGCAAGTCTTATAAGCACTTAACTGGGGCTAGGCTACAGTTTCAGAGGTTTAGTCCATTATCATTATGGCAGGGAACATTGTGGCACACAGCCAGACACGGTCCTGGAGAAGTAGAAGAAGTAGATGAGAGTTCTACATCTGGATCCACAGGCAGCAAGACGAAAGAAACACCGGGCCTGGCTTGGGCTTTTGAAACACGAAAGCCCACTTCCAGTGACACTTCCTTCAACAAGGCCATTCCTCCTAATCCTTCTCAAGTAGTGCCACTCTCTGATGACTAAGCATTTAGATACCTGAGCCTCTGGGGGCCATTCTTATTTAAACTACCCCACTAGGTGATTCAAGATCCAGTCAAGTTGACAACCGAATTTGGCATCCCAGTGGTATACTGTGGTCTCTTCGTGCATATGAGTCTGCATCTGAAAATGCAAGTCCAACAGAAAAACAGATGCTTTCAAGTAGTCATCCTTTCACACTGTAGAAGGATTGGTTCCAGGACCCCCGTGAATACAAGTATCTGCTGATGGTCAAGTCCCTTAATAAGATAGCACAGTATTTGCATAGGACCTCATGCACAGCCTCTCATGTGTGTTTAAGTCATCTCTAGATTGCTTGCAATTTAACACAATGTAAACGCTTGGCATAGAGATTGTGTTGTGTTTTTAAAACGTGTACTATTTTTATGGTTGAAGTATTACTGTGCTGTCTTCCCCAACCCTTGGATAACTCCTATCTGTGGTTGGTTGACTCCACAGAGGCAGCTCCTGCAGGAGTACAGTGTCGACTGTGTGTTTCATACTGAACGTTCAGGTTCGCTTGAGCTGATTCTCTCTCCGCAGTCAGTGCAAGCTTCACAACTCAGAGATAGCTATCAATAAGAATAATTTATGTGCCTTTGAATCTTGCCGTTGGCAGCTACACAGGTCTCTTTCTTTGTTCTTGGTCTGTCTGTCTCTCTGTGTGTTTTGAGTATTCCTATTCTTGGACACTGAAGACCCCAGCTTTGACCCTTGGGGTTGCTCCGAGGACTCGTCTTCTTATGCTGTTACACTTGGACACTTTAAACAGGACATCATGTCCTTCACAACTCTGCTGGCAGGTACGTCTTCCATTCCTGTGGTGACCCCAGCACCTGAAAGCGTCATTACTTTATACAAAGCCTAAGGCGTTTCAGCCATTGAATTGGTTGAAGCAAGTTCCTTTGAGGAACATCAAATGGTACCTCTTCTCCAATAAAAAAAAGTTAAATCAATGTGAATTACATTTTGCCAAAAATATGACTGCTGGACTTGTGGAGAAGAAAGCTGGAATTTTTTGATTCTAGGCTGAATGCCCCTGGGCGATTCTGACTTCTGGACTGAATTCTGGGCAAGCTCACTTACATTTTTTAGTGCAATGCCCAGGGGCTGAAGGTTAGATGTGGTGTTCATCTAGACTGCCAAGCTTCAGGAACTGGCACTCTACCAGATAGAATTGTTTGCACGGCTCAGTGAACAGCAATTGCAGGGGGGAAAGGTGAAAGATAGATAGCAGAGAAAGTCCTAGCCCCAGAGGATAACAGAGTATTCCCTGGAACGAAGGAAGTGTGCATTTCCTATACGCATTCAATTTGACATCACAAGATTTTTTTAATTCTTTGACCATACAGATGAAAAAAAAAGTCCTAAAAATATAAGTTCAGATAAACACAGTAATTATAGATTATCCTCTTATGTCTGGTAGAACATCTAAGTAATAATAACAACAATAAAAAACACTTAAGCTTGTCACAAATGGAAAGTTTTAAAAGTTTTGTAAGAAGTCAGTGCAGAGAGTTGGTGCATATATATATATGAGAGGAACCACTGAAACAGTGGCTTGACAGTTCCAGCAAGTTAACAGGGAGTTGTTGGGAGGTGGGAGGGATAGTTCAGCCACTGAGAGCACTGCCTACTCTCCTCGAGCTCAGTTCCCAGCACCCACGTCACGCTGTTCACAACTCCCTGTAACCCCAGCTTCAGGGATCCAGTACCTTTTCTGACCTCTGAGGGCACCCATGTACACATGGCATGCATGATTGCTTGTACACACACACACACACACACACACACACACACACACACACACACACACAAATTTTTTTTAAAAAAGGTGGCTGTGGTGACAGCCATCTTCCAGTTCCAGTGGGCTGCAAATGGAAGAGCCATATGGGATCCATGTGACAGAAGGCACTGTGCTCTCAATCCATTCTATCAGGCTCAGTTTAATAATTCAAACCAGTTAATTGTGAGGGAAGAATGCATGGGGCCACCCACTTCTTATGGCAAAAATCACCCATGTTGCCTTTTCAAAAAGTGGACGCGAAGATGGTCCCACTGCAAAAGGATTAGGAACATGAAAACAACCCCCGTTTTTGCTTTCTTCTGAAGCACCCCATGCCCTTTGGAAGGGCAGGATGATTGGAAAGTGGTTAAATAAATAGCACCGTCAGTGTCAGTGGAGCATCTTGGAGCGTTAGCTGCTTATTTCACTGACAGATTCTGAAGGGTGTGTGTGTGTGTGTGTGTGTGTGTGTGTGTGTGTGTGTGTGTGGATGGGGGGGCTTTTGCAGAAGTCAGGACCTCAATGTAATATACAAGCATTGATTCTGATATTTCCCTTGATAACAGTGCTCGACCATATTGGGGTCATGAGTCAGTAAGGTTCATTGGCAGTGGCAATGCTCACTGTCACCAGCAATAAGTACAAAGGACCTGCTCTAAAAGCTGGCTTATAAAACTTTAAGGAAACTTGGATTGCTTAAGTGAACTTGCAGGGCTCTGGTGAGGCCAGGCAGACCTCAGTTGTCTACTTATATTAATTTCATAGAGTTTAAAGGGTCAAGAAAGGCGGCCAGTGAAGCTTACTAATTTATGAAAGGCCAACTCTTGTCTGTCTCGCTCTCTCGCTTTGACCATGCTGCCTTCTCCTTTTAGAAAATTTAATATAAATTAAAACTTACCAGACAAGAGTGCCCGAAAGGATTAAGTATAAAGTTCACAACTGGACTAGAAGGATCCAAAGATGCTATATCTTTCTGCTGGCGCGATTTCATTTGAAGTGATGTTTGAACAAACGAGCTGCACAGTGGACATAAAACATGAGAGGAAAAACCAATTAGAAGCATATCACAGTTAGTCAAGGATTAGGACAGTAAAAAAAAAAAAAAAAAAAAAAAAAAGGCAAACTTGTTCCTGAGGAGTTCTTGCTCTTTTTCCCTTGAGAAAAGGCAGCGTGGAACAGGGGTGTCTTCCTGTTTCTGCAAAGTGCTTTGGAAGGCAGAAATGTGTGGGCCTTGGCAATGGCTTCAAACATGTCTGGCTGCTGAGGCTTCTCTGCTGATGCAGGAGAAAGAGAAAGGGACCGTAGCCAGAGAAAGCAAAGTGAAGCTTGTGGCTGCAGAGAATATTCCTTTGTGGATTACTCCTCCCACCCCCAACCGAGACAGGGTTTACTGTCCTGGCAGTCCTGGAACTTGCTCTCTAGACTAGGCTGGCCTTGAACTCACAGAGATCCACCTGCCTCTGCCTCTTGAGTGTGAAGATGAAAGGCGTGTGCCACCGTTGTCCCATGCGGTTTTGAATAAAGGAGGGAAGGGCAGAAAAATGTAAATACTGAGGTGTTTGGACAATCAATACCTCATTTAGTCTTCCGAAAAGCTTTGACTGTCTCTCTCATTTTGGAGAGGAGGGCACGGAGGCTCAGAAATATCGATGCCTTTTCTGAGGTCCTGTAGCTGGGCCACAAACGAACCTTCAACTTCCTTCCACGAAATCAAGGGACCAGATTCGACGGCCATTGCTGACATGGCAGACCCTTTGATGAAGCCTTTTTTTGAGCAGTAAGGGAGAGAAAAACATGTCTCATTGGACTCTGAGCGAGGGATGGAAATCAGGTCAGTTTGGCGAGCCTGTATAGGGAACGCACTTAGAGTCAGAAGCCGTAGCTCGTGGGAAACATTTGGATGTCCCAAGTATAGGAATGCTTCAATTGGTAGATTTAGATGTTTTAAGAGTTTGCATTGAGAGATTATCACTTCCTGATGGGACAGAGTAGCTGGCGGTGGATACTAGATACTGTTCAGCCTGAGAACAACTTAAGGAAACCAAACTGTTTGTCTGGGATGCTGCGCTGTGGCAAGAGAAGCACAAAACACAACTGGGTAGAATTAAAAACTATTTCTGGAGGATGGGAAGGTCAAGTTCCCTTAGGTCCAGTGTAAGGGACCCACTTTCTCACAGCAGTACTCACTTTCTCAATAGCTCTAAAGTAATGAAAAGACTGTTTGGGTCTTTGTGGTCTTTCTCCGGGGCCATTATTTATGGCCATGACCTCATTGTCCCCCGGCAGCCTCATTTATTAATACCACCACTGTGGTGGTAAGATCCCAAGTTCTAATCCTGCCATCTTGGCAACCAGGGAGACAGAAGCATTCAGAACGTAGTGCCAGCTAAAAAAACAGAAACTTGTGTGGGCAAGATGGCTCAGAAGGTATAGGAGATTGCCGTGTGAGCCTGGTGACCTGAATTTGATCACAGGGTGGAAAGAGGGAACCGATTCAAGAAAATTGTCCTTTGACGTCAACACGAGCACTGTGGTACACGTATGCTTGTGCACATCTCTCTCTCTCTCTCTCTCTGCCCCCACCCCCAGACACCATTTATCTGAAGATAGCAGAACTGCTGAGGCAGGAGATAGCGGCAGAGACTATACTATGAGCTGCCTTCTATAGTTTCTTTTGGATTATAGTTAATGCTGTTTCTAGGAATGGGCAGGAGACTGAATAATCAGGATTTAAGTTAGTGATAGGCTTCTAGTCAGCACGAGAAAAAAGCCAGCAGAACTTCATAAAAAGGGAAGAAAGATTTCAACTAGGCTGCCAGTTTTCTCCTCAGGGCAATTGAAATCTGTGCAGCTTGGAATCAAAGGCAAAGCCCCTGAACAGAAGGCTTCTGAAGAAGAATGCAGCAGTTTTCACAATTCAAGAGTCAAAGATAGGAGTTCAGACCTTTCTCTGTGTCTCTTTGTCTGTTTCTGCACCTGTCTTTCTGTCTCTCGCTCTCTCTCATGTGTGTGTGTGTGTGTGTGTGTGTGTGTGTGTGTGTGTTGCAGGTGAGCAAGGAATACACCATACTTTCATGTGAAGACCTGTGCACCCACCGAAAGGCAGAATGACAGTAGATTGTTTCACTGCAAGATAAATTTAATGCAGAATTGTTTCTTATTGGCTAAGGTGATCAGCTAGGACCGCCATCTGAAGGAAGGAGGAAACTATGGTTCATGTTGGAAAGCAGTATCACCTAAGTTGGCCAAAAGTTTTAGGAACAATATCCTTTAAGCCAATTACCAGACATGTCAAAGCAAGTCACTACAGTGTGAAAAGCAGGAGAAAAACAGTTAAAGAGAACATGTCTAGAGCAGTCCAGATATAGAAATTAATTAACAATATATTTGAAGAATGGGTTTTTGTATAGGATGTGGAGAAAAGAAGTGACAGTATAGAGAATGTGACACCATGGTAGGAACTTGTAGACAGCTCTCGTCTCAGTTCCATTTTCTCCAGATGTGTGATAGTTACAGGGTAGAAAGAAAGACACATGGGCCCAACAGAGGTTCAATAGTTTGGCTGGGTAGAAAGGGTGCCACCATTTCCACATCCTGAAATGGAATTGCTGGGTTATTTGGGAATTTTATCTTTAGATTTGTAAGAGTTGTTCCTAAAACTAATTTTCTGTTTTTTATAATAGCCTAATGGGTATATTTTTATGGTTCAGCTGTGCATTTCCTTAATTGTTGGTATAGTCAACCTTGTTTACTTTTGTATACTGTTCTGCCCTAGTTTATTGCTCATTTTTAGAGCCAGCTTTTTTGAAGATTTTTAAATAAGATTTATTAATATATTATGGAAATATATCCCTTATCATATAGGTGCTTTGAAAATATTTTCTCCTATTTCATTTTTTAATCTTTGTACACTGTTCCTGGTGTTTGAGAAACAGATATTTATGACATCAGCTTTTAGATATTTTTCTTGTTGTTGCATTTGTATTTGATATCACATATAAGAACTCATCATCAAATTCAATGTCTTGAGGATTTTCCATATACTCTTTCACAGTAGTTTTGGGACTTTAGTTTTTATGAATAGGTCTTTGATCTATTGAGTTAAGTTGGTGTACAGTATAAAGCCAGAGTTGTCTATCCTGCAACTCTTGATAATAGCACCCCCCCTCACTGAATTGATTTAGCACTTTTGTGAAGGTCATTTGATTACTTCCATAGGGTGGATAGTAACCCTTTTCGTTAGTCTATGTGTAGTTTTTGCTAGTACAACACAAACTTGTTTACTATACCTGTGTAATAAGTCTTGGAGTTAGGAGATATGAATATCTATTTTCATGCCTGAGATCGACTTCTGGGCTATGAAGTGGTCCTGTGATGGCTGAGGATGAAGGAACTGACAGTAAGAACTTAGGAAGTTGTGGATATTGACAGCAAAGTACAGTGAGCCACAAGTGGTGTGTCGTCTGTTTCTGTTGGAACTGTGTAAATGAAGAGAGAGCATCAATGTAAGAAATGGGAGTCAGGTTTTAGCAACCGTGGAAATTATTGGTTAAGATAAGACAAATGGCTAGAGCATCCTAGGGAGACAACACAATAGCTTCATAAAATGTAACTCATCAAAAAGATTATTTATTTTTATTTTAATATGTATGGCTGTTTTGCCAACATGTATGTCTGTACCACATGGGTGCCTGGTGCCCAAAGAATCTAGAGGAGGTTATTGGGATCTTCTGGAACTGGAGTTACAGATGGTCGTTAGCTGCCATGTGGAGGCTGGGCAGCAAACAATGGTGCCACCACAGGGATACTTAAATTAAAAGTAATAGTTCTCTTAACCACTGAGTCAGCTCTCCAGCCCCAACTCAACTTATTTTAAAATTCTATTCTAGCAGGGCATGGTGGCATACACCTTTAATCCCAGCAATCAGGAGGCAGAGGCAGGTGGGTCTCTGTGAGTCCCAGGACAGCCTGGTCCAATTAGTGAGTTCCAGGGCAAAGACTTTGTTAAAAAAAAAAAAAAAAGAAAGAAAGAAAAAAAAAGAAGAAAAAAGAAAAATTCTGTCCTATTTTTTCTTTTAATCCTGGCACATACTTTCAATCCTTTGAACAAATCGTGATTACTTTAAGCTTCTCAAATTAGAAAATTTAAAATGTTTGATGTTTATTTCTGTGTCATTCAACAAAGAAGAGAAATGCAGGGTCACAGCGTAGTCATGTGGGCTTTCAAGTTTTCTTCTGCATTCCTGGATTGCAGCCTCACTCTCTTAGATACTGATGTATGTAAACACAACAATGCAACAAAAATGAGCTTCTTCGCTGGAATAGATCATGGTTGAAATCTTAGGAGGCTTCCTGGTGTGAGCATAAACCGTCTGGAGTGTTTTGGGTGCTTTAACGTAACCCGACTCCACTTGGAGAGTCATATGTGCACTGCAAGGAAAATGATTTTTGTTTCCCCCTGTTCGCTTGACTTTGTGGACACTTTGGAAGGTATGTACTTGTGATCTCACGGTGACACCTCCCCACAAGGAGGAAGCATGGGCAAAGCAACGGGTAGACTGGGTCCCAACTGAGGGTGTGTCTGGTCAACTCCAGCTTTCAGAGGAGAAACCCACAGTGGTATTATTTAGACTGTTCAGGGCTCAGGACTCTAACTAGAAAAAGCTGAAGAAAACAGTTAATGTGGACATAAATGATTCATCAGAGATTCAAAAAGTTTTTAACTTAGAAGTACTCAGTGGTTACTAAGTACTGGGAAAAGTACCAGTGTGGTTGTGGGGTCAGCATGAGGGTGCAAGAGGGGTGGGTTAATAAAGGCTCGTGGTGCGCGTGCACGGGAACACGAGAATCCTAGCAATATATAAAAGTTATATGTGCCAATGAAGTATTTAAAAGTGAGAGTGAACACAAGGTTTACTTAGGAGCTAAATTAACAATGACTCTTCAGCCACACATACATTACGGGCAGACCTTCCTGAAGTAATTACTGACATCCTGGCCTAGCGTAGCTAAGGAAATACAATCCCGTTCCCCCTTTGGATGTTCCTCCTTATTAGTCACTTTTTCTTTTATGTGTCTTGTTTGTTCACGTTCTTTGCCTTTGCTTTAGAACACAGCTTTTCTTTGATCAAACATCTTGAAATATTGATTACAGAGACGTCTCCCAATTTCTATCGGCAGCGGTTCTCAGTGGCTGTTCACTCCAAGGTATTTATTTTTCTCCTCTAGAAAAATAATAGGCAATGCCATGCAATGCTAGCATTTAATATAGACGCCTCTCCTTCCAAATGGTGGCTTCCATGCTCGATTGTGCCGAATAGTCTTTGCTTCCCACGCTTTTGTTCTCCACCATTGGGCCAGCCTACACTCCCCAGTCATTGGTTCAAATACTAAGTGCTTATCACGCACATAGAATGTGCAAGGGATATCTAGTCGGCCTGACAGTAGTGACTCTGGAACATTCTTGGAAGTTGGTTTTCCCAAGCAGATGAGAGGAATTCTGAAGCACGCTTTGTTTGTTTGTTTCAGAATGAGTCAAACGTTTTACGTTTTTCAGAGGGAAACTTCCAGTTAAAGAGGGCACTGGCAATGGGCTGTGACTTAGCTTAACTGCTTAACCCACACAGGGGCTCACAGCCACCTATTACCCCAGGTCCAGGGCATATGACACTCGCTTCTAGCTTCCACAGGCACCCACCCACACGTTCCACACCCAATAGTCACGCACACAAACACATGGATAAAAGTAGAAACGAAAAATGAAGGCCTGTAAGACTGTGAAATAGTGTGGCATGTCAGGTAATATCACAGCCTTTATGGAAACATTTAACTTATGCCTCTTAACTCAAAATATAGGAAACATGCTTAAAAAAATGTTTTAAACATTTGATCATGTGAAGATGTTGGGGAACATGGTTTTTTTTTTTTAAATGTATACTCACTTATTGTAATCTTTCACTTTAAAAAATGTAACCACATTGTGAAAAAAAAAAGTTTTAAAAGAAGGCTCCCTATGTGTCTTGGCTGGATTTGAACTTCTGATGTAGCCTAGGCTGGCCTCAACTTCACTATCCTCCTTCCTGTGCCTCTTCATTGCTGAAATTTCAGGTGTGCATCACCGTGCCTGACTGAAAAATAAACTATTAAGTGCTTAGTTTTTTTCTTTGTCTTAAAAGAACTTTTCTTTGTGGTATTTGCAAATGACATAAATACAAACTCGAAGGAAGTTAAGCAACAGATGATGTCTTTCTGGGATTCATCATCAGACACAGTGAGGCCCAGGAGGTCAGTTACTGCCCTTATGTCCTTTTTCCTCTCGAGCCTATGGCTCTTTTCCTTTTGCTCTTTCTTTTGGAGTTACATTTCCTCTGTGTATTCAGATGGTAATTGACATTATCATAAACACAGTACCAAGACAGCGTTCTTCAATATGTCCTTATACCTCTTCAAGGAAATGTAGCAAGCAAGGCCAGCACTGCATGGATGTATTGTACAGGAGTGATATTTGACATGCAAAAGATGGGTTTCTTTGGTTTGGTAGCTTAATACTGGGTCAATATCTGTTCTAGAGAGGAGTAAGGGAAGGTTCTGTGGCTGACTACCCAGACAGAGGCAAGGGTTGGGACAATGGTGACTCTCCAAAAGATTGCTTGCTCGGCTGATGTAAGATCCACGTGCTTTTTAATTTTTTAAATTTTTGCAAAAGATGAGAGTAGGCCTTTTACAGCAAGCGAACGAAAATAATGAACAAATACATAGAGACACACCCACTTTATTCAGTCAGAGAATTAAAGTGCCATCCTAAACTAGAGTATTTCAGCTATGTGGGAAAAAGAGAAAAAAAGTCCAAATGTAAATGTGGGAAGAATGTAGAGCAAAGATTTGTCTATGAACTGGCTAAAGTATGAGCTGGGACATCAGCCTTTTGAAGTAACCTGCTCTATGCACACTTGCTTTGGTCTAGCAGCTACTCTCTTGGCTTAAGGGAATTATTTTGAATATTTAAAACATTAGACCATTAGAATTATTACCTGAAAGGGCTTTAATTGATTCTTTTTGTTTCACAAATGGATATTTGTGAATATTAACTATTCAAAACACATGGGGATTTTTAGCACATGAGACTAATTTGGATTTTTATTCTTGATAGAATTCCAGGGCCTGGGCAAAGGGAAAGTCCACTGCTGTCTGTCTGTGAAATGTCCCCCCATGGGCTCATGTATTTAAACACTTCCTCCCCAGCTGGTGCTGCTCTAGGGGGCAGAGCTTAGGAGGAGGAAGTTAGTCAAAGGGGCACAAAGTGAGGCTTTATAGCATAGCCCCACTTCCGGTTCACCTTCTGCTTCCTGAGTTCAAATACAAGGTGGTGAGGCAACTTCTTGTTCCTGCCACCGTGTCTTCCTTGACTGCTGCCAAGTATTCCCTGCCATGATGGACAATGTCTCTTTGGAACTGTAAGTAATGTACACGCTGTTTCTCCTTTAAAGTGCTCTTGTCAGGGTATTTTATCACAATAAAGAGAAAGCAGCTAAGACAAATACATTCCCAGTACTCCGAATGCCAAGTTTCCTTCAAGGACTGTGCCGTCCCCTATTCCCTGTCCAGAGTGGAGACAGAGTGTGAGCTAGGGAAACAGAGGGCCTGAGAATAGTCAGTCGGTTATAGGATTGTAAATTGACCAAGATGAATTTTGTGACTCTAGGTTCCTGGACTTTTGTGGTTCCAGAGGCTTTTGCCAGAGCTATGATCATCTTATATTAAAGCCAAGATCAGGATCCATGCGTCACCATTGGAAACTTGGAGGATGGAGACCGTGCATGATTCAACATGAGTCACTCAAGAATTCCAGGTGATTTGTCTATTAATTTTCTGCATTGGACAATAGGCTCACTGTTTGCTGTGATATGATTTTGACTATGAACCTTATTATAGAAAATCCACTATTTTCTTTAAAAGGCTCATCAGTTCTCCTAACTTAAAGAATATCCCACTGGAGTGCACTACAATTTCCTTTATGCTCCAAAGCAGGATGGACATTACCATTAGCTACTAACATAGTTTTCAAATCTGCCCTCATCTCAGTTCTTACGTTTATTCATCAGTACAAGTATGTTTTCAGATGAAATTGCTGTTCATGGTGCAAAACGTTTACAGTTATGCTCCGAATTCAAACAGCCAGAAAACTTTATTTCTCCTTTTGTAGTTTCAGGAATTAATTAGTGATGAAGCACCAGAAACCTTCAGGGAGAAAACACTCCATTATTTTTTAAGTTACAGTGTATTTACAACCCATTTCCACCTGCTCCCTTTGTCTCCACCTGTCTCTGCTGTATACAGATTCATCTCAGCCAGCCCCTCAGGAATACAGCTGTGTCATCACATACCGTGGCATGCTAATATTTCATACTAAGCCGTAAACCAATTAGGAACGACTACTCACTGTGCTGACTCATGGGAAGAGAAGGGGATAATGTGTCCTTCAGGTAATGAACTTCTTTGGGGACTTGACACATATTTCATTTTTCAGTGCTGTGCTTTTCCCTTGTCATGTAGCCGTGGATGTGGCTTCCTTTTGCTTCATTGTGCTAAGAAGACTGTGCAGAGCTTGCCAGGTAACCAAATGGCCAATCTCTTAAATCCCCTAAGAACACTCTGGAGAGTCCAAGTAGATCTGGCCCAAGTGAGCATGTCCTTGCAGGGAAATGGTATGTGCTCAGTGTGCCTTGGCTTCTCTTTATTCAACACAAGAATGGACCAAAGTATCCTCAGAACATACTGTTGGTTCCCACTTCTAGATCTCCGGATTAGCAGGACTTGGGTGGGACCTAGTGCATTTGAACATCCTGAGGACCACTGATCTCCGGTTAGGATGTCATTATTCTACCCCCTTTTCAGATGCTGGAAGATCCCCTGAATGAAAGCACAAAGCGATGTCAAGTACTATTGTGTGTTGGAATCGGAAGCTACAGATTACAGATTACAGATGGCTCTGTAGCCATCCAGCTACTGAAGTAAAAATCAGGAGTGTGTGATCAGGAGGCTGTGGAGAGCTCGACAAGGCAACTTTATCTCAGTTCCACCGGGCTGTGGGCTGTGAGAACCAGATCTTCTAGTTTTATGAGACAAACCTCAAATCAAGATTTTTTTTTTTTTTTTCAAAAAATATAACAAAATGGCGAAGTGACCTTTGGCCTCTACATATACATACATGGGCACACAGACACACAGACACACACACACACACACACACAGACATAAAAATGGAATGTTTATGTATGAAACTAGCCACATTGTGAGAATTACAGCTTACTACTCTGCAAATTGGACTAAACAGATACACCAGCCAATTCCCTGAGAGGATAGATGGGCTCATAATGCAGCTTAGAACTTTCTCTAGAGCTTCCTCTGATTTTTTTTACCTGCCCATCTTCTTCTAGTGCAGCCAGACTCCAAGTCTCTGCGTAGGTCCTTGTGGTAAAATTCAGGGATGTCTTGGGTCAATACCAAGTGGGTCCAACTGTAAAGTATATACTATGTTGGTTGGGGCTCTCTATAGGAGCAGAACCACTAGGGCACGTACTGTATGTGCTAATACATTAGCACAATGCTCTCTCTCTGATTTTATATGTGTGTGTGTGAATGTGATAATCTCTATATTTATATAATTACGAGAAGGAGTTTGTGGGATTGGCTTATATTATCAGAATCTGGGTGGTCCCCCAAGCTGGAGAGCTGCCAAAACTAGTAGCTGTTCGGTCCAAGAAGCTCAAATTCTCAGAATGGAGGGCGTAAAGACAGCTCCAGTGAGACCTCAGGCTTGGAAGTCATCTGGACAGTGGCTGGTCACATCTACTTCCAGAGGCTGAAGAATCTGGACTCTGACGTATGTCCAGGACTAACAACAGGTGCCAAGCACATACTGCTCAAAAGAGTGCATGAGTCACCATTGTTGTCACTGTGAGAAGACACCTGCTGGAAGCAACTTCAAGGAGGGAGTGTCATGTTGGCTCATGGTTTTGGAGGCTATGAAGTCCATTACAGTTGATAAGACATGGAGGATGGTAGCAGAGGGTAAGCCGAAGAGAAGATAGGAAGCTAGTCTGAATAGAATAGAATAGAATAGAATAGAATAGAATAGAATAGAATAGA
>NW_026596046.1:7022720-7029249 GCF_907164565.1 Psammomys obesus
AATAGAATAGAATAGAATAGAATAGAATAGAATAGAATAGAATAGAAAGATCTTGGTAAGGCAGTCTGTTCAAAAGCCTTGTGTCAATGGCCTATGCTCTCCACTAGTCCCATGTCCCAGAGATTTCATAACCAGTTTAAACAGCACTGTCACTTTTGTCAAAGATGCCAAAACCATACAATGGCAAAAAAAAGCATCTTTAACAAATGGTGTTGGTCTAGCTGGATGTCTGCATGTAGATCCATATTTATCACCCTGCACAAAACTCAAATCCAAGTGGGTCAAAGACCTCAACATGAAACCATATACACTAAATCTACTAGAAGAGAAAGCAGGGAACAGCTTTAAACTCATTGGCATAGGAGATAAGTTTCTGAATAGAATACCAACAGCTCAGGTTCTAAGAACAACAATTAATAAATGTGACCTCATGAAACTGAAAAGCTTCTGTAAGGCAAAGGACATTATCAATAGAACCAAAATAGCAACCTACATATTGGGAAAAGATCTTCAGCATCCTTTCACCTGACAGAGGGCTAATATCCAAAATATATAAAGAATTAAAAAATTAAATTCCAACACACCAAATAATCCAATTTAAAAATGGGGTACAGAGCTAAACTGAGAATTCTCAACAGAGGAATCTTTAATGGCCAAGAAGCACTTAAAAATGCTGAATGTCCTTACTAATCAGGGAAATGTAAATCAAAATGACTGAGAGTTCATCTTACATCCATCAGAATAGCTAAGATCAAAAACTCAACTGACAGCACATGCTGGCAAAGATGTGGAGATAGGGGAACATTCCTTCATTGTTGGTGGGAGTGTAAACTTATACAACCAGTTTGGAAATCAATCTGGTGCTTTTTCAGAAAATTGGGAATAGTTCTACCTTAAGTGGGCATATACCCAAAAGATGTTCCACCATACCACAAGGACATTTGCTCAACTATGTTCATAGCAGCTTTATTCATAATAGCCAGAAACTAGAAACAACCTAGATGTCCCTCAACTGAAGAATGAATAAAGAAAATGTGGTTCAAACAGAATACTACTCAGCTATTAAACACAAAGAATCATGAATTTGCAGACAACTGGATGGAATTGAAAAAGATCATCCTGAGTGAGGTAACCCATACCCAGAAAGACACACATGGTATGTACTAACACAAGCAGATGTTAGCCATATAGCACAAGATAACCATACTACAATCCACAGACTCAAAGAAGCCAAGTCATAAGGAGAGCCCAAAGGAGGTCGCTTGATCTCACTCAGAAGGGGAAAGAGAATAGACAGCATAAATGGATGAAGGGAGGAAACTGGGTAGGAGGTGGTGTTGGGAGGGAAATAAAGGTGGGGATCAGATGTGGGGAAAACAGGGGGTGGGAGGTGAGAAAGCTGGGAGAGTGAAGGACATCTCTGAGACAAGCTGAGACCTGCAGCAGGGAGGCTCATAGGAGGATATGGGAGTGGCTCTAGCTGAGACTCCTAGCAAGAGGGGGCATGGAGACTGAAGTGGCCACCTTCCAGCCAAACAGGACTTCTTGTGGAGGGAGGGGAGCACCAGCCTACTCACAACACCTTCGACCCAATATTTACCCTGCCTACAAGAAATGCAGGGTTAAGGATGGAGCAGAGATTGAGGGAATGTCCAACCAATGACTGGCCCAACCTGAGACCCTCCCCCATGAGAAAGAGCCAACCCCTGACACTAGTAATGATACTCTGCTATGCTTGCAGACAGGAGCCTAGCATAACTGTCTTCTGAGAGGCTTCACCCAGCAGCAAATCAAAACAGATGCTGAAACTCACAGCCAAACAGTAGGCAGAGCTTGGAGAGTCTTATAGAAGTGTGGAAGGAAGCATAGAAGGATCCATAGGGGAGAACTCCACAAAAAGACCAACACAGTCAACTAACCTAGGCCCATGGAGGCCTGCAGAGACTGAAGCACCAGTCAAAGAGCAGGCCTGGACTGCACCTAGGTCCCCTACAGATATGTAACTGATGGGCAGCTTGGTTTTCATGTGGGTCCCCTAGCAAGTAGAGCAGGGGCTGTCTGTGACATGAACTCTGTTGCCTGCTTTTGGCTCACTTCCCCCTAACAGGGTGCCTTGCCTGGCCTCCGTAGAAAAGGATGCACTCAGTCTTCATGTAACTTGAAGGGCTGGGGTGGGTTGATATGGGGGGAGCTTCCCTTTTCTGAGAAGGGGAGGGGAAAAGGGAAAGAGGGTGGGAAGGTAGGACTGGGAAGAGAGGACGGGGCGTGTGTGCACAGGATGTAAAGTGAATAAATAAAGTTATATAAAACATCCAGCACTATCACTGGGGACCAAGTATTTGGGCACATGAACCTGTGGGAGATACTGCAAATTCAGATAATCACATGTGCATTGTGCTTAAGTACAGAGGACAAAATTTCCTACTCTGCCTTTTCATTCCCCTGGGCACAGAGTTCATGAGGTGGCACCATACATTCAGGATGACCCTCTCTCACTTAGTTTCATGCATGGCTCTTCTCAGGGAAACACTCTCAGACATACCCAGAAGTGAGCTTTATCCATTTTCTAGGCATCTCTCACTGGCAGCTAGGATGAACCACACTCAAAGGATGGATCTAACCTTTCTAGGCTAGATGAAAAGATCACAGACCAAGGTGAGAGGTGAGCAGTTCTGTGCTTATGTCAGAGCAGCCACAGACTTCTGCCAGTAGAGTCTGCAAAGCCAGGCAGCTTGGGTGCATCCTCCTTGAGGATGATCCTCGCTCAGCAGCTTTCAGCTCTTGCGTCTCATTGAATCCACATGACAGTTTAGGAGTTTGCTGTCACCATTTTAACAAAGAAAAAATGAATTTATACTTGGTATGCGGTGGAGCTGTGACACGAACAAAGGGCATGCTGTAAGAAGCCATGTGACTCACTACCCTGTACTGTGGGCAATGCACCCTGGACCGGTAAATACATGATGAGTGATGAGAAAACCATGGTCTCCATTTATAGTTTTATGACCCCCAATTTTATAGTGGGGACGGGGCCCCGTATTTGTTCATATTCCTACATAGCAAGAGCTTAATTTCTCTTGATTAGCATAAAAATGACCCCAGATAAAAGTTCATTCCCAGCTCATGTAACCTGTATTAAATAGGACATTAACAGAAACCTCATAACCCGCCCCCAAGCCATTAACACCCTTGAGTTTTTAACAGGGAGGCTCCTAATTCTTTAGCTGAAATTTCTTTGCTCCACTAAGTTCAATCCATGTTGGAGCTATTAAAATGTCCTCTTAGCGCTTGGTCTGAAATCACCCCTTTTTACAAATTTCCTCATTACATAGATCTATAGCCCTTTGGAAATGAATGGCTTTTGGTGGTGGTGGTGCGATGTTCATGATCTTAATAACATTATATAATGTGTCCTGATGAATCAATGTTTGAGGGCCATCTAGTGCTGAGCTAGATTAAAAGTAAATAAAAGTGGACTTGGAGCATAACTCTTGCCTCCAATTAAGAAAAAAAAAAACCTCTTCAAAAAAACCTTCTGAAATTGAGATTATAGAAGCAAGGGAATAGGCATGCCTGGGCCCAGGAATATGGGAGGTTTAAGAGGTACTTAATATTCATCTGGTACCCATTGCAATAACATCAATCTTACCGTGCTCTCCCCGTATTAATGTAGATGTTCTGCATTTAATATATACTTCCAGTGGAATTTCATTGTAATTGAGCACTACTAAATGATGTCTACTTATGGTAAAGTGGTTCCAGAGTTTTCTGTAATAAATAGGTTTTAGTAGAATAGAGGTTCCAAAATTCATCACTGAGTCTATCCTAGACTCTTTATGCTCTAATTGTCATTGATGGTCTCTACTGTATTATTTCCAGACAGTTCATAATTACTCCAGTTGAACAAATGATGATTTGTGAATGGAGTAAGACACTGACTGGATTATGTGGTGCCATTGATTTTTTTTTTTTTTAATGCTCTGGTTTCACAAACTTCAGCTGGTCTCCTCTGTATTGACGGGCTCTGCACCAGTCGATTCTTCCAGCCCTGGATTAGAAGTTTTTTTATTTTTTAAAATTTGCATGTCTACTTCTCACATCCAGACTTTCTTCCCTATCATCTTCCCTGGAACAATCTAGCCTAACAACCACTCACACAGAGTTTTCATGAGCTACGTGTTATAATCTAGTGACAATTTAAAGTTTATAAGTGGATGTGTCTGGGTTCTATACAAAAGAGTTGGGCATCTAAGATTTTGGTGTCTGAAGGAAGTGCTGGCACCAGTCTCCCAATGACACCAAGGGATGACTTTCTTCTAAAATCATTTGACTCCTCTCTACATACTGTCACTATTAATGGTAGTAGGATTGTCACAGGTGATTTATGTAGTGACAGTGAAAGCAAAAAAAAAAAAAAAAATGCATTCATGGAATGCTTACTGTATATTAAGCAGCCTGTTAAATAATTTGTGGTTATAGCCTAATGAAAGCTCACGGCCACATGATAGTTCCAATTCCCAGTTGAATATTAGTTTAGTGGGGAAAAGGGGACTTAGGAATTTTGATGAGCCCCTGATAGCTGTACAGGAGACTCAGAGTTGTGCTTAAATTAATATCAGATTGGCTTTAGATACCTAGTCTGTGGGTATTAGGTACAGAATTCTCAGTAAGCAGTTGGAGAAACCTCGAATCCTACATGGGAGAATTCCTGTTTTTCTTTATCATAAATACGACAAACTCATGGCAAGTTAAGATTCCTTTAAGAAAGCTTCACTGAGAGGTAACCCAAATTCAGAAAGACATGTGCCATGTTTCCTCTCATTTGTGAATGTTAGCTTTGAACTTTAGATATTTGTGTTCTATTTGGGCTAATCAAAGAGGTCAGCAAATTAGTAAGGGAAGGAACTGGATTTCAAGCAATGGGAGACGGAAGAGTGACATAAAGTGTTAAAACGGAATAATGAAACAGGAAGGGTTAACTGAGGAGGGGAATGGGAGAGAAGGGCAGAGGAAGGAGTGACTGGGTAACTAAAGCTAGAGCATGCATTCAAAAGTAGATGGGCTGCAAATGGTGCTTGATAGGCTTTAGAATAAAAGAGGAAACCATGTCGGGTGAGTAGGGAAAGGGGGGGGGCATGTATATCTTCGAGGAGTTGGTGGAAGGGGGTGAATCACATTTACATGACACTCTCAAAGAACTAATAAAAAACAAGGAAACGGGGTACAGTGGAACACGCCTGTTATCATAGCACTCAGGAAGCAGAGGCAGGCGGAGCTCTGTGAGTTTGAGGCCAGCCTGGTCTACAAAATGAGTCCAGGACAGCCAGGGCTACCCAGAAAACCCCTGTCTCAAAAAACAAAAACAAACAAACAACAACAATGACAACAACAAAATTAAAGAGTGTCTAACTCTCTTTAGCTCAAATAAGATGGGGAACAAGCTAATATCTAGGAGAGAGCATGGAACAGACTATAAATGTGTAAAGTGAGCCACAGGGAACCAGAGCAGGGGCTTACACTGTATATGCACAGAAGTAGGTTCACCAGACATTAGTGAGTAGTTAGCACTTGAGTTTCCCACAACACTAACAGAGCTAGGTCTGAACTCTCTGGTCCACACCCCTCACTGCAATGTTTTGTGAATTTCCACAGGAAGGAGTGCTCTAGGATGGGTGCTTGGCAGCCCATGGCATTGGCCTGTTTCATTGCAAACTCAATGGACTGAGACTAAGTGAAATCCATTTAGACTGATATGGTAAGTTTTTCCTCAAAAGAAACTGGTTACAGAATCTTATACACACAACAGATGAAAACAGATAATTTCTGGTTCAGGAGGACATTTCTGCTGACTCTGCCCTTTATTGGGTGGAAAGTTCTCAGACCTCTTGTTCCAGATTTCTTGAAACCTTCTTAGATGTTTCATTAAAAGGCTAGAAAACCTATGAACCCACTCCCTCAGGTTCCTGTGAACTCATAGTCCCCATATGTATGCTAAGACATAGAGCTTAACGCTTTCGTGGGAAATTTCAACTCACTGGGAGGATGCCTTCCAGGTAGATGGTGAACCCTTCACCTTCATCTGTTCTTCTTCCTGTACCACATTTCTTGAATTCTGTACATAAGCCGGTTGTTCTGCCACAGATTCCTTGAAGTTATATCCTGCCTGGACACAGGCCCCAAAAGATAGGGACAGTCAAGTATCCATAAGCCAAAACTCCAAAACTGTGAGCCAGAATAAAACCCTTCAGCAAGTTGATGATGGCAGTTACTTGTAATAGTGATTAAAATCATACCAACACAGCCCTGAGTATAGAGCCTACCCAGAGCCACTGGTGATTAGAATTCATTGACCACTGGGCACTGAGACCTTGGCTAGTTTCCTTTGGCCATAAGGCTTCAGAGAGATGGTTTACCTAGGTCAAAAGCAAGGCTGCTGGTTAGGATTAACCTTAGTTTGTGTTCCCACCATCTATTTCTTTTCCCTTTCTTTCTTTCTTTCTTTCTTTCTTTCTTTCTTTCTTTCTTTCTT
>NW_026596046.1:7029259-7075399 GCF_907164565.1 Psammomys obesus
CTTTCTTTCTTTCTTTCTTTCTTTCTTTCTTTCTTTCTTTCTTTCTTTCTTCCTTCCTTCCTTCCTTCCTTCCTTTCTTTCCTTCTTTCTTTCTCTCTCTCTCTTTCTCTCCTTCCTTCTTAAAGGTTTATACTTATATTTTCTGTGTATGAGTGTTTTGTCTGTGTATATGTAAGTGTACACCCTCATGCCTGTGGAGGCCAGGAAAGGACGCTAGAGCTATGAAGTTTTCAGCGTATATGTAGATGCTGCGTGACCCAGCCTGCATCTTCTGCAAGAACAGCAAGTGCTCTTATTGATGAGCCATCTCTTCAGTCTCATAGATTTCTCCTTTCCAAAGCATGAAATTATGGGTTCAACATAATCCTATGAGCAAATTTAAGTTCTTTACTGTTTGGGGGAAATGGGACCAAGTTTTTCAACTGATCAACCAATGTAAAATTCCCTAAAAAACTCCCAAAATGACAAAAGCAAACTAAATCCCCAATTCTTTTTCCAATCCCAGCTATACAGAGGCATCATTCACCTGCACAAGCTTTGCAGCTTGCAGCCCCCAAATCACTCCCTCAGAGAAGGCACCGCTGTCCTCCCTTACAGTCTCACCAGGCCTGTGCTTTTCCTTTACAGCCTTTAACACGGCACATGACTTTGAATGCTCATTGTATTCAGCTGTGATCTGAATTTTCTAGGCAAGGAAACTGAAAACACCGGGTAAGCGTTGACTAGAAATGTGGCCATGCTGCAGGATTTGACCTTCACCCCATACAAACTTGCACACACACTCAGTAGGTTTTCAGCCAACTGTTAATGAATTTGGTTGCCAGAACCAAACCATTCTATATGGACTACAAGAGGCTGCGATGGCCCAGCTAAGTGTCCACGAGAGGAAAAAAGCAATTCTTTATTGTTAGTGCCAACACCTTGGATAATATACTTTTTATCTCTTCTCATAATGATAATGTAGATAAATTTCATAAATCAAATCTCTGCAGTAAAAAGGTTAATAAGTTTATGCTGTGTAATTGAAAGCCATATTAGTGATTAAAAGGATTTTATATATCAGTTTTCTGGGTCACCAACTAATTATTTTCAATGGCCGGTAATAAAACACAGCACCATGCCTGGCTAGACGTTGCAAGCCATCAGATGCTAAATCATGTAGAAAGGACTCGAGCAGTTACCTTAGGTTGGCTGGGTTTTCCCTTGAGATGTGGAGCCATTGAAATCTCTGCTGTTTGTTTTGTGTTGAGCTTACAAGATGTTTTGAGGTTTTCTTCTATTTAAAGTACACAAGCTAGGAAGTCCTCCCAAGTGGAAAAGGACAGCATGGGCTCCTGGGAACCTCAGAAGAATGTAATCAGTCATATGTAATGTTTCATCTACAATGAGGTCGTGGCTTAACTGTGTAACTCTCTTGGCCATCTTTGCAAAGAATTGAGTATTTGCAAAGGAAGGGGGAAGGCTGTGAGCAAGAATGAATCGATGTTTATTAAACTGTCCTTAAAATGTTGCAGGAAAACTGATGCTAGGGTTGCATTCACTAGAGGCTGCTGAAGTGTTCCCGGTAAACCCAAGGTTAATAATGAGAAAACTGAGACTTAGACTCCATTGAAATCATGGCTAGAATGCAGCAAGCTGACGGTCAAACTTGATTTTGTCTGACTTCACACGCAAGTAAGCTAAACTATTGAGATATATTTACTCCTGGTTTCATGCAGTATTACAAGTTGCAACAACAAAAAAAGATAAAATGCTTATGATTGTTTTTGAACTTGTGCGACATTGAAAATCTGTGTATATGGGGGAGGCATGTTAAGGCATGGCTACTGAACTGTATGGAAAACTATTTCTGTTATAGGTAACTGATGTGCCCTGAAACACTGTAAGGCAGAGAGAACATACAGAAGACAGAGATCCCTATTTGGAGGTTGAATGAAGGTGAACAGAGTTAAGATAGGGAGGAGGCACTTGTGGGGGACATTGGTTTTAATTTTTGATATTATTTCTTAAGAGAGGTTTTGATGTATTGTTTAGCAAAAGAGCCACCGCTTCTAGAGCCATGATAGAATTGTTTGCACAGTCAAAACCAAACCAAAACATGAACTTTTGGGCTTAACCTCACAACCAAATCATTCAACTGTCCTTTGTTTGACACTTGAATGTCTAATTTTGCATAGTTATGGAGAAAAACTAATTTTGAGAACCTTATGTATGTTTGAGCACTTCCTTTTGTTTTTCAGGTTCTGGAATTACCTTGCAATGTAGGCAATGTGTTGGGTCCTTTGCAACTATGTGTGTGTTTGAAGGGGGAATCAGGGACAATTTGTAAAGCCAGACCAATGGAGTTCTACAAATGCTGCAAATGATAGAAGCATTAGATAGTCTGGACCACTAGGTTCTTTTCTTCAAAGGCAACTGGATTGTAGATGAAATAAAGGATGAAAATTGGAAGGTGGGTATTGTTGTTTTGGTTTCAACTTGAGACATTTGAAGAAGAGCCGTGAGCACACAGAATTGCAAAGCCTGGCTTGAAAACTGTCCTTGAGGAGCGCCTATCAAACCACTAAATCAGGGAGGCATGGTGAAGGTGACACACAAATTGGACATTCACAATGTTCTCTGCGGTTGTGGTAATAACACCTAGGTGCGTACCAACCTTGACATCAAGGGCTGAGGAGCACTGACCTATGGTCAGTAAATCTGTGTGTCTGCTGTGGATCGAATGTGCATGCCGTTCTAGTTGCTTCCTGAAGGAAGAATATGTGATTAACCCAGTCAACTCCAGGGAAGACTCAGGAGCGCGCAGGGAAGAACGACAGGGAATCTTCTTCGGGTCCAATGGAAAGATTCGTGTTGCAAGGAAAAGTGGCTTCTCACCTTTCAAGCATCCTTGATTTGCTTGTGGCAAAAGCACCCCCCCCCCCAAATTCCCTTAACCATTTACCCATATCTTAGAAAGAAGTATTGGAGAACAGTGAGGAGCAGGAGATTTGAAGGGTGAATAGGTAGAAAAGTATGGGAGGGAAGCTTTAAGAGCCTGGAGCGCGGCACATATATTCCCAGTAATATGAAAGCAAATGCACTTCAGATGGCTTGAGACACAAGTGGCATTTGTTATTGATGAGAGGTATGTTTTGAAGGAAGCCGAGTTTATTTCTCATCTTTCCTCCTGGCATGCCTAGGCACCATATTCAGGCCTTGGTGACTCATATGGGAATTGTAGACAAGGGTTAAATAAGGAGGAAGGACTGCTCTGGACTCTGGGGACTGAGTGCTGAGCGCTTGGGGTAGGGTGAAAGTGGAGGGGAGCCCTTGCTGCAATCTACCACCCCAGGTTTCCATGGTGGATCAGGTTTGAAGGAAAAGTCATCTCTGCCAAGGGCATGATCACTGCTGACCCTGAGAGGGAGTAGGTGCACAGGAAGACAGAGACTTGCCTTCTCCCGAGAAAGATGAAACAAACAGTATTTGTCCTCTCTGCTCCTATCCCTCCATGGCTTATCAGAGCTTCCTACTACCTTTTCATATCTCCGATAAAAACCTTCACCTTGCTCCTCTTTTTAATTTATCTGGTGACTGCTCCAGTGGACGCACCTGTTATTATCAGGGAATGAGCTGACCCTTGACCCAGCCTGTTGGAGTGAAGTACCTTCAAGGAGGGGAGGCTCAGATGAAGAATGCCACTTCGGGCCAGGCAGGAATTATAAATGATGTAGGTGAAGGAAGGTAAAAGAAAAACTCCGTAACTAATACAGTCAATATTTTATTAAAGTATTTAAATTAATAAAATTCAATTGTAAAAATCCATAATGAATGACAGTCAACTATCAAGCTAATGGGCTGTGATTAGGGTGTGGAGAGTTGGGCTCTCTGTCCCAGGGACTGCGGAGCTGCATGTGCTTTTAATTTAGAAGTTGACAATTGGTTTGTGTGGATGTGGTACCAGCGAAACCATGATGGCTGGTGAAGCCGTAACGGGACAGTGGCTGTGGGTTTGGCTCTTGCTCAGCTTCCTGCTGATCCCAGGAGGGTTCTCCCTGGCTTAATACTGCATTCTACAATAGATTCCCCTGATTTAAGCTGGGGTAAGGTGGGTGTGGGGGGAGTCTACTTCCAGGGAACCCCTGACAAAGCTCGGGAGAAACGTCCATTTGTTTCCTTTCCAACTTTGCAGAGTCAGAGAGACCAGACTTTTAGGTTCAATCTTCTGTTTCAAATCGCACGGAAAATTTTTACAGCAATAAGACATATTTTTAAAAAATAGTTATTAGTATTACTATCACCATCATTATTATTAAATTTAGGTGCCTGTTTGTTTTCCAATGAGAGATAGAGAAAGAAAGGGTGTTGATTTGGGTGGGAGGGGAAAGTGGGGAGGATATGGGAGATATTGGGGAAGGGTAAACTATAATCAGAGTATATTACATGAAGAGAGTCTGTTTCCAATTAAAAAATACCTCTAATCCCAGTAACATAATCAGGGCCTTTTTATTTTCGCATGTTTCCTTATTTGACCTGATTATCATGAACATATTATTTGTATTCTGCTTTTTTTTGGTGGACTTTAAATACCCCAAATTTTCTATGTTGTTACATTTAATGGAATCTTTACGCCATTCTATTTGTTTCATATTTTATTTATTAAAGTACTTATTGCTAGAGTTATAAATTAGATTGCATTACTCCATATAGCACATAATGTAAAAGTAAGTTCATTACTATGGATTTTATGTATGTATGTATGTATGTATGTATGTATGTATGTATGTATGTATTTATTTAATTTATTTATTATTTTAAAATTAGGGACTCAGAAGTCTTTTTTTCTGAACAACAATAAACAATTATTGTTTCTTTTCTTTCTTCGTTTTTTTTTTTTTTTTTTTTTTTTCAAGACAGGGTTTCTCTGTGTAGCCTTGGCTGTCCTGGACTCACTTTGTACAACAGTTTGGCCTTTAACTCACAGTGATCTGCCTGCATCTGCCTCTCTGAGTGCTGGGATGAAAGGCGTGCGCCACCATGCCTGATTCTTGTGTTCTTAGTGTATAGTTTATATTGGCATAAATCTTCAAAAGTATTTAAAATAAACAGTGGAAAACAATAGGAACCATAGAATTTGAACGAAAAGATTTCATTCATAAATCAGTTTATTTTAAATTTAAATGGGAATGGGAAAAGTATTAATCTTTTTTATTTTATTTACTTACAAAATGGTAAGATTTCAAAACTGAACATCAGATAACTTCTTTCAACTTGTGACTTCATATTGACACCATTTCTACTTTACTTTCAAACCAGAGATGTAATCATATTATATGTTCTCCTACAAAAATAATTTTGGTATCTTAGCTAATAAAATTACAAATTTAAGTCAGAATTACATACAATGTACATACTTGGTACCCAAATATTAACTTAAAAATATTTGTATGTGTGATGTATGCATAGATATATTATGTATGCATGTATATATATGTATGTTGAATATATATGTGTATATATGAATGCATACATATATGATTGTGTCTGCCTATATATATGTATGTGTATATGCTCATGCATGTATAAATATATGTAGTGAAAATTTTAGAATTTTGGTTTCTTTAAAAAATACAAGCATTTTTTTAATATTCACAGAAATATAAGACTATGTTTTGTTCTAATTCCAGGTGTGGATATATGGGGCTGTTTCACAGCAGGTGACTATGATTGTCTTGTGCTCTAGCAGTGGTGTGATTTTGATAGCTGCAGATTCTTCAATTGTGTGACACTTGGGATTCTAGGGGCTTTTCAGAGGGTATATAAATAGGGACCCGGGAGGAAGTGTGACTTGTTGTTTGGATGCTGTTGGTAGCAATTTGCTAAGTGGTTTTGTGAAAAGAAGAAGCAATTAGAAAAGAAGAGGAGGAGGAGGAGGAGGAGGAGGAGGAGGAGGAGGAGGAGGAGGAGGAGGAAGAAATTAGACATCCTGATGGTCAGCATCAAACTTTCTGTAAGGAGCTCAGCACCCCTAATCAGCAGGAAGTAGTCTAACAACAGGAAGTAGTCTATTCTTTTCCCTCTTATCTAGTGCTAGAGGGTTGGAAGGGAAGAAGAAAAGAGGTGGAGAAGGGTGGAAGAGAAACCCACAAAGGAGCAAACACCATACATACATACATACATACATATATATATACTTATGTGTTTGTGGAGTATGTGTATAGGTTTACATGTATGTATGTGTATATATACATTTACATATGTTTACACTTATTCTTAATAGTTTCTTAAAATACAATATTTATTACTTCTTTCAGAATTTAGTATCTGCATATATTATATTTTGATCGTATTTACTGCCTACTCATCCAGGCCCATCCAACTCCCAACCCTCAACCCTCCAAATCAAGCTCATATCCCATGCCCTTTTAAAAAGTAATCCATCAACTTCAATTTGTGCTTTTTCTATTTTTAAGGGTGTGGGCCCACCCACAGGAGCATAGTCAACCTACCAGGGGCCACGCCCTTTAGTAAAAGTGACTGTTCTCTTGCAAAACTGAGCTGCCAATAGCTGTTTAGTTGGTGAGGGCAGTTCCTGACCCCTTTTGCCTTCCATGCTACAATGGTGACTGGCTTGATTTTGTGAAGCTCTTACACAGAGAACCACAAATGTTTTTATCATCTCTTACATGATGGAGCCTGACCTTTGTGGTGTGTGTGTGTGTGTGTGTGTGTGTGTGTGTGTGTGAGAGAGAGAGAGAGAGAGAGAGAGAGAGAGAGAGAGATGTCCCATTTTAGGCACAGCATCCCACAGACATTTATTCTCTGCACTGCAACCAGTTGTGAGTTTCTAAGTTAACTGCTACCGACTTCACAAAGAGACTTCTCTGATGAGGTCTGAGAGCTGCACTAATTTACATATATGGAGATACCCATTTATAGGACAATTGATACTATGTCCATTTAGTAAAATGACAGTACTGTGTTCGGCCTTCGGTATTTGAGCTCCTAGCTGTGGGTTATTGACCTGAATTGCAGTACCAGGCTTTCATTTCTTCCTGTGGAGTAGGTCTTAGATACAACCAGAAAGCAGTTGGTTGCTACTGTAACTGTAGTACCACAGTTGCACCATGGGTATTATTGTAGCTTACAGTGTTCACAACTCTGTAAGGCTATTGATGACTTCCCCAGCATCCTGTATAGAACTGAAGAGGCTATGAAAGCCAGGCAGCAGGGAGGATGCTTCCCAGTCAGTCCTGTGCCCACGTGTGTGTGGACCAGCAATAAATGTCAGGCTGCTCTCCTCAACGCCTCTCCACATTAATTTAAAAAATAATTACTTAAAAATGAGTGGTAAACACTGAGGCAGACTCTGAGGCACAAGCAGGCTCCATTTATTCCTACTGGGTCAGCACTGGACTAACAATTGAACAAAAATTCCCGATTTATAGGCTATTGTTTCCTTATAATTTTTTTATCAGCATTTTACCCCAAGCCAACATTTTGAAACACGAAATTCCGATTCAATTTCATTCAACATAATGAAGACAGAAAAGCTAAAAATGTGCCCACTGAGAGACCAGTAGTATCCTGACAACACATCTTGCTCTGGCTGCTGGCACACAATATGAAGCGCCTAACTTGAAAACCCACACTGCTTGTCAAAATGGTTTCCCAGACAAGACACAGGAGTAGGAGGTAGCTAGCTCATCACCAATATGAATCTTCAATGTAAATTCATTTTAAAGAGGTCGTATGTAGTCCATCTTGAAGGGATTCTAGACTCTCCTTGGTATTAGGACCTCCTTAGTTACCAAAATCTATAGATGTTCAAGTCTCATATATAAGGTCACAGTATTTACTTGTAACTTACATCCTCCTGCATATTCTAAGTCCTTGCTAGATGAAAGATAATGGTTTGATATGGTACAATATCAATGTACACACTTAAACTTAGGGACTGACAGAGAAATGGTACTCAGTACATTCCCAACAGTGTACCTGGGTTGTTTTCAATCTCTAACTTGGTAAAATTGATGGGTATAGAACCCACAGACCTAGAGTGCCAACTGTTTCTCCCTCTGGTTCATACCTCAGTGGGGTTTGGAGTCAAAGCCACGTCAGTCTGCACCAGATTCTGTGCTTTAACACATTGTCATTCCGTGCCTTTCTCCAGTGTCTGCTCTTTTCTGTTTGGCTAACCCAACGGTCCACTTGCTGTGACCCACCCTCAGTGCCTCAAGGATGCTGAGCTTCTGATGTCTGTTCCATCCTGAGGAGGCTTCCTGGTGGCCACTAACCTTACAAGGTGCCTTTGGTGAATACTAATGGCCTCAAAAGACTGATAAAACAAACCTTTGACGTGAGTGACTACTACTAAAATTTAGATTTCAGTAGACACGCGTGTCACACAAGCTCATGTGGTAGAAAGTTGCTACCAGAATTTGTAGTCAGGCCGGACTGTCAATCGTCCTCGTCTACCTACTTTTATAATTTTTTCTAAAAAATGTACACTCATTTATTTGTGTGTTTGTATGAAAGACAACTCATGAAGGTTTTCTCTGAAATTGAATTCAGGCTTTCAGGCTTGGTGGCAAGACTTTTTACCCACTAAAAAAAATCTTGTGAGCCCTCTACTTACTTTTAATGAACCACAAATCAATCTTTTTCTTTTGGTGGAAGTGGGGTAGGCAGGGAAGCATGCAGAGGACATCACCAGCTTTCTCTATGAGTTAGGAATCCTGGCTTGGGATGCTGCAGACCCCTGGGGGCCCACACAGGAGTGGTCTGGGGTCTCCGTGATGAGGAGGGGCAGGATCAGCCTCAGTGTGGGGGGACAGGATGCCCATGATGGCCGCTGGTGCACATCAAACTCTTGAAAGGGAACTAAGCAACGTAGCTCCAAGAGTTAGCATCAGCCCAACACTTTGCCCATTCTCATCTGCGCCAGGAGATTCAAAGCTCCCCACCTGATTCTGTTTCCTGTAGGAAAAGGGCGGCAAAAGTGAACGAAAGACTGATTGAGTGAATGAATGAATAAGAAAACGAGTATACGGATTTTTATTGTCACTATGTGAAATCTATAATAGAAAATTTAAGCCATGTCCAACTCCCGGGGGGCAGGTCGTTGCCTCTGATTTACTGAAAATCAGGTTTCCAGAAGATGAAAGCTGCCTAATTTTAAATTAGTTTTCCCTGAGCTTTGGAAGTTGCCTCCACTGCTTGTTGAACATGGTGGTGACTGAAAGAGCCTGCAGCGTCTATTTAACAGGCAAATTTATTTGGTGTCTGGGCAGAGTCCTTTGAGGGTTTATAATCTGAGAAATAGATTGTAAATCCTCTAAATTAGTGGGGCCGTGCAACCTGTCCAAGATCAAACAGCCAATGAATGATGTTCGAGATGTCTAGTCCATTATTCCCTCCTGACAGAAGATGGCTTCACTTTGGGTAGGGAGGTCATCCTTGTAAACGACCCCTCCGATTCTGGAAGTTACATATAAGGCTGTGAGGGGTGAATGGGAAACTACTACCCCAAGAGCGTCTACTGAGGCAGTCCCGGTGGCCCAAGGAAGGCGTTCTTCCCAGAGCTGTGTTTCATGAGCTTCCCATACCTAAGAATTATCCGGGCACTTTATAAGAGGTGCAAACTCTGATTAACTCAGTCTGAGACGGCTCTCTTGGGTCTGGGATGGATCTAAGGGTCTCTTGTTCCATCAGAAGCTTACATGTAGTCCATTTGCTTCATTGCTGTAGTGATCAGTCAGTGACTTATCAGTGGCTTTACAGGGACGGGGTTGGTCTTGTACATAAGCATTTGATGTCCTCAAAGCCATTGTCACCGTTGCTGGAAACATCTTAAGTCATCACTGCTACTCTTTGTTGAGTACCTGAATCCAGGCACCAAATTCGTTCAGAGAGGTTCAGAATGAAAGGACAGTGTATGGTGAGATACAAACAAACTCTGAAACCCCACTGGGGGCTGGAACTAGAGTATGTCTCTTTTGTTTGTTGCTTAGTTTCCCATTCAACTCATCAAGACTGCCCTCTAGTGGTGGCCTTGACAACAACCTTTACATAGCCTAGCAGAGCATTTTCTCATGGCCTACTGCCTCTCCAACCCCCATACACCCACTGGTCTAGAGTCAGCCTGTGAGCCAGGTTTGGTGCAGTGCAGAAAGCAGTGTAGGTTAGGTAGGCAGGATTCTGGCTGGGGCCAAGAGGCTGTTGATACAGGGCTCAGGGGAGGCATAATGGGCACCGCTACTACCCATGCTACTACTATCAATCATTTGTGCTCTTTTGCTCGTTTAATAGATGAAACAATGGTGGCTCAAAGATGCTCTGCCTAACTTAGCCGCTCACTGGGAGAACTGACTCACACCCTCATCTCTCCCTGCTGTGGTCCAGGTACTTCGTATTATGTTGTGCCTCATGATTTCACGGGCTCCACTGAAACCTGCCTCTTCTCCTTACCACTCTCTTCAAGAAATCATTTCTGTTTTAATATTTCCTCAGGACGGCTACAATTGAAAAGGTGATGGATGCCCCCTTCTAGAGTTTCTTCCACCTAAGCTCCCACAAATTCTTTCCATGACTTTGTTTAGATAGCCAATGCATAAGGAGGCACAATATCAAGATTAATAATTTTCTGAGGCTCAGGCTTGGGGTGGTCCAGACACACAGAGCACCATGCGCCAAGCGCCGGTTCCTGGTTCCTGATGACTTTCAAACGTCCTGGGTGCCCTTCTCAGGGACTGTGATCTACTTTGCTCTTCTGTCCCCCAGAGGGACGATGGCTCTGTACAGCCTATTTGGGGCTCCACCATCTTCCTTTGGGACTGTGAACTCAGAGGATTTTTTTTTTTTCATTCATCAGTGTGAATGATCCAGCATGTCTGGACCCTCTATGATATCCTACCCCTGTTCCCAGTATATGCTCTACTTTGGTGGCCCACTAGTGATGCCCCTCCTCCCTCTAAGCTTTGCCCATCATTACAGTTGCCTTTGAGTGACATTATGGGCTAGCTGGGTAGAAAATGAAAGGGGAGATAGTCACCCTTCTGAGTGAGCTGCCCTCACTCATTTTCAGTCCCAGTGAAGGTGAACAAGAAATACAGTGTCTAAGGTCCCATGTCTACAGCCAGGATAAAACAAAGCATTGAGAGCAGGTTCTGATTAATTTGCCTATGGAGTCCAGTGCAAATTTTATTATCATAGTGATGGTATTTATGGGAAAGCTACACATGAAGTCTGAAAACCTTTTCTTGTGGGTTTTAGCTACAGATCCACAGTACAACAAACTGGGCATCGTTTTTAATTTCTCTGAATTCGGTTTAACTTCTCATTTCTTGCTACAGAGATAATTAGATAATTCATGGTAATACATGGATTAAAAAATTATAAAACAGAGGCAGTTTTTTTAATTTTTTTTATCTTACAACGATTGGAAAGATGAAACTACTTTAGACAAACATTTAAGGAAAAGACGATGGAAACATCAAAAGGCTGCAATTCTTCAGTAACTCTACCACATTCAAACAAGTAGAATCTCTATTAACAATGGCCCCGATTTGCTTAGTGATCATTTTCATAAGCGTAAATTCTGATGCCTCCAGCAAACATGGTCCCCTTTGTTAATTGCGACTTCATGGCCCTCCCTCGGGGTCTCCTGCACCCTTATAAAAAAAAGTGTACATGCCTGTGGCTGTCTGCACAGCCTTTGAAAAAGCCGCACAAAAGGCCCCTTCTGACATTTCCCTCCTCCCCTTTCTCCTTTCTAAGTTTCATTGAACATTAAAAGTTTTTACGAGTATGGAAGAAAGGCATCTTGCCACTTGAAGTTAAGGTGTGATTCAAATTACAGGATGGCACAGTCCATTTCCAAAGTGGTATTTAACAAGTTTCACAGATATCTTCTTTTATAGGACATTTCTACTGGTGCAGAGACTCAGAGAAAGTGACAGATTTTGGAAGTCTCTATAGCTGTCCTTCTGCCCCAATTCTGCTTGTGGCATAGCCTGGACCACTTCCTGTTTCGTTCCAGCCCCTTTTCTTTTTCCGTGGCTGAACCTCATCCTGCTTCCCCAAGAATTTAGTCCAAGTAAGCTTCATCAAGACCCTCTCACGCACACAGGTGATGGAAGTTGGTGGGCGCCCAGAAGGGCCTGCCTCAGTGAGCCAGTTTGTCTGTGCCTTTCTGTTCGTGGGACCACTAGTGTCATTTTATGCTAAGCCGAGAGCAGAATCCAAGCATTTTTTTCTCCACAGTAAATGAAAAAGATCTGGGGAGTGATTGAAACATAGACTGGCATGATCAATTTTTGCAGAATTTTGCTTGTGAAAGCTATAGGTGTTTTCTCATAAAGAACTAACAGACAAAACTACAACCACATTGCTCCCTTATTAGCTGAAAGGTAAGGCAGTATTACTAACTTAGAAATTAAACAATAAATAAATCCCACAAATGTAAGCTACTGAACTAACTGGTACTTGCAGGTCATCAGTAAGATCTTTGGAAGTATCGCTCTTATTCTCCTTGAAACATTTTTTCCCTGGGTTTAACTAGCTTGTTAATCTGGTCAACAATTCAAAAGCTTAAAAAAAAACAGGGGGCTGGAGAGATGGCTCAGTGGTTAAAAAAAAAAAAACCAGAAAGGCTGATTTGTTTTGTTTGATTTATTATTATTATTATTATTATTATTATTATTATTATTATTTATCAAACTAGCCAGGTAATCACCTAATTGATGTTCTTCACGTCACAAGTTAATCCAAGTTGGGTGTAGAACAGACTGAAACTGTATCTGTTCCCTGCCAATTAAAAGAAGTCCTTTCCCACTTACTTTAGAATTGACCTTGCCCCATAAAGGGAGATCTAGAGAGGAGGATAAAGGAAGAGACTGGTGAGAAAATCTTTTGTAGGTCTTTTTTTCCCATTTACTAGATTATCATTTCCACAGAGGCTAGGCAAACCCTTTGGTTTGACTAGTATCGAAATACCTTCAAGAATTAATAACAACCTCCCCTCCCCTAGCCTACTCATATTTTCAACTGAGCTAAAGCACATGGGAGACAAATTACATTTTAAACTCACAAGACAAACCTCTTCTCCCCCCTTAAAGTCAAGCAAATCTGAGCTGACTTCACCCATAAATTCAAGAATAGAAAGTCATAAATTGAACATATGAAGGACATCGTTTCTTCTCAGGTGATGTTTCCTTGCCTTAATGGATTTAGCTGTGGCAGGGAGTCAGAGAAAAGCTGTCTTAACGAAATCTTTGACTGATTATGCATTTTTCCCTATTCATACAAGATAGATTCATCATTCCAATTTGTCAAGCTGGCGCAGTTCCAATTAATTACACCTCGGCCGAGCTCGGCTTGCGTTCTGCCCGTGTCAGACCTAATCTAGTACCTCATTTGCTGGCCGCCCGATGAAGAGGTATCAGAGGTGGTGTTCCTCAAGGTACTTACTGTGATGGATGCCCCCTGGTGTGGCTGGTGGCGGAGGCAGAGTCCGGGACGCCTCTTTCCTTCAAGCCCGGCACTCATGGCTCCTGTACTAATTGAGGGCTCATCTGGGTAGTGGATGTTGTGGCAGACTCTATCCTTCATGGCTAGGCTGAAGGCTCTCTGTGTCACACAGACTATTTAAATATCTACATGGGTCCTGAGCTGCTGTCAAGTTTGTCCTTGCAAAGTGGAAGAAGGAAGGCAACTTGTCCTCGAGCTGAGTTTTGGAGCTCTTCAGAGGCTCGTGTGTGACACGGGAGGAAAAGGCAGACACAGCTAGCTTGCCATGAGACTTTTGTGAGCATATCTGTAGATCCTCTTAGGTATGTGTTTCTGAGTGTATACAGGTCATGCCATACTCTTTTTGATTATGGTGAATTTTTTTTTTTTTTGTGATTTTAGCTTGCCAGGCAATGGTTTTCTAAGAAATATCATTTATTAAGTAGTGTGAGGCTCCCTGGACTTAGCTGTGCCTTTTTTGATGCGTAAGTATGTTAATATTTGATTGGGTGACTAGGAGCAGGCTCAATGTTGTTGACATTTTTAGACCAATTGCTACCAATTTTGGATGAGAAAACTTAACTCAGAGAAATTAAGTGGCTTACCCAAAGCTGCATAACTAGTAAGTTGTGGTGATGAAGTCCATCCAATTATAAAATTTGAGCTGTTCGAGGACCTCAGGTTAGGGACCTAGTTTCTTACAGGTTTTACCTCTCTTTCTCTGTTCTTCACCTTGATCAGGCTTCACCTTTCTTTCTTTTCCATGAATGTACTAACTTGCAAATTACAGCCAGAGACTGAAGGTCCCGGTGTGTAAATCAGTCTTGAGGGTTGGGGTTTGCAGAGGTCTATGAGGCTGTCTGCTGCATCTGTGTCTCCTCTAGACTGTGGATGGGTAGGCATCAGGGAATACTAGGGATAATGCTTGGGTGTGGTCCAAGATTTACTCAATGGCTTCCTTCTTTCTCTTTCTCTTTCTCTTTCTCTTTCTCTTTCTCTTTCTCTATTAACCCCCTTTCCATATCTGCCACCTCTCCTGGAAGGGCACAGAGGAGTCTGCATTCCCAACTGGCCATGAAAGGCTGGCTGATGTATCCCAGAAAGCATTGCTGGATAATTGTCTCTATACAGGACAAACTTCAACCCCTGGGGTAACGGAGCTAGCAGGGAGCCAAGTGGATAAAGACCTCCTTGGATTGTGCGTTCATGGACTTCACTGTGGAATTGCGGCTCCTTGTTTCCCATGCACATACTACGTGGGCGTCCGCTTAGCCTCAGGCTGGGAGTTCAGGCTTCCAGTGAAGAAGTGACCACCAGGCATTGATAGCTGCCTTTACACTGCTTTAGAGCTCTGTCTCATTTTCATTTTTTAAAACTCTCTTGCTTCCAAGAGGAAATGTTGGTATCTTAGTCCTTCAACAAGGATGCTGAGAGGAGAGCCAACCTCTGACTATGATAGCCTTTTAAAAAGAAATGCTCAGAAAAAAACTGAATCACATCAAAGATCAATACACACACACACACACACACACACACACACACATATGTATATATATAATTTTTTGAGTAAGAGTCTTATATAGCCTAAGGTGACCTTGAACTCTATAGGCAGAGAATAACCTTGAACTCCCTCCTCCCTCTCCCAAGTGATGGGATTATAGACATGTACCACCTTGCTCAGCTGAAAGATTAATTTTCAATGTAAATAAGGCTTCAAGTGCATTAATATTCAGCATTTACATTCCTTCCAGGTCCTAAATATAATGTGTCTTACAGTTATCAGAAGCATATGCTGCTTTTCAACAGCATTTTATAGACAACTTGTTCACCAGAAGGTGCTGGCGTCCCAATATGTTTTGCTTAGTTTTGGCGTTCTCCATTGTGTTGAAAGAATAATCCCAGTGCAATGGCGGGTGTCGTCCTTCTGAATGTAAATGAAGACATTGCCAACATGTGTCTTCTGAAACAAGAAAACAAAAGGAGCTGTTTATTTTTTTTTCTTGCTTTAAACTGACTATGATATTTCTATTATGGGGAGGGGCTCTCTGCCAGGATAGAACAGATGAATTAAACCCAGATCTTATTTCTTATTTCTAAGGAACTTTCGGTATGAGAAAAGACTTTTCTTGACAAAGTGGATTTCTTGTTAAGAGTCAGTGACCATCTCACGTATTGTCACTGTATTATGCTGTGCCTGTCAACAGTGTGATTCGCTTTCCTATTTGTTGGTAAATGCTCGCCCTTCCAATCCTCCCACACCTACTCCACGTCTTCCCTCCGCTATGGTCCAGTCCCTAAAGCAATACTGCTTCTCAAGGCTAGGGAATCCAACAGCGCTGTGCCCATTTTCTGATCTGAATACTTAGAAGCTGTGCTTCGCCAGCTGTTAAACATTCGGGATGCCATTCCTGAAAGAAATCATGTTATTCCTGTTTTGATCATGTAATCTGTACCTCTGGTGCTTAATTTTATATGTCAACTTGGCTGAGCTAAGGGATGTCCAAATAGCTTGTAAAACATTTCTGTGTGTCTCTGCAGGCATTTCAGGGAGAAGTTAGCACTTTAATGGTTAGACTAAGCAAAACAAGTGATTCATCCTCACTGTTGTGGGAAGACAGCATTCAGTCCATTGAGAAAGTTAACAAGAGAAAAAAAATGCAGAGGATTTGTTTGTGATAGACTGTTCATTTCTCTTGCTTGCAGACTTAAGGTGCTCTGGTCCCTGGGCCTTAGGATGTCGACAGAGACTTGCATTGTCTGACTTCCAGTTTACACTGGAGCCATACCAACATCTTTCTTGGTCTAGCTTATTAGTGACAGAGCATGTGAAGGCTCTGCTTCCACAATTTTGTGAGCCAACACACCACAACTCCTGTTAAGTTGTCTTTGTATTCATCCTTGTATTATTATTGATTCGTTTCCTCTGAAGAGCCACGAATAATAATCTTCATGATGTAATCTCTGTCTAAGATTGTTGAACCGTTTCTTCCTTCTTTTGGTTCTTCAGCTTTTGTTTCGTGTGTTTTGGGATTCTGTTATTAGCTGCTCAGGCATTTACAATCACGATATCATCCTGATGACTGGATCAACTCAGCATTATGAATTGCCCATCTTTATTTACTTTTGTTCAGAAGTTTGCTCACACGTATGTGTGTTTGTGTGCAGGTGTTTGTGTGTGTCACACACACAGTTGAGAGGACAGTCTTGTGGGTCAGTCATCAAGTGCTGTTCACCTTTTTTTTCACACCCTCTCTCTTTTTTTTTGAGAGAAGTTTTCTCACTGGCCTGGAGCTGGCCACATAGGCTAGCAAGGCACAGGGACCCACCTGAAGCTGCATCCAAGCACTGGGATTACAAATGCGTGTTACTAAATCTGCTTTTGTATAACGTGGGTACTGGAGATTGAAGCCAGGTACCTGAGCTTTCACGGTAAGCACTTTTCTGAGGAAACTTATCTCCCGCCTTCTTGTCATATTGAGACTGATCGTGTCCACTGCTGGTAAAGCCATGCCTACTTTTTGGGGCTGAGTTTGTAGGGTGTGCCCTTTTTTTCTTTGTTTGTTTGTCTGTTTTGAACTTATATGTGACTTTATATTGATATTTAAAGTTTTTTTCCTTGAAGGTAGCACATAGAATGCTCTTAGATTTTTAAGCTTTATTATTATTTTATTTAATCCATCTATCCATCTCTTACATTTGATATGCTATTTGGTTTAGATGGATTCAGTCTGCCATTTTGCTATTTGCTTTTCACTCATACATCAGTTTTTCATTTCCCCCTTTTTTCCTCCTACCTACCTAGATTATCAGACCTGTTTTAAATAATTTTAGCCATGCTTCTCATTTTGAATACACAGGAATTCTAACCCAACCTGGCTCCAGTCTTCACTTGCTTCTCCAGCTCTTCAAACAGACTTAAAATGTGGGTTTAAAAAAAAAAGAAAAAGAAAAATGAGGTCTCAAGAGACAGTTCTGTGGTTAGAAGCCCTTGCTGCTCCTGCAGAGGGGCCTGGATTTGGTTTCCAGCATACACAGGTGGCTCAGTTCTGGAACTCAGAACTGTCTGTCGTAACTCAGTTCCACAGGACCCAGTGCCATCTTCTGGCCCCCAGTGAGCGCTGCACACTCTGGTACACATGCACCTGCAGGCAGAACACCCACATACCTAACAGTAAAAATGAATACAATTTCAGAAAACTAATGTATAACAATATGAGTGAACTTACATCTAAGGCAACAAGTCACTTGTAGGGGGTCAAACTTTTTGCCCTGGTAATTGGAGGAAGGGCCACGACGATAGGAGTCTCTGTGCTTACATACACAGGCTTTGATGTAATTCATGCTTAGTTTGGATCTGGGAGATTTCTTGTAAAATCATAGAGGTCTGGCTTGTTTAAAATACTGTACATTTGAGTCCCTGAATTACATTACCCTATCGGGTTTGGCACATTCATGCAGAGGTATAGCCTTCATAAGGCCAAGATCCTGCTGTTTAATCTGCTGTTTAATTTGTTCACTCAGCATTGTGTTTTTGGTCACAGAGTTTAAAGAGATAAATTACACCCCTTTATACAGAGCTTCTTTCCAAGTTGCATCTTTCAGGGAAGTAGAATGTGAATTGATGTAATTCACACATTTGCAATTCATATCAGGTAAGAGGGTTGGAACACCCTGAGCTGGTGCCTCTCGAAAGCCAAGTAAAATCACCTTCGAGGAATGTGGCTAGGGGAGAGTCTGCTGCAGTGAAAAGAAATCTTTGGACTACTCAGATGCAGATATAAGACTCAGCGAGTGGACCAGTGGACTTCAGATGTGAATGCTTGGCTGAGCTCTGTCATGGTCTAGCCTCCTGGCACTGAGAGGAAATGTGAGACTTAGTTGAAACATAACACACCATAAAGGGTAACTTTGTTATTATTGTTAATAAAGAACACAGGTGAGATGCCTCCTCCACCAACAAGATCCTGGTGGTTACTAGTGAAGGCTGGAATTCCTGGCCTGTGGGAGAAGAGGGACAATTCACACTGTGGGCTTTGCAAGAAGAAGCTGAGTAGTAACCACATACCCTGGTGGGGAGGCACACAGTCATCTATCAATGCGAAAGAAAGATGAACCCCTTGGCTCACTGTATTTATTTGGAAGCTTTATGAAGAGGGAAAACCTCCCTGCGATAGAAAATTAGAAAAGACAAGAGTACTGGGATCTGTGCCCTACATCCATCCTTTTAGATTAATATTATGAATATTACTAATAGACATTAAAACATGGTAGATGAGTGAAAAGCCCTGTAGACCATACAGCTGGAAGAACACACTTTCTTCTGACAGCCAGGCAGTCAACAGACGCGCAGGCATGAAAGGAAATTCAGATTAAATTACCTCTTTACTAAGATGCCTTTTCCTTCATAACTCATAAGCTAGAAGAGATGGGCAAAGGGAAGCCATGATTGCCTGTGATCACTTTTTCAAACTTGTTTTTTTGACCTTAGAAAGAAGGGACACCTCTAGGTTACTGTGCTGGTACAAGACAAACACAGGTCAGCAGGAGGCAGGTTTAAAGGATGAGCACATTCAGTGTCATCCATCTGCTGTTAGAAACTTTGAGAGCATAGATAGGGAGAAATGAAAATGCTGGCTAGAGTCTGGTGAGGGGCATTTTTATTGCTGGATTCTGTTCCTTGCTAAAACACCTCCCGATACCTCATTAGGTTTTGTCTCAAGTTAGGATTGGCCGCAGTAAGAAGTCATGGAAGATTTGGAAGGTGGAGGTAAGGACAGTTACTCTTTAAAAGGGTCGATCATGTGGACCAGGCTGATCTCAAACTCATGATGATCATTCTGCCTTAGCCTTTCAACCTCTGGGATTATAGGCATGAGTTATATTTCCTAGCTACAGCAGCTGATTTTATGCTCCTATGATTGGGGCAGGAGAGAATAGTACTTGCTGTGGCAGTCCAGGCAAACTATCACCCGTTTGCTTTTCCTCTCAGCATATCATCCTGTACTTAGCTCTGCAACGGAGGATGTCAGCATTTTCCTGTCACTCTTCTGCCTTAGATTCTGTGACAGGCAAGTGTAGAGATCAGGTTGCATTTGGAGGTCTCAGCTTATGCTGTAGGCTCATCTTTGCTCTCCCCACTTCCTTCCCAGCTTCCTGCTCAGGTGAATGCAAACGTAGTGGCTTTGCCTACATGCTCCTCCCCGCCTCATCGTCTAATCTTAGAACCCGTCATCTTATTTACAGCACTCCCGATTCTTGCCTCAAACAGAGACGGATAGTCTGACTCTAGCAATAGATGCTGGGTGGGCAGCTGGAAATATTAGTACTATTATTGTTGGGGGCGTTGGATCTGTGTTTTTGCAGGCGCTTGCCTCCATTTTGGGTTTGGGCTCTAGGAAAAGCAGACATTAATGGAGGATGCTGAAATGAAAACATCCTATTAAAATCATTCTGAAGAAATAAAATACAGCTGCCTATTTTGTCTTTTCTGTAACTTCCTTGATGTAGATCTCTGTGAGTCAATGCAGTTACTACCTGTTGACTGTGTGAACCCTTAAAAGTTGAGGGCGCTCCCCCCATTGTTTTCCCCTCTGTTTTAAAGAGTTAGTAGGCTAAATACTTTCTTAGTCCAGAGAAACAAAGTTTGCTTTTACAGTTTTGTTGAAAATTAGCTGCTAATTCTAGATTGGAAACTCATGAGTATAAGGCTTGAAGTTATTTTTATTTTTAATTGATACAACTGATGTTTAAACACACACACACACAGCGTAGTGATTCACCAGTGGGGGTTCGCCTCCCCCCACACCCCAATCTGTGTTGCTCACCAGTGGTCTCAGGGTGCAGAGTAGTTGGGGAGCAGGGTCTCAGGCAGCAGTGACTGCTACAGGTATAAATGATCCTGGAGACTGTCGGAGAACAGCTCTTTATTAGAACAGCGGGGCTAGCTTATATAGCTCCTGTCAGGGGGAGGAGGAGAGGAAAAAAGGACAAGGGAGGAAATGCACCTAATTTACATTTATGGACCTGATCAAAGACAGGGGAATGTTTTTTTTTAATTTAAATTTATTTTTAAAAATAATTTATTCACTTCACACCCCAACTTTAGCCCCCTCCCTCAACTCCTCAGGGTCCCACTGTCCCTCTCTTTTCCCCCTATTCCCTCCCCTAGTCCTCAGAATGGGAAGCCCTCTTCCCCTACCAACTGTCTTCAGCTTATCAAATTTCACCAGGACTGGATGCATCCTCTTCCTTGGTGGCCTGGCAAGGTCCCTTCACCAGGGGGAAGTGATCAAAGAGCAGACAACAGAGTCCATGTCAGAGATAACCCCTACTCCCCTTACTAGGGAACCGTCTGGAGGCTGAGCTGCCTATAGGCTATATCTGAGAAGGGGCACTAGTCTAGGTCCTCTCCATGCGTGGTCCTTGGTTGATGCATCAGTCTGCAGTCCTCCTGGGCCTAGACGGAAGACAGGCAAATGTTAATGATGCAAAGCCATAAAGTACAGGATAACCATGCTAGAACCCATAGACCCAAAGAAGCCAAGGAAGGCCCAAGGGAGGATGCTTGAATCTCACTCAGTAGAGGAAATAAACATCTGAAGTTGATGGAGGGAGTAGATGGAGAGAGGGACATGGGTGGGAGAAGGGGTGGAGAAGGTACCTGGGGTGGGACTCAGGTGTGGTGAGAGAGGGAGTGGGGAGTGGGGTGGTGTGTGGAGGTCTGGGAGAGAGAACAGAAACCGGTGTGTGTGAGGACATCTCTGGGACACCGGAAGGAGTCTATGGGGGTGAGTACAGCTGAGACCCCTAGCAGCCAGTGTTCAGGGGCCTGAAGTCTCCACCTCCTGTAGCCAGGTGAGACTTCCAGTGGAGGGAGGGGGCACCAACCCTCTCATAAAACCCTCCACCCAAAATTTGTCTTGCCTACAAGAAGAGTAGGCATTAATATGGAGCAGAGGTTGGGGTAATGGCACACCAATGGCTGGTCCAGCTTGTGACCTGCCCCATGGGAGAGAGGGAACCCCTGTCACTATTAATGATACTCAGCTATGCTTGCAGACAGAAGCCTGGCATAACTGTCTTGGGAGAGGCTTCATCCAGCAGCTGGAACCAGATGCAGAGATCCACAGCCAAACAATAGGCCTAGTTGGGGAGTCTTGTGGAAGAGTGGGTGGAAGGATAGAGGGAGCTGGAGGAGTCACGGACGCTACAAGGAGGTCTACAGAGTAAAGTAACCTGGGCCCATGGGGCAAAGAGAGACTGAACCACCAACAAATGAGCTTGCATGGGCTGGACCTAGGCCCCCCACAAATAAGATGCACAGCATGGTCATCATGTAGGTCCCCTCACAACGGGAGCAGGGCCTGTCTCTGACTCTGTTGCCTGCCTCTGGATCTCTTTCCCCTAGCTGGGCTGCCTTGCCAGGCCTCTATAGGAGAGGCCTGTTGTGTATTGAGGTGTCTGGGTGTATTGGCACCTCTTGGGAGCCCCTCTTCTCTAAGAAAAAGAAAAGGAGGGAATGGGGGAGGGAAGTATGAGGGTGGGACTATGAGGGGAGAGGGCTAGGATCAGGTTGCAAAGTAATTGAATAAATAAATTAAAACAAACAAAGCTGTGTGAGGAGGCACTTTCCATTCAAATCACTTAGATTAACAGACTACTGTCTCATGATTCTGAGAACCCCGTTCTGTGGTGGGGAAACAGTAGCCTAACTTACCACGATATGGCCTTTGTCCCTATGGGGCTGAGTAGGCCCAAGCCTGATTTGGGTAGGGAGCTGCCCAACCTTGCTCTCTGAGATCTGTCCAGGGTTTGAGGCATTGCTCTACAGTCCTTCATCTGGCTTGCGAACCCACACACTTGAACTAGCTAAAATGTCTTCTGTCCTGTAAGCAATTGTTAAATGAAAGAACATTTAATATCCACTTTATTTTAAAACATGTATTTATTTATTTAAATTATGTGTATGCGTTCCTCTGTATGCATGTATACAAATGCCTGTGTGCTCCTGGAGGCCAGAAGAGCCTGTTGGATTCCCCAGAGATGGTGTTATGGATAGGTGCAGGATATCCAGCTTGCTAAATGTGTCCTCAACTCCAGTGTTCATGATTGCTCAGCCAGAGCTCTTAGCCTAGCTGAGCCACCTTTCTAACACCAATGGTGGCTTTTAGTGATTGCGGGGATTTAAAGCATTCTTAACTTTAGTTGCCATGCTTTAAAATAGACCTCTTTAATTTGTTCTTCTTACTTAATTGAAACCATGTCTGTTTTAACCCAGGCTCCTGAACATCCAATGCACTTATTTGCTCTGCTCTGTGAACCTGCTACCTTTAGATCCTGCATTTAGGTGATATCATGAAATATTTGTCCTTCTGTCTCTGACTTATCTAACTCAATATCAATTCCTCTAGATTTTTCCATGTCATCAGAAGTAGCAACCCTAAACATGAGCTGAAACAAAAGCAATAGACATGCCAAAGTGGAAGGGAAATGCCCACAAAGCTTCAACCCTACACAAAGAACAGCAGGCAACTAAGGGATGCCTGATCTGTAATAACAACAAATTATAAACGAGGCCATGAATTTGAAAGACGGGGAGGAGGGGCCCCTGAGAGGGTTTGCAGGGAGGAAAGGAAAGGGGGAAATGTAATTAAAACACAATCTCAAAAATAAAGGAAAATATTATCAAGATCTCCTTATTTTAAAAAGTGGGGAAAGTCGCTTATGTTTACCTCACACATTTTCACTAACCCCTTATCTATTGCACATAAGTTGATTTCATTTCTTGGTTACTGTGAATATGACTGATGTGAGCACAGGGGTACGATATGCCTGACTATTGTGAATAAGACTGCCATGAACATGGACGTGCAGGTATCTTGCTGATTTCCTTTCCTTTGGCTGTATACCCATCAATGAGGTAGAGGTATCTACATAACATGGGAATTCTGGTTTTTTTATTATTATTGTTGTTGTGAGAAACTTTTATAAGGTTTCCCACAGTGATTGTAGTAATTTGTGTCCCTGCAAAAGTTGTGCAAAAGTTGTGGCTGCCTTTGCCCCCTCCTCACCAACAGTTGCGGTCTTTTGGTTTTGGATCACAGACATTTGGATAGATATGAGTCAGCATCTGTGATGATTAATCTTCCTTATCAACATGAGCGGATCTGCAGTCCACTAAGAGGTACCCTGGAGAGGGATGGTGCACCCTCAGGGCAGGCAACACCTTCCAGCGGCACCCCAGATAAAGGGATGGAAGCTTTCTTTCAGCCACACCCCCTTCATGTCTCACTGGTGGGTTCTCTTACTGTGCTGCTGCTGCTGCTGCCATTGCTGCTTCCCCCTTCACTGACCTCAGAGCCCAGCTTCGCTGGGCTTCCAGTGTGAACGGAAGACCATTAGCACTCTAGCACCCCTCAGGCCTTCAGCACTAAGTTGATGCTGCTGGGGCATCCAGCCTAACGGGCTGAGCAGCTACTCGGTTCTGCTTGTCCAATGTGAAAGTAGCTGTCGTTGGATTAGATAGATGGTATCGTGAACGCTGATCCACTACATCTTCCCATTAGATTTATTTATTTTATATGTATGGATTTTTGGTTTGCCTTTATGTTTGTCTGGGCACCATGTGTGTGCCTGGTGGCCAGAAAAAGGAATCAGATCTCCTGGAACTAGAGTTAGCTGCCATGTGTGTGCTGGGACCTGAACTCAGGCCTTCCGCAATAACAACAAGTGTTTCTAACCCCAGAGCCATATCTCCACCCAATCACCTACACGGTTGCTCAAACCCCTCTGTAACTCCAGTTCAAGGGGATCCAAAACTCTCTTCTGAGCACTGCAAGCACACGTTGTATAGACATACATGTAAGCAAAAACAGCCACGCACTTAAAACAAAAATAAATAAACCTCAAAAGATGACAGGTCATAAATTCCTGAGATCTTTCCTTTTTCTGAATGTGTGTGTGTTACGCATGTGTTTATGTGCTCACATAGATGGGGAGGTGGAGGCCCAGAATTGAGATTAAGTGTCCTCTGTCATGGCTCTCTACGTTTTATTGGGAAAAGGTCTCTTGCTAAATCTGAAGATTGCTAGCTTTGCTACCCAGCTTACTCCAGGGAGCCTATCTCTACCTTCTGAGTGCTGAACTGTAGATGGCCTCCACGCCTGGCTCCGTGGGTTACAGGAATGAGGTTCTTACATGGGTGGGGCAAGTGCTTTGCCTTGAAGAAGCTCTTCCCAGCCTCGTTTCTGAGATTTCTGTTCTCCTTATGGACTCTTTGACTTCTCCAGCTTTGTAGTATATTTAGAAATTCAGTGGTATGGTGCCTAACTTCGTTCTTTTTGTCCATGATTATTTTGGTATGTGGGTCTTTTGTGGTTCCACATCAACTCAGGCTTCTTTTTGTATTTCCACGTGAAATATTATTGGAACTTTGCATTGACTCTAGATGGCTTTAGCAGTATTGTAGTAGTTTAGACATTTTAATAGTATTAGTACTTTTAATTTTTTTCTTTTCTTTTTATATTATTATCACTTATTACAATTTATTCAATTTATAATCTGGCTGTGGCCTCCTCCCTTGTCTCCTCCCAAACTTACCCTCCCTCTGTTTCTCCCTCTTCTCCCCCTATCCCCCTCCCCTAGTCCACTGATAGGGGAGGTCCTCCTCCCCTTCCATTTGACCCTAGCCTATAACAGGTCTCATCAGGACTGGTTGCATTGTCTTCCTCTGTGGACTGGCAAGGCTGCACCCCTCCCCCGAGGGGGAAGGTGATCAGAGAGCCTGACAATACTAAAATCTATGCTCCTAAAGAAGCTAAACAACAAGGAAGACCCTAGGGAAGATGGTCAATCCTCATCCAGAAAGACAAACATGATAAACATTTGAAGCAGAAGACAGGGGACAAGACAGGAGCCTACAACAGAGGGCCTCTGAAAGACTCTACTGATTGGGTTATTGAAGCAGATGCTGAGACTCATAGCCAAAATTTGGGCAGAGTGCAGGGAATCTTATGACAAAGGGGGAAGATAGAAAGACCTGGAGGGGACAGGAACTCCAAAAGGAGACCAACAGAGCCATAAAAAATGAGCCTTGGAGCTTCTGAAGAGAATGATACCCTAACCAAGGACAATGCATGGAGAGGACCTAAAACCCAGGCTCAGATGTAGCCCATAGACTCAGTCTCCAAGTGGGGTATCTAGTAAGGGGAGCAGGGACTTTCTCTGGTATTAGTACTTTTAATTCATGAACATAGGACATTTTCCCATTTGGTTTCAGTATTTCTGAAATTATTATTCATTATTTTGTTTATCTTATTTGGTGTATATGTATGAATATGGTGTGTGTGTGTGTGTGTGTGTGTGTGTATCCATTAGTGTATGTGTGTATGTGTGCATGTGGAGGCCAGATGTTGATGTCATTTATCTTCCATTGCTTTCTATTTAGCTTTTTTAAATTGAAACATTTTTTTCATACAATATATTCTGATCATTGTTTCCCCTCCCTCAACTCTTCCTACCTCCTCACTCACCCAACTCCACACTTTTTCCCTTTTCTTTCCATCTCTCTTTAGAAAACAAACAGGCAAAAAAAGCCAAACAAACTAGAATTTAAAAGGAAGAAAACACACAAGAAATACACACCCACAAGACACACCACACACACACAGACCATAAAAACACAAAATTGGAAACCATAATATACTAGCAAAAGGCAAGTGGGAAATAAAATGCCTAAACAAAGTAAATGAGACAAGAAGTCTACAAAAATACCATTGAATTCGCTTTTGTCCCAGCCATCTACCTCTGGGCATGTAAACCCAATGAGACTCTAGTGTGGGAAACTAATTTTTCCTTCTTAAGCCTGTGTCAGTGGCAGAGAGCTTCTTGGTTAGGGGTGGGGGCCTGTATGCACTGGTTCCTTTCAGCACTTGTTCCCCTTCTGGCCTGAGCCCAGGCAGGCCTGATCGTGCTGCTTCACAGTCTCTGAATTCAGCCCTCAATGGGATATCTTCCTTGAACTCCTTCCCTCAAGACTCAGGGATCTATGAGGAAGAAGAGGCAGAAAGATTGCAAGAGCCAGAAGGGATGATGGATGACTCCAAGGCAACTGTTTTCCAGAGACATGAGGACAGATGCGCCTTGCTTTTTGAGACAGGCTTTCTTTTTTCCTCCCTGGATGGCGGCTTGCGCATTCACTTAAGCTTGGTAGCCAATAAGTTCTTGGCAGCATCCTGTCTCTGTCTCCCCAGTGATGGGATTACAAGCCTGTGTCACTGTGCCACGCTTTTTACATGGGTGCTAAGGATGGACTCAGGTCCTTGTGTTGGCGCAGCAAACACCTTGCCAGCCAACTGAGGCTGTGAGATTTCCCCAGCCAGTGAGATTATTCTTTAGCAAGTGTTTTTAACTTGTTAACTGAGAAGCCCTTCTCTATCTTGCAGGCTGAAGAAGAAGAGCTAGTGTCTGCTGAGCAGGGATTTTTTTTGTGCAACGTATATCACACACATCTGCATTTCATTTTTTTTTTCTCATTAGTACCCAGCATAATTAGTGGTAGGGTTCATACCTTATAGCTGATTATTTGGAAAGATTGAGTTGCTTGGCTGGGTTCATTTAACAGGTAATTGAAGTATGAATCCAAACTTTTCTATTTCAGAAGGTCTTGATTTCACAGCAATGACTAATGGGAGATTTCAGTTGCTTGCAGCTTTTACAGATGTATATCGAGCACACGATATGAATAAAGGTTTTTGTCAAAGAATCTGAATTTGCATGCACACAAACTATGCAGAGGTAGTACAGCATTGGAATCTCCCTTGAAAATTTCTCTGGAAATGCCACCATCACTGTCCCTGTGTCTCCCTTCTTGCTAGGCCTTCCTGTTAAGCCCTGGCTTTCTCCTTCTCTGGGGAGGAAAAACTGCTCATTTTCTGCAGATCATTATCATACCTTTTTAACAGGAGTCCTAGACAACCACCGTTGCTATGCTGGTACATTTCTCGGCCTGTGCAGCCATAGCACATAATTCCCTATGAACTTGACTTATCTGCTTATTTGCACATTTAAATACCCGAATGCCATAAATGATCCTAATCAAACTCCGATCAAAGATGAAGCTATGCTAAGGCCAACTCATTGCTCTTAACTTTGGGCTTGATCAGAATCTATCCGGATGAATTTACATAACGAAGAGCTGAGTGAAACGCCCAGAGCATGGAGATATTCCACAGTAAGCTAGTTTCCGAAGCTACTTCTCACATATTGTGCTGTCGGTGTAGTCTTTTGGTACAAACCCACCTCACTTTTCTTGTTCTTACTGTCTCCAATCAAGAGTTCTAGTGATTTAGTGACACAGCCATGTGCCAGGAAACATTAAAAGCAGAGCATAGTCCAACAAAGAAGGAATCCAGCATTTATTTATTTATTTTATATGTATGAGTGTTTTGCTTGCACGTGCCTGGTGCCTTTGAAAGTCAGAAAAGGTCATTGGATCCCCTGTAACTGGAGTTACAGATGGTTGTGAGTCTCCATGAGGACACACGGAACTAAGTTCAAGTCCTCTGTAAAATCACCGAGCCTTCTCTCCAGCCTCAGGAATTACGTTCATCTTCCAGTTTTTCCACAGAGTTCTGTGTCCCAGAGAGCCTGAAAAATGGCTGCCATCCATCTTCTGGCTTCAAACGATGAATAAAATAAACTCTGTATTTAATGAATATGATACTATGTAGGGAGCTGTGAAGTCCTGGGCGAGCGAACTCCTGAGTGAAATGTGTATTGTTGACACTGGCGCATCCCATTAAAACTCCAGTGGCTCAACCCCACTGGGGTGATGGAGCCTTACCCCCTGAAGCTCAGAAGCAATGGAAAAAAATTTTTTTTGGGGGGGAGGGGAAAGGGAATCTAAGTGCAGTTGAGTGACCAGGGTGTGCAAAGAATAGCAATTATAGTTTCCATCTCCAAGACATTTATGGCCTGAGACTGCTCCCCTACAGGCACCTCCTAGGAAGACTAGCTAACTCCTCCCCCTGTTCTGTATTAATAAACAGCCAAGAATCTTGGTTTCACTGGTAGCAGATCCCTCACTGGATCCCAACTTTCCTGTCTGTGAACCTATGTGTGAGCCCTTCATTTCCCCACTGTCCTTAGGACCCAAGCCTCAACAGTTAGGGCAAAACTGCTTTAGACAACTGGAAAAGTCACGCAAAACTAATTATTTTTTTCTCAATAGAGGAATATTGAATGGCAGAGAAACACTTAGAGAAATGCTTAGTGTCCTTAGTCATCAGTGAAATGAAAATCAAAATGACCCTGAGATTTCACCTTATACTCATCAGAATGGCTAAGATCAAAAACTCAAGTGACAACATATGTTGGAGAGGTTGTGGAGAAAGGGGAACCCTGCTCCACTGCTGGGAATGTAAACTTGTACAACCACTTTGGAAATCAATCTGGTGCTTTCTCAGACAACTAGGAATAGTGCTTCCTCAAGATCTGGCTATACTGCTCATAGGCATATATCCAAAATATGCTCAAGTATACAACAAGGACATTTACTCAACCATGTTTGTAGCAGCTTTATTCGTAATAGGCAGAATCTGGAACCAACCCAGATACCCCTCAACAGAGGAATGGATACAGAAATTGTGGTGCATTTACACAATGGAATACTACTCAGCAATTAAAAACAAGGAAATCATGAAAATTTCAGGCAAATGGTGGGAACTAGAAAAGATCATTCTGAGTGAGGTATCCCAGAAGCAGAAAAACACACATGGTATATACTCACTTGTAAGTGGATATTAGACATATAGTATAGGATAAACATACTAAAATCTGTACTCCTAAAGAAGCTAAGCAAGAAGGAAGACCCAGGGTAAGATGCTTAATCCTCATTCAGAAAGGCAAATGGGTTGGAAGTCGGAAGATGGAGAAAATGGTGAAAAGGACAGGAGCCTACCACAGAAGCCCTCTGAAAGACTCTACCCAGCAGGGTATCAAAGCAGATGCTGAGGCTCATAGCCAAACTGGGCAGAGTGCAGAGAATCTTATGAAAGGAGGGGAAGATAGAAAGACCTGGAGAGGACAGGAACTTTACAAGGAGAGCAACAGAACCAAAATATTTGGGCCCAGGGGTCTTTTCTGAGACTGATACTCCAACCCAGGACTATGCATGGAAATAACCTAGAACCCCTGCACAGATGTAGCCCATGGCAGCTCAGTGTCCAAGTAAGGGGAACAGGGTCTGTCTCTGACATGAACTCAGGGCTGGCTCTTTGATCACCTGCCCCTGTGGGGGGAGCAGCCTTGCCAGGCTACAGAGGAAGACAATGCAGCCAGCCCTTATGAGACCTGATAGACTAGGTCAGAGGGAAGGGGAGGAAGACCTCCCCTAACAGTGGAATTGGAGAGGGGCATGGGAGGGGGTGGGGGAGGCAGGCTGGGATTGGGAGGGAATGAGGAAGGTGGCTACAGCTGGGATACAAAGTGAATAAACTGTAATTAATAAAAAAGAAAAATAAATAAAAATTATAATATTTTTTATTTATAAGCTGTTCTGCCTGCATGTGTGCCTGCAGGCCAGAAGAGGGAACCAGATCTCATTATAGATGGTTGTGTGCCATCATGTGGTTGGGGTGGGAATTGAACTCAGGTCCTTTGGAAGAACCTCTGAGCCATCTCTCCAGACCAACACTAATTAAATTAAAACTGTAATCTTCCAAGGTTTCTTTTGGGACAGTAGCTGCCAAGTGATGTGTTCTAGACACGTCTTCAGACTGCTCCACAGTGGCGGGTTTAAGCCCCACTCTTACTAAAGGCTTTGTTTCTACCCATTTTTCATAATAAGGCTTTTATAGTGGAGTAATGAACGTGGGTTTATTAGAAATAAGCTAAACAATAGGTTTTCTGTACTAAGATTTGGACACTACTTGTGCTGAATAAAGTTCTAGATGGCACTGTGGCTAGAACAAACATGAACTTGACAGAGAGGTGTCTAGTCAGGTCTGTGTGCTGAGGCACCTTGAGTAGAAGGCTAATTCAAGCATCTGCGAGGCAAGGTATTCAGGAAGGTGCAGCTTCTAGATTTAGCTCTTTGTGCATTGGCCAGGGAGTTATTACGTCACTCTCACGCAGCTTTAGTAGGGGCTCGGTTAACTAGGCCAAGTGCAAGGGGGCTAGGTCCTAGAAGGAAGAATGAATAAAAATCCAGGAGCATCAAAACACAACTATACATTTATGTGGTAATTACCAAGTCATTTCCCTGCTCAAATGAGCCATCCTATATATCTAAGTCTTCCTGAGTCCTGGTGCTGATGTCCTGGCGATACCTTGGCTCTCCCAAGACTTTCTAACATTTCTGCTCAGTTGCTATAGCTTTGGAGGGACAGAAGGCTGCAGGAAACAGCGACAATTGTCTAAGATGTCAGGGAGAAAATGAAGGCTTTATGAATTTGGGGAAGGGACTGTGTCTGGTTGCTCTGCAGCTTGGAGTTGACATCCTCCTTCCTTCCTCAGTTGTCAGGTACGTGGTAGGCATTTTGGCAAGGTCCCCCGAGTGAGAGTATACACTGTCTCCATGATCTGAATATTCAAATCATTCCGTCCTTCAGGATGAGCTGACTGCAGCAGCTGAGAAAAGCCATAATGGAATGGAAGTGTCAGGGAAGGTGGCCTTTGGTTTTTCCCACAGAGGGCATCTGAGGTCACCAGCTGACTTGTGGAAAGCCACTTTCGGCAGTAATCATAAAGACAGCATCTTGGAGAGATTTTTTTTTTTTATGAGGATGCAGGGCATCCGCAGACATAAAAAGGAGAGAAACGCTTGTTAGTTATGGCGAAGGTGAAAGGCTTAGAAAAGTGATTAGCGTAGCAATGTGGTCAGATGGAAATGAAAGCTCAGAAGCATAACCGTTAATTGGGTGCTTACCTACTAATTTGAGCTTGGATGTCAGCAGTCCTGCACTCCATTTCAAACCCGGGGTCAGACCTGAACGCTACATCATAAATTACGTAAAGGCACAACACTAACAATTAGATAATTATGGAGACCCATGCTGTTGCAATTTAACTGGGCAAGTTCAGGGCAAACATGACAGGAGTAAGGCTTAACCCTCAGACTGCTGGCGGGAGTTTTTCCCCCTTACGAGACACAGGATGCTGCCATTGCCTGGATTTCAACGCCTACTGGTTAAATAATTTCTTCCCAGTATTTGGCTTCATCCGACGACCCAAGCAGACTCAGAAGAAATATTAGGAAGTGTTAATTATGCTTTGGAAGAATCCAGCCTTTAAATCTACACCAACTAAAGGACCTGGTGGTGGGCTGGATTCCAGCTAATCTTTAAGCTTAAAATCAAAGCTTTTTTGTTTTCTTCAAACATGAGACTTTCTGTAAATGTAATATGCGGATGTTCTATCCTAGCTCTCCCGCATTAATGCATGAATCAAAATACAAGTCTAGGGTAGATGTTGTCTTCATGTTGTATTCATGCTCGCAAGCTAGTGCCTGCTGCAATCAATGCTGCAGGCTGGCCTGGGCTTTGTGAATCTCAGGGTTGTGCTGGGTTTCTAGGAAGTGCATCACTCACTCATTGACTTGTTTATCAGTGTGTCTTGAGAACCTCTGTGTGCAGGGTGTGGGGAATAAAGACGTCATGAGATGAGCATCCAAACATTGCTCTGATTACCTGCTGGAGACCAGAGGCTGTGGAGGCTCCGTTTACGCACGCATAGTATGGTACTGTTTTGTCCTTACTGACAGGGAGAACGTTTGAGAAAGGATGGAAGCATCTCATGCTTTTTTTTCTCCCTCCACAAAGCCAAAGATATAGGGAGGGGTATTTTTGAAGAAAGCAGTAAGTCTAAGAGCCTACAAAATTGAAGGGGTGAATGGTTTGTGTCAAAGGGGGAAAAAGTGAAATAATGAACAGTTTCATTGACACTTATATGTTTTAGAAATGCATATTGTCTGGCAAATAAAATCATATTTTATTGTTTCAAAAATACAATAGGGCTGAGTTTTAGTATACGGGTCGTTGTTTACAAACAGATTGGCTTCGTCTGTCTCTTCTTGTTTAAAAATGAGACAATGTGATAGTCTGGGTGTTTCTGCATATTCTAGATTCAGGCCCCATGGAATTCAGGACCATTCCAGTTGCTGTATGTGTAAACAGTGGATTTTCTCACAGCGTTGGGGGTATTGAGATCCAAACTGGAAGAGGAGTATGTGGTATGGCTCAGAGACGCACCACAGAGCTGGAGAAAGAAAGGGAGCTCAGACTGAAGATCCCTATGGATTTACGAGATTGGTGTCAGCAGCACACTTCAGAGGAGACATCTGTGTGGTCCAGCTCTTGTGGGCAGATGTATATGCATACGTGTGTGTGTGTGTGTGTGTGTGTCTCTGTGTGTGTGTGTGTGTGTGTGTGTGTCTGTGTGTGTACATACGCTTGTGTAAGCAGATCTGCACAATTGAAGAGTGGTGCAGGGTAGTACAAGTTAGAATCAAGTCCTTCCCCAGAGAAGAGAGATGTTCTACTTTGATTCTTCTTCTTCAAGGGTGAAAGGATGGGTCTCTCACAGAGCTCACCTCTCCTCTTCAGGGGTGGAGCTAGGGCTGGTCTTGCAAAGCAAGAAAACAGGACTGGATAGGCAGGGTTTCATACAGGAGTGATATCTTAGCAGGATTTCTTCTGCTAGGGTAATTTCAGTGTGGAAAGAATTCCTTCATCTTACACTCCTAAAGCAACTCACACGTGATAATTGATTATATATACTCAAAAACAGGCCTGCAAAGTATTGAGCTAGCCCTTTAATCAATGGTGGTGATTTTGTGTGTGCGACACAGAGTAAGAAAGAATAACATTCTGCTTAAGTCATTCTTGAGCAGCCATCTTGCTGGATAGCTCCTCATCATCTGTATTGGCTGGAGTCCTTTTGCTAACTCACTGTTTTGTCCTTCTGTTCCCTAGCTAGTGGAATGGGTTGCTTCAGGATTAATATTTAATAAGCTCAATGTACTCCAACTTTTTAAAGCTCAGAATGCCTTTGAAGCCTGTCAGTGAATGCTGGTAAATACTTGAAAATATCCTTGTTGATTACAGGAGTTTCAAAAGAGATTGTTGGCAAATTTTTCTAGTAGTTAAAGTTTGGTATAATTTTTTTTTTCCTTGCTCTATCCTGTCTTCTGAGTCTCTCCTTTCTTACCTCCATTTCCATTTTCTTTTTTTCTTTCTATTTCTCTATTTTCCTTTCTTCTTTTCCTCTCTCCATCCCCTCTACCCCTCCCTCTGTCTCCCCCTTTCCTTCCTTCCTTCCTTCCTTCCTTCCTTCCTTCCTTCCTTCCTTCCTTCCTTCCTTTCTTCCTTCCTGCCTTTCTTCCTTCCTGCCTCAGGGTCTCACCATGAAGCTCAGGCTGGTCTGAAACTTGTGATCTTCTTGCCTTAGCCTTCCAACTTCTGGGATTACAAGTTTAGATTATCACATCTAGATAGTAGTCTCTCTCTCTCTCTCTCTCTCTCTCTCTCTCTCTGTGTGTGTGTGTGTGTGTGTGTGTGCATGCACACACCTTCAAGAATCTATAGTGGCCCAGATTTGAAAATGCCTAATGAATTTAAAGACTCAGAATCCATTTGCCCACTTCTTATCATTTTCTTAGCAGGGAAGTGGCTCCTTTTTGTCTTTATAGTTGTTGCTGTAGGAGAATGTTAGAGTCAATGTGCTGACTCATTTTTTAATTCTGTCTGTGTTGGTATCAGAAAACTTAGTTTGTAGCCAAAATCATGTAGCCATAAATAATAATAGCAATATACAGGATATTCTCTTAATCACTATAAACTCTACTAAAATATTGGTGAAATATTAGTTTTCCTTCTTTGAACATCTAGGAAAGGTGCTGATTCTAACTTTTATTTTGCTGCACATAGCGCTAACATAACCACTTACAACCCTTCACGGTCTTGGGTGAGCCAACTCATGGAAGTATCCTAATTTTAATACAATAAGGTATATATACAGTATTGTTTGAATACGCTCACTTCTTTACCCATTCCTGCTATGGCTTTTCAGTGAGTTTTCCTGTCTTCATAGTGTCACCTATTCTCTAACACGATGGTTACTCTCTGCCTGTGAAGGAGGCAGCTAAGCTAGCACACACTTGTCTCTCCTAATCTTATTTTGCCTTAAATGATGCTGAAGGAAAGATGAGATGAAGAGAATGGTGGCAGTGCCCTTTCTCTTCCCTAGCCCCCATCCTCTCATTTCCTCCTCTTTCCTACTTCTCTTCCTACCTAAGAGACAACAGGGCATATTGTTCTTAAGCTCGCATTTGGCACGTAATGCAATTCCTTCCGAGATATCTCTTCAGTATGCCAAGGGTTTCCTTGTTCTCTCTGAAAGTGGCCTCTGTCTGATAGATGAACCATTGTTGGTGAGTCTGCACTTCAAAGATGGATGTCTAAGGACATGCTAAACTTGCTGCGGTTGAAAATGATATCACAATATAAAGATTCTTGATGGCAAGCCTTTGTGCACTGGAGGATACATTACTAGAAATGTACCATATCAGGTCAAAAGGTATGCATATCATAAATCTGTTCTCCAAAGAATTGGTGATAATTCAGCTATGGACACTAACGACTGTTCCCAAGACATCTTAAGATACATCTTGACCAAATGGAGCTGTGTTCAGATGAGGAAATAATTGAAAGAAACACTAAGGAAGAGTGGAATGAAAGAGAAGATCAGTTGAGACCTATCACTTATCAGATAGGATTGTCTTGTCCTTTGTAATCCCCAAATACTGGAACTAACAAGGGGATGAGAACTTCAGGCAGAAACCTTAGGGCTCAGCATACAATTTTCTTCTTAAGGTGTTTGCCAAATTTGGAGTTCATTGTTTCAAGGGAGGCACGACTATTTTCACTAAATGTGTTCAAGTCAAGGCTGTTTGTGTTTGGCTCTGTGTGTGCTTGTATGTGTATGCATGTGCCTGTGTTCATGTGTTCCTGTGTTTGTGAATGTCTTCACAAGTATGAATGTGAAATGTTTATGGATATATATGAGTGTGTATGAGTGTGTAAATTTGTATAGGGAGTTTTGTAAAACCCTTTGAAACCCTTTCCAAATGCCCGAGACACTGATTTAGTAAACAAATCAAAATACACAGATTAAAACTCATTTAAGATGTAAAGTTTTGATTTCCTCAATGTTATCAGGGTGAATTTTGACTGGTATTGTATACCCAATCAACTAATTGGGGAAGTCGTAGGTCCTAGTGGGTCACTAAATACTGTTATTCGGCTAAACTGACACAGCATCACAACACATTCTAAATGTTTATGTTTCTACGCATTGATACATTCCAGTCTCAACCTTGATCAGAGAAGCCTTTTTTCCAGTGTCCTGTGTTGAAGCTACACAAGGTACCAAGAGCAAGTGACGGATAAGGGCTCTCCTCTGTTTTAAGCAAAACATTTATATGATGTGCTCTAAGACCAGAGAACATTAAGGAAGATGCACAGAAAGAGCTGGAAGACTGGAAAAGGGCTGTGAGATGTTTTCTGCTAGGAAAGGCAGCCATTGCAATCGTGAACTCACAGGAGCTGTGTGCAGATGCCGGCACTGGGTCTGCACAAGAATGAGCCCACTGATTGTGAGACATGCTTGGTGGAAGGCCTCGAGTGAGCCTAACCCTCTCTGCTGAATGCTTCGCTGCTCATAGATTCAGAGAGAGGCAGAGTCATTTTCTTCATTGTGAACTCAATGGCGAAGCCACCAGTCTCCAAGGAATCCTTCTAACCCAATGTTCACAGTGATGACTTCGGTTAAACTAAATTGGTCAGAAAACCATATGTCCTTAGCATGGCAATGGGACTTGTAGGAAGAGTCACGAAATATTAAATGGAGATAAGAAATGGGGGTGGGGGTGGGAAGAAAATAATCAAAATTACGAAATTGTCAAACAAACAAACAAACAAACAAAAATTAAATTTAACTGGTTAAAGAAAAACACTTAGGGGATTTCCAAAGCCTGCTTCTGGATACATGTGTGTGTGTGTCTCTGTGAGTGTGTATATGTGTGAGTGTTGTGTGTGTGTGATGACTTTTACAGAGGCAGTTTGATTTCGAGATTTTGTTTTTTTGTTTTATTTATTTGTTTATTCATTCATTCATTCATTCATTCATTCATTCATTTACTTTTCATCCTGGACATAGTCCCATCCTTTCTCCTCCCATTCCTACCCTCCCTCCCTCTTCCTCATTCCTCTCCCCTATTATTCAGCAAAGGGGAGGCTCCCTTTCCATCCACTGCAGCTCATCAAGTCCATGCCCTCTTCCCTTTGGCCTCCAAGGCAGTCCCACCAGGGGAAGTAATTGAAAACCTGGCAAGAGAGTCCATGTCAGAGAAAGCCCATACTCTCCTTACTAGGGAACTCCCATGAGGCCTGAGCTGCCAGACAACTACAACTTTGTAGAGCACCTAGGTCTAGTCCATGCAAGGTCCTTGGTTGGTGCTTCAGTCTTAGCAGGGCCCTCTTGGCCCTGGTTAATTGTCTCTGTTGATTTTGAATTCATCAATTGGCTACTTTCATAAAAGATGCATGACAGGATAGCCTTGTTGGCAGGTATGAGAGGAGGCTTAGTTGGAGAAAGTATGTCATTAGTGGCCCAACTTTTGGCACATCTTAGCTTTCTTCTTGTTTTTCCAATGTTCTGTGCTTCCAGTTCCCAGAGAAGTGAAGCAGAGCCTTGTGTCCCCACTGTCATGATACTCTGCACAAGTGCAGGGGCCAGCTTTGGATTACACCTTTTGAAATCATGTGTTAAGAATAAACCCTTTCTCCCTCAAGTTGCTGATGGCCACTGCTTTGTTCCTGGTGGTGAAAAGCTGCATAATCCAACCTTCCCATGGTAACAAAGCTGCATATTCCTGACCTCACTGACCATCCACGAGTCCCTTACTATGAGGAAGACATAGCACAAAGCTGCAGTGGATATACAGATGGACAAGGGTCTCTGAACATAGAGAATAATAGGCTAAATAGCAGTACAGCTAGGCAAGGGATGCCCCAGGCCATACCCAGCATAGGGACTGGCCTAGGCTGAAGTCTGGAGGATTATTGTTCCTTAATGTGGATGGGCTCCTCGGTTAGCATGGGGAGGGGATTTCAAAGCAAGGGAAGTCCAGAGAAGTGAAAGTGTCTTGGGGTAGGTATTTGATGTATAGAGCCTCTAGGGAAAGTGGGTGAGAGAAATTCTCTCTCAGTCTGCTAAAGACTAGGGGCTCCATTTTTAACATCAATGACATTGGGAGGGTTCTTGGTAGGAGACATATATTAGATGCCCGCCCTGGCATCATTGCAGAGAGTTTCCAGTGGTGGGGTTGGCATGTCACAGGATCCCTTGGAAACAGCATCCCTGGACTTTCTTGTCACTCGTTGCCAATAGCACCACTGTGAGTCCCAAGATAGGAAATTCAAAAATGTCTCCAGACATTGTCAACCATCCTTCTGGTGGAGTAGATGGTTAGGAGAGTTGCTGCTGTTTGAGAACCCTGGTCTTTAAAGGATGAAATAATATATATTAATCTGAATTATATGTAAGGTAATGGTAGAAGTGTGGTTAGAAGGTCATAGGTTAGGAATGGGGTATATGTGAATATGAGGTGGGAGAAAATAATCAAGGATGAAGCCATTTTGAATTGTGGGATCTAAAAGTAGTTTCCTAAGAAGAGGATTGTCCTGATCAGTGTTTTATTTTATTTTTTTTTTTCAACTTGACACAAGCAAGTCATTTGGGAAGAGAGAACCTCAACTGAGAAAATGTCCCTGCCAAATTGGGTTGTGAGTCTGTGGCACATTTTCCTGATTAACGGCTGACGAGGGAGGCTCTAGTCAACTGTGTGTGAGGTCACCCCATGCGCAGGGGGTTGTTTAAGAAAGCAAGCTGAGCAAGCCCCAGGGAACAACCCAGTAAGTAGCATTCATGGCCTCGGCTTCAGTTCCTGCCTCCAGCTTCTTGCCTTGAATTCCCTCCATGCTGGATAGCAACCCGAGAGCTGTAAGCTGAAATAAACTCTTCCCACTCAAAGTTTGTTTTGGTAATTGTGTTTTGTCTTGGAAATAGATACCCTAACTAAGACACTGATGAATTTCATTTTTGGGAATTCTGATGTTGAGGAGCCCGAGGGGCATCCAGTGAAACATGAATCATGGGTCAGGAGAGTCTTTTACAGGATCCGACTCGGAGTTTGGCCACTGACCCAAAAGGGATGGTTGAAACCGTGCCCTTTCTGGATCAATAACAGCATCATGGAGTTGTATGTCTTCGGTGCACTTACCAGTTGCATTTCCCATCCTTGTGATAAAACAACAGGTGGAAGCAATTTAATGGAGGGGGGGGGGGCTTGTTTTGGTCTATGATTTCAGAAGGTTTGGTCCATGGGCAAAAAACTGTGGAGGAGGAAGCACATGGGAGAAGTCTTCACTTTCTGATGGATAAGAAGCAGAGTAAGACCAAATGAAGGAAGGGATAATAAACCCTGAAAGGCCTGCTGCCAGGGGCTTGCTTTCATCTGTTGGTGCCCATCTCCTAAAGTTCCCAGTTGCCTCCCAACATCGCACCACTAGCTATGAATCAAACGTTAAAAACCGGAGCCTGTGCACATCATACTAAAACGATGATAGTACCCCAGCGCTCGAGACAATGTATATAGGAGTGTGTAGCCAGCTGTGGATGCTCAGCACTGCCTGGCCATCCCCAAGGGCCCCCACACTGGGGAGAGACCCACGTCGCTTCCCGACTAAGGACGGAAGGCCCAGCCAGCTTGACCTTTCCTGCCCTCAGCAGCTGAAGTGCTCCTTAAGTGATGGCTGAGTGGTGGAAGCTATTACTCTAACTGTAATTTGTAATGGCTTTCTATCGCTTTGGAGAGAGCTGGGGCTCCTTGGGATGAAAGGTGACTTTTAAAAGTCAGTAATTATACTTCCAGTGAAAATGTGTCTCTGGCACAGTACATAACTACAGTATGCAGGGTATCCAAGAATTCACTCCTGGACAGGGCTTAGATTAATCATGGTTTCAATGCCCAGAGAACATGTTCTCAGTAGTTAACCATCCTCTCTCCTGCTCCTTTAAAATGTGGACCTTGTAATCAAAAAAACAGACACGCCCTCCACTATAGCAGGCTGCTGTACTAAATAAAAAATTATAGTTATTATACACAGACTTCATACAGGGCAAAGTCTAGTTACAACACATCTGGTAAACTCCATTAAAGAACTGAGTTATGTTCAGCTTGTGTTTTAATTAGCCCGTGATAAACAAAGAATCAAAGGCCGTTCCGCTCTGGTGGTTTGGGTATTTACGGCCGCCTTCACCTGCACTTACACACAGGTTTATGGAGTGTAAAAGAGGGAAGAGTTCGAGCAGTGTTGTCTAGACCATTTATTGTTTGTAGATCAGTTAGGAGGCTCGTTTCTGGGCCAGCCAGATGTGTGTGCTGGCCTTCAGAGCTGATGGGATGTTTTGTTTTCAAACCAATTGGGGGCAGAGATAGTCTCATCTTCCACGATGGGATTCAATATCGAAGCTTCAGGATCTCTCAGATTTCTCTGTAGCTTGTGAAACTGGCTTAACAACAATGCATTTTAGGGAAAAAAAAAAAAAATATATATATATATATATATATATATATATATATATATATATATATATATATTCTATGAGGCAAGATCCGGGAAAAACCTCATGCTTCTGAAGCAGGAGCGGCCTCAGGATCCAATGAGAAAGCATTTTCATCCAAGTGGATATTTGAAGCAAGTGCCGAGCAGTTCAATGTTAAAGTCTCCAAGAAATTTTGCTATAAAATCTTTTGGATTTTAATGTCACTCAGGTGGGTTTGGGGATGTAGCTCAGCTTTGGAGTGCTTGCCTAGCACCGCAAAGCCCCGAATACCCTTCCCAGCACTGCATAAATTCAGGTGAGGTAGTTCTCGCCTCTAGTGCCAGCCCTCCGGGGGAGACAGAAGAATCATTCTCAGCTGCCTCAGAGGTTCAGGGCGCGAGTGGGATACACAAGACACCATCTGGGATACACAAAACCCAGTCTGTAAACAAAGCAAAACAAAACAAACAAAAACTCTACTGCGCACATTCTAGTTCTGCAAGTTTCATGTGAAGAATTCGTTTATATGTAACCCATTTTCAGTAATGTGAAGGAGTCACGTGCTGAGCCCTGGACACTGGCTTGGAGGAAGCCATCTGTGGGGGTCTTTGAACATTGGGGTCTTGGAGAAGTCACCTCACCTCCTTGCTGGACTAAGATAACCCTTGTTGGCCTCCACACGGGCGCTGCCTTAGGAATGTGGATCCACTTGTATATTGCTTTCTTTCCAACTGCTTTTTCTCTTCCTCCTTCCCTTTAAGAAGACCTGTGTCTAGAGGCGTAATAAATAGGCAGCAAATGCAAAAGTACCACAGCGTGCATGTATGGACACTGCAACCTCCGTTTCCGTTAGGGAGTGGGATGCCACAGCACCCAGACATTCCCTCAGGTTCCCTTTCAATTATGTTCCTTCCCTCTTTCCCCAGCGGAACCATTCTGAATCCAAATTAGATTAATTTCATACAGAGTTGGGAAAGCACATATTTTCTCTCACTGCTCTGAGATTCGCCCATGCATTGTTACCATATAGGTTCTTCTTTTCCTGAAATGCTGTGTGACATTCTTCTGTATGAATACATAGTTCACTTTGTTCGGGTAACGGTGGTTGGAAATTTGCTCGTTTATAGTTTGGGTCTGTTGTCAAGAAGGATTGCACACGACACATGCCAGCATTTCTCTTCTACATGTCCGGCTAACTTGTGGACAAGCGTCACCACTGATGGTCTCCCAGGCTTGTCTCGTTGTAAGCTAATGCTCACCCCCAGCTGCCTGATGTCACACTATCCTTCAGGCACTCGCAGTTTGGTCCTCGCATTTGCAGCATGAGCACCACCTGGGAATTTGTGAGAGAGGTTCTTTCTCAATTTTCTTCCTAAGCCCACAGTCAGATAAAGGACTTAGCCCAGGACCTCGCACTTAACAAGTCCTCTGGAAAATTCTCATGTCTGCTCAAATCTATTCTCCACCTGTATCACATATCTCAGCATCCACAAAACAAAAGGCACACGGAAGGAAATTGATTCACTCATTTTCCATTCAACCAGTACTTTTTGAGCACCTGTAAGTCCTGTCTTGAGCTATACTCTACTCAGTAAGCATCAGGAATGTGAAGACGAGTTAGTGACTATCTTTGATCTTAGAAAGTTCAAGGCCAGGAAGTGGATATTGTATAAGGTCGTGGGTGCCATGGAGACGGGAGAAGGGGAACAACCACTTTTCCCAGGGAGGTCTGAACACATTCCCCTCAGGAGGTGGGCTGTGCATTTCAATACTAGTTGAGTTAAATCATTGAGTAGCTTCCTAAGCAGTACTGTTTAATTCTTGTTCATGGATGGTAACTGTTTCCTTCTTACATGTGAAAGCACAGTGATTTGTGTTATCCTAACTTCTGAAACCAGGTGCTTAGAACACACTAGACAACCATTAAATGTTGACTAAATAGGTTTTCTATGTTTATCTCTTGGGAATCTTGCATTTCATTCATCTGACCTCCAATTATGAATTACCTGCTGCATGACAGGAACTCTACTATCTGCTGAGTCAAAGAGGTGAGTGTAAATACACATAGCAGAGATAGTGACAGTAAACCCAATTTCTACATGTCCCCAGACCAGCTTTAGTGTTCCTGGTGGTTGCAGTTCCTACAAATCCGACCATATTCCTTGGGGCTGTGGTCCCTAGATGATGGTCATGAACTTAGTTGCATTAGCAAGCAATCTGAATACTTGGTAAGGGCTACCCAAACGGCTGTGGGGCTGTCCCAGACTGTCTGTCTGACCTGTCTGATACAAGGAAGGATGGCATGAGAAGGCTCTTTTTAGGTCTTTGGGATGTTTTCTATGACGTACAAACTTCATTTGATGGCAGGATACAATACAGTGAAACCAGATAGATGAAAGACAACATTACGGTTAGCCACACATGGGGATGAGAGGATGCTGCCAGCAAGAACCGTAGAGATTGCCCCGGGGACAGGGTAACAAGCTAATTCTGCAGTGACAGCGTCTGCATGGAGAGCAAGGTAGGTTTGACAGGGCTCAGGTGCTTCAGGTGTGGGTAGTGTGACTGGAAGACGTGTGTGGGAGCTGAGGTGTAGGAACTGATGCTTTGACCAGTAACCAGGACCAGTCGCTGACCCTGAGATAAGCAGAGCAGGTACACAGTGGTCTGGAAGTGTGGCAGCCTGGTAACGGAAGTGGTAGTGACGCGGACTTAAACCAGTTGCTTTGGATGGAGGATTGACCAGTCTCAAGCCAGGGCCTCCTAACTGAATGACATCAGCCTTTTAGGATAAAACCTTGTGTTTACGCAGAAAAGGTCATGGGATGGTGAAATCCCACTTTGCCACAACGAAGTGTTTACACAGCGTTTAATGGCTGCCTCTTACCCTCTGTCACCAACTTTCCTATTTGTGTAGTGCAAAGGTTTGGAGTGATTCTGAAAAGAAGGAACTCAGCTACAGCACAGTAAGATAATGTAAATTCCATACAGCATTTCCATCCTCTTGAAGTCAGGCCCACAAATCTCAACTTCAAGGTATTTGTGATCGAAGATACTGCTGGAACATTGGGGTTGGCTAAATAGATCTCTGGCACAGAGGCTGCACACTGTTTCTCAGGAATGGGGCATAAAGGGAAGCGGCCTCTTTATCTTTCTAAAGGATTCCAGTTAATGTTTGCAATGCTCCATGGCTTTTTTCCTAGAGTGAGGCAGTCTAGCAAAGCAAGAGATAGGAGTAATGCCGTAAACAAATTTGTGGGACTTTGGGGTCCACTTTTTTTTTTTTCTTTCCCGGAAGCCCTAAAGCATGCCAGAATTCGGTGGGGGAGGAGTTGCACTCCTGTCAGATCTCCTGCTGCTAGCTCTGTAAAGGAGAGGTTTTGGTTTTTGCCTTCAGTTCTCCAGGTGCAGCAACAGCTCTCCTGGCTCGCTGCGCACTTGAGTGCTCTCAAATGTGACAGTTTGGCTGGACTGGATCCTTAGCAAGGGCATTTAGGTCCAGCACACAGGCCTCCAAACAATGTCGTTCCCAGTAAAGCTTCTGTCTTGCTAGAACAACCCAGAAATGCAGATCTGAAGTTCATTAAGAGAGACTGAACTGCATCCATATTTAAAAACGCCCCTGTCCCGGGATGCAGGAGCAGAGTGGCGGGATGTTATTCTTGGTGGGTGTTCTGTCTGAGGGCTCAAAATCATCTCCATCCCTTTCATAGCATTCCCGTCTCATAATTCATTGCTTATTTAAAAAAAAAAAATCAACCAACTTCCAAATTAAAAACCAAACCGAACAAGACAGAACCCATCACCACTGTGCTTATTTTAGCAAGTTTATTTTTTTTAAGGAGATAAAAATCAATATTCTCCGTTGTGCAGCTGATGTCCTGAGGGATGGACTACAGGAATCATAGTTAAATTGCTGCTAGTCTGTGTGGAAAAAAAAGAAAAAAAGGTATATGTATGTATGTATTTTTTTTCCCTAGGAAGAAAACGCTCTGCTTTCCTCTTGGGAAACAAGGGAATGCTGCAGTGGTAAATTACTGGATTTTTGTGCTCAAGTGATTCTGAGGGATAGTTCTACTCTTTGAATAAAAACACTCTCCCATTCCCCCTGTGATTCTTCCTCTCATTTTCTACATGCTCAACTTGGAATTTCCTCTGGTTTACATCACCATCTTATCCCTGCAACTGCCCAGCACTGCTGACCCCTAAGCTCAGCGAGGTAGGATGCAGCTCTGCGGGTTTGTCTCTGCCAACTTCGGTTCTGAGGCTCTCAGCGGGGCAGGACACATCCGGACTCTGCCTAGTCAACACACCTCCAATTTCAGCTGCTTCAAACAGCTAACATTTTCATTCTTACTCCCATTCCACTGACTGTCAGCAGGGCCTCTGTGCATTGGGATCACTCTGGCTCTGTACTGAAGGAGAATTCATGTCACACTTGCCTTCACAATGGGGTGGTTGTGGGGCCACAGAATCAAGCCTCACTTTTAACGTTTTGCCTATATATGACGTTATTACTTACACTTACATTTCACTGGCCTACACCAGACATACCATACCCCTACCTTCCACATGCCCAGAAGGAAGACAAAATCAGAGTGTCTGTGAACAACTCTCAGGACCACCATGATGCCAGCACCAATAAACTGGAGTTGAAGTCATGAAAGGACCTACAAGATACCCTCTTCTGGATTATTTTCGCGACTCCTAAGTTTCTGAAAAGTACAAGGGTATTTTCTTCAGCGTGGTGGCCCTCTACGCAGAACTCAGCCTCTTGGCAGTTTTATGGTGAGGGGACCTCACTGTGCCTCAAGGTGACTATTGTGTTTCTGAGCTGCCCTTGTTTACTTAAACCTCTTGCTGAGTTTGAAGCTTGGGCTCCTGTGCAGTGTGGTCCTGCTTATGAAGGTCACCTAGGTGTGCCTCTGTATCTCTCTCTCTCTCTCTCTGTAAAATGGGACTATTATCATTCTCTTCTATTTATTATTTATTGCAATTTATTCACTTTGTATCCCAGCTGCAACCCCCTCCCTCATCTCCTCCAGTCCCACTCCCCTCCCCTCTTCCCTCATTAGCCACCCCCCTCCATCCACTAATAGGGGAGGTCCTCATTCCCTTCCATCTGATCCTAGCCTATCAGGTGTCATCAGCACTGGCTGCATTGTCTTCCTAAGGCTGCTCCCACATCAGCAGGAGGTGATCAAAGAGCCAGCCACTGAGATCATGTCAGAGATAGTCACTGTTCCCATTACTAGGGAACCTACTGGAGACTGAGCTGCCATGGACTATATCTGTGCAGGGTTTCTAGGTCATCTCCATGCATGGTCCTTGGTTGGAGTATTGGTCTCTGCAAAGATCCCTGGGCCCAGATTTTTTGGTTTTGTTGTTCTCCTTGTGGAGCTCCTATCCCCTCTAGGTCTTTTTCTCTCCCCGTTCTTTCCTAAGATTTCCTGCACTCTGCCCACAGTTTGACTATGAGTCTCAGCATCTACTTTGATACCCTGCTCAGTAGAATCTTTCAGAGGCCCTCTGTGGTAGGCTCCTGCCCTGTTCCCTGTTTTCTCCTGCTTCTGATGTCTATCCCATTTGCCCTACTGAATGAGCATGGTTCAGTTCAGTTGGGTGCCCTTTCTGTGTTTATCTTGTGTCCTCACCAACAGACGGATGCACCTGACTCTTCAATATTTCCTTAAGATGAACCAGGCGTGTTCCAGGTCGGGTGACATCACTTTTGTTCTGAGCCATAAGCAAATCCCTCTTTCTGGTCCAAAGTGTGGGAATCCAACGGGCCTTGCTGCTTGTAGGACCACACTTCCATCAGTAACTCCCACAATCAAAGACTCTGGGTCTGCTTGCCCTCCTTTCTCTGTTCCCTGGGTATCTAATATGTTAAGATGGGATTTCCCCATCTTAACACCTTGGAACACCTTGGTCCCCAACACACACACACACACACACACACACACACACACACACACACACACA
>NW_026596046.1:7075409-7105450 GCF_907164565.1 Psammomys obesus
ACACACACACACACACACACACACACACACACACACACACACACACAAGCTCAACACCACAGGGACACAGTCTTCTGGTTTACACATTGTTCTTTTGGTTCATTAGGGTCTTCCTTCTTGCTTAACTTCTTTAGGAGTACAGATTTTAGTATGGTTATCCTATATTATATGTCTAGTATCCACTTATAAGTGAGTATATACCATATGTGTCTTTCTGCTTCTGGGATACCTTATTCAGGATGAACTTTTCTAGTTCCTACAATTTGCCTGCAAATTTTATGATTTCCTTGTTTTTACTTGCTGAGTAGTATTCAATGTACCACAGTTTCTGTATCCATTCCTCAGTAGAGGGACATTTGGATTGTTTTCAGATTCTGGCTATTACAAAGAAAGCTGCTAGGAACATGGCTCAGCAAATGTCCTTGTTGTATACTTGAGCGTATTTTGGATATATGCCTAGGAGTGGTATAGCTGGATCTTGAAGAAATGCTATTCCTAATTGTCTGAGAAAGCACCAGATTGATTTCCAAAGTGGTTGTACAAATCTCCATTCCCACCAGCAACGGAGTAAAGTTCCTCTTTCTCCACATCCTCTCCAGCATGTGTTGTCACTTGAGTTTTTGATCTTGGCCATTCTGATGGGTGTAAGGTGAAATCTCAGGGTCATTTTGATTTGCGTTTCCCTGATGACTAAAGAAGTTGCACATTTTCTTTAAGTGTTTCTCTGCCATTCGATACTGTTATCATTCTTATTTGAGGAAGCTGAGTTGTGGAATGAATGAAATATAGTGAAGTCTGTCCTTGCTGTGTAACTGCAAACAAAGGCTGTGCCCTTGCTTTGTTCTGACACAGGCTGCTGAAAGACTGAAACAAAAGTAAACAGTGTGTACGTGTGTGTGTGTATGTGTATCTGCTAATTGTAGATAGCACAGTTATTAAATAATTATGAGCAAAGTCATCTATCTATCTATCTATCTATCTATCTATCTAATCTAATCTATCATCTATTCTGGTTAGTTTCTTTTTATTTTAAGTTGACACAGGCTACAGTCACCTGGGAAGAAGGAACCTCAATTCAGAAAATATTCCCATCAAATTACCTGTAGGCATTGGCTTGATTAGTAATTGATGTGAGAGGACCAGGCCTACTGTGGGTGGTTCTACCCATAGGCAGGTGGTCCTAGGTTGACTAAAAAGCAGGCTGAGTAAGCCATGGGGGAAAAGTCAGTAAGCAATGTTCCTCAGTGGTGTCTTCTTCAGTTCCTACCTCAAGTTCTTGCCTTGATGTCTGTCAGTGATAAACAACAAGCAGGAAGATTAACAATTTCCTCCCCAAGTCGGTTTTTTGTCAGTGCTTTATCATTGAAATAGAAAAAAACTAGTAGGACAGTATCTATATTCATATTTTTGGAGCTAAGTCACTTTAAAAAGCCTTAGAGATCTTGGGGCAGAAAAGATTATTTATAAATAGCTTAATAGCATCATGAAATTTGCAGGCAAATGGTGGGAACTAGAAAAGATCATCCTGAGTGAGGTATCCCAGAAGCAGAAAGACACACATGGTATATACTCACTTATAAGTGGATATTAGCCATATAATAAAGGATAAACATACTAAAATCTATAGTCCTAAAGAAGCTAAACAATAGGGAGGACCACAGGGAAGAGGTTTAATCCTCATTCAGAAGGGCAAACCGGATAGACATTAGAAGTAGGAGAAGACAAGGAATAGGACAGGAGTCTTCTGCAGAGGACCTCTGAAAGATTCTTCCTACCAGGATATGGAAGGAGATACTGAGGCTCATAGCCAAACTTTGAGCAGAGTGCCAGAATCCTTATGGAAGAAGAGGGAGATAACAAGACCTGGAGGGGACAGAAACTCCACAAGGAAACCAACAGAGCCAAAATACCTGGGCTCAGGGGTCCTGCAGAGACCAATACTCCAACTAAGGAACATGCATGGAGAGGACCTAGACCTTCTGTTCAAAAGAAGCCCACTGGCTGCTCAGTTGCCAAGTGGGTTTCCTAGTTAGGGATACAGGGGCTGTTTCTCACATGAACTCAGTGGCCAGCTCTTTGATCACCTCCCACACAGGGAGGTACACCTTGCCAGACCACACAGGAAGATGATGCAGCCAGCCTTGATGGGACCTGATAGGCTAGGGTCAGATAGAAGGGGAGGAGGTCCTCCCTTATCCAGGGACTAGGGAAAGGGCATAAAAGGAGAAGAGGGAGGTTGGGTGGGACCAGGCAGAGACAAGGGAGAAGGCTGCAGTGGGGATACAAAGTAAATAAATTGTAATAAATAAATACATAAGTAAAATTAATAAAAATAACATCAGTAAGGTATTTATTTAAAAAGATGGGTTTTTTATTTTTCTCCTTCTAGTTTGCTAGCTGAAGTATATATCTTTTTTTCTTCTTTGAGTACTTTAAATTATTCATGCCTCACTTTCCATCCTAGTTTTACTGCCCCAAAGGCCTATATTTACCTCGCAGAATGTTTTGGTATTGCCTACAACTGAAAGTATCTTGGAACTGTTTTGTTGTCCACCCCACCTTTTCTAATGAACGAGTGTGTGTCTCCCACAGCATCCAGCACATAGGAAGTCCTTGCCACCTGGTCACTCTCCTTTTCCCTTTGGGTAATCTTGGAGGACATTGGACGGCCACCTCTCGTTGTTTAAACTCAATATGCTAAATGAAATTCAGAAACATGTTGCTTGTCATTGCCCTTCATAAAATATGACTGTCATTTTGGACAAATGGCTGCAGAGGACATCTGGTTATTCTTTGAGTTATGGCGACAGAGCAAAGCAATGGCTCTTTGAAGGATGACTAGAGGCATTCAAGAAGAGTGGGTCAGCAGAATCTGCAGTGGGGTCAAGGGAATGCCTTGTAGGAATCTGTATTATTTGAATAAGAATACATTCATGGATGGTCCTTCCTTTAGAAATCACTTTGTTGAATGAAGACAAGATTTTACAACTTTATTAGTAAATTGGACAAGGTCTCACTATGTAGTCCAGGATGACCTGAAACTTGCTGTGTAGTTTAGTATGGCTTTTAGCTCACGATCCTCCTGCCTCCACTTCCCAAGTACTATGAATATAGATGTTCATTACTGTGCCTGGCTTGGTCTTGTACTTATGAATCATTAGGCTCTTTTAAAAATAATACTCCATGTACTAATTTAGACATTACTTTCAATAAACACTTCCAACAACAACAATGAAATAAAAACAACAATAATGTGAAATCTCAACTGTTGCCCAATAAAATTCATGGGAAATAGGAGATGATCATCTGGCACAAGAACAGCCTTCACAAAGTCTAAACTTACACACAGGACTATAAAGCCAGAAAGGACATTTGATGAGGGTTAGCTGCAAGTCTAGATGGTGTCAGAAACACAGGCTGAACTTGAGTACCACATTTTGCTGGATCCAGTGCCTTTGGCATGATCTTCACCCTTCATTCAGGAGCAAAAGTCCCACTTGTTCACTTTCCACAAGGGCCTCAGCTTTGTTGCAAGTTAGGTGAAGCTGCTGACAAAATTAGAATTCATGTTTCTTGCTGTGGTTTTACTGATTAGTCATTGAAAACGACCCATTTATCTGAGTTAATAGGTCTTTCAAATACCTTGTCCTTGAAAACTTCCTTTTATGTGTACTTTTTAGTTTATTGTAAATACTGCTTACCTTTCTTCTCTGTTTGTGTGTGTATGTCTGCATGCTTGCAAATATGTGTTCCACATTCAAGTGTGTATGTATGTATGTGAAGAGAAGAAGACAACCTCAGGTGTCATTCCTCTGGTGCCATCTGTTTTGATTGTTTGAGTAGCAGGATAAGCCTTCACTTCTAGCAGGGGGAGAGAGACCTTATAATAATTACTTCCCCAAGTCCCCACCTTTTAACAGCATTGCTTTGGACAGTTAGTCTCAATTCATGAGTGTTGTGGGACACAGACTTTCTAATACTTTCTAGCAGGCCAGTCTGACAAAAGATGGCTTGGAGGTAGCCTGAGCTTTTTCCTTCTGTGCACCCACCAGGTTGTGATATGGGACCCTTCGGAATAAAGATGAACCACCCATGTGGTTCTCTCTGGCCACTTAGCCACTATCTGTGAGGGCTCAGCCTCCTGGTTTTAGCCTGGAGGTCATGAACTTTGACTCTGGTGGTCTAGAAATTTTGTGGGGAAGCCTCAGTTTTCATGGGAAGGTACCATCCCACCGACCTCCTCCATGATCCTTCCCACTCCATTGCACTGAGTTTCTTCTCAGGACAACTGGTTCTGGTTCCCTCTCCTGCATTTTCTGTGCTTGTTATGACAAGAGCACTAAACTCTTTTTTTTTTTTTTAAATCAACATCTAACTTAACTCATCTGACTTCTGTCTTCTAGTTTAAATATAACACACTAGGGGCTGAGAAGTAGCTCAATTAGTAAAGTGCTTGCTAAGCAGAGTCTGAATTCCCAGCACCCACAGAAAGAGCCAGCTGTGCTGGTACACACCTCTAATTATAGCGCCGAGGGAGCAGAGATGGGAGCATCCCTAAAGTTTACTTGAAAAAATAGGTGAGCTCCACTTTCAGTAAGAGACCATGTCTCAAAAAACAAGGTGGACAGTTATTGAAGAAGATGCCTAATATCAACCTTTGGCCTCCACACGCACAAATACGTGCACACACAAATGTGTGTGCACGCACATGAAAATGTTCATACACATATACAAACACAAACCCAAAGAAAAGAATTAAAAAAAAAATTTACAAGTTATGTTATCTTGTGGCTCTCCCATCCCATCCGTATTTTCTTAGCATAGGCCTGGATTTTGTTTGATCCACATAAATGCTATTTCCAATGAGAAGTTTTGAAAAGGGTAAAGCAAACAGATACATTCAGCCTGATACCTGTGACAAGCAAACTTTTGACTCCATTCTTAGTAGCAGAGTCAGTACCTAACTACCTGACTTCTCTTAGCCCGTGACTAAGGAAATGAAAAATAGGCTTACTGAAGACTTTACAGAAGGGGATATTCTTACCAACACATTATTTAGCAAAATAGGAGTGATTCTAGGCCACCATTCCCCGAGTCCATGGGGGCAGGAGCACATTTGTCAAAGGCATTTCTCTGCCCATATTGCATCCCCCTCCGATGGTGGTGTGAGGGCTGAAGGATCACCTCATGCCTGGCACAAAGTCACTCTCCAGCAGCTCGTCACTCTACACTGAATGCATTTAGGGTCGTCCAGAAGAAAGGCTGTACATATCTTCTGATGTCTTTTCATGTACCCCGAATTTGGAAAGTGGTGTCACTGGTGACTGACAGTTGCTCTAATAAGGCTGGAAGGGGCGCTGCAGACTCTGCTTCAACCCGGAAACTCTGCGGCCCGAGGGCCAAGAGAGCACCCCGTGTGCAGTGACAGAGCTCTGATCTTTGTCAGGGTCTCCCAGTTCTCTGTGGAAGGGGACAAGAGCTGCCCAGGTCTCATCAGCTATTGATCAGGTGCCCTCATTTGGTTCTCTCAACAGAAATGGACGCCTGCTGTTTCTTAGGAAGAGAAAGCTTGGGCTCGGACAGGCTGACAGGAGCTCTTCACGAGGGCAGGGTTCTACAGCTGGGGAAACTCCAGACTCTCTCTCTCTCTCTCTCTCTCTCTCTCTCTCTCTCTCTCTCACACACACACACACACACACACACACACACACACACACACACACACATTCCCTCATGCAGCGTCTACACCAGAGACCATCGGCTGACTGCCCACATATCTTATCAACATGTTTCCCTTTTTGCATTATTTCTCGAGCTGCACTGACATGTCAGCAGGGCATGAAATACGAAACCCTGGGATCTGGGACAGTCAAACGAGTCCAATGCAAGAAGGCAGAATCCTCTCCTAGCTTAAAAAGTTCCTCTTCCAAGTTTACAAGTTTTGGAGTTGAATCTGTGCATTTTCAATGTTGTTGGAATAAGTCTAACTGCTGGTAGGGATAGTGTTGTGTGCTGTGTATAACTCTATTTAAATCTTCTCCATGGGCTCCTTCTACTGTCCCGAACAAGACTCTCTGTCTTCAGGTCATCACGTCTGGGTGTTTTAGTTCAGCTTGTCACACAGCACAGGAGATGTGTGCTTTCTGGTATAAATCTCCAGACGTTTTATGGACCAATAATTTCCAAGGCGTACATAGACTCTTGAAGCCTGGTAATTACCATTGACCTCCTTTCTGGACCCTTCTCCATAAAGAGCCTCTTCTGTGGGTATCTCTGGCATCTCCTTTTCTCTAAGGCTGGGCTTGGAACTACCAAGCTCCTAATTATCCACCCTGCTCAGGGAATCTCTGTGTGGGGTTTTTAGGTCAGCCTTTGATGGAGCAGTTGGTGGTGGCAGGGCAGTCACTGACTTTGATTAAAGAGCTGTGATGGATCAAGATAAAATGGACATCTCATTTCTTTCACAGTAAACTAATCTCATGGACCAAACTTAAAGGTGAATTGTCTTTTTTTTTTTTCCTCTGTGGGAAATGGGTAAATTTGACCAAAATTTACTGTAATTTTTGTCTCAAATCACTGTTGTTTGATCAAATAAGGACTCACGTGATGATTCAGTGGATTTTTTTTTTCTAACCAAATCTGAGCAATTTTTCTGGAAGTCAAAACCACATGAAGTCCATTTACTGCCTCCTTCATCTGGGCAACACCACCCAGGAGGACCTGACCACTCCACAAGCATCATTTCCTGCCGTGTAAACCTCACACCTCAGCTGGGAGAAACTGACCCTTGGTACTTAAAAAGAAAGGGGGAAACCCTGTTACCCAGCAGCACACTCTGTGTTTTGCAAACTACCACAAAACGTGTGATTTTTTTTTCTTTAATTAAACTCACAACTCTCTTGGGGGAAAAAAAGAAGAAAAGGAAAGTCAGGGAAAAGGAAACGCTTTGAGTGATAATTGTCTTTCCTTTGATTGTCAAAAGTGAAACAAATACTAGGAAAACAGAAACTCACCTGGTCAGTAAACTAGCCTATTGTTGATTACCCTTGGAATACATTTCTGTATTGACCCGAAAATTTTCAAAGTGGAGTGATTGACAGCAGTGAATCTCCACAGTCTGTCCCAAGGGACAAGGGACACAGTTTGCGGGTAGCCTTGGGCTGACAAGTGGGGCTCTTGAGGAAATATCAGGCTCCCAACAGTAGGTGGGAGTACAGCTCCACGGATGGAAACAGCTCATCAGCCAGGCCTGAATTTGTTCATAGACCTAGGAGAGATCACAGGGGTTGCGGCTTTCAAATCCGCCTCGCAAGGGGCACAGGAGCTCTCAGAAAAACCCAGAAGATTGATCCTACCACTCTACACATTCCAGAGTTCCAGAATAATTGTGTTTCTTTCATTTGGTTAGGAACGGATAACCTTATTTTTAGATTTATTCTTTTCACTCCTCCATTCCTTCTCTTGTCTTGTTTTCTTCTGCCTTTTGCTGTATGTTTACAGTTCCCTTTGCAGCTATCATATCGATGTTAGGAACAGGATAAAGTATAGATAAGTGGCTTTTCTTCCCACTTGCAATTGTTCTTTTGTGAGGTGTGATTATGGCAGGAAAGAGAGTCTCCGACTTTTAGAATAATTTGTCTGTTTTCTTTCAAAGGCATTTGGGTAGTTGATTGTATTGGTTCAGTAGTTAAAAAGATGCATCCTCTATTAGATACCACACAATAGAAATAATTCAGAATACGAATATAAAAATCTTTAATATACAATATAGAATGAAGTCAAGGTGTGAGGCTTGTTTGTGCTCGTCGGTTCATGGAGAGTTTGTCAACATCCGGTTGCTGAGACCCGTCATTCATTCACTCATCTCCCTTTTATTTTCTTCTCCTCATTTCTCGATTGCATTACCCCTTATCTTTACAAGAACGGTGCTTACATTTTATCACGCGGCCCTGCTTAGCAGCAGGCACTGCTGTAAAATATGCATGTATTTTTGTGGACTCTATTTTTCATAAATGTATTAGGCTGTTGACTTCATTCTGTCTCTTGCCCCTTTCCCACTGACTGCTGTACTTCAGAGGTCTGTTCATGTTGGTGGGCATATACCTTCGAGCCTTTTGCCTCTGGCCACAGCAGAGTTCTATCCAGTGCCCCTAAGCGTGAACCTCTACACTGCCGAGGGCTCAGATACCTGAACGATGTTTGTGATGGCCTTCCCTGGCCTGGGTTTTTATAAACTGATGTGAAGACCTTGGGAAACATAACCATTTTTCATCAGGCAGCTTTACGAAATGGCCACACTCCTTCCGTTCCCACCAAAGTTCACCATCCTATACATCCATGTCACTGAGTGTCGTCTAGGGCACAACAAAATTCTTTCTTTATTGAAATTTTCATTCATTCATTCATTCATTCATTCATTCATTCATTCATTCATTCATCCATTCATTCACGTTTGCATTTCTCTCATCAGACCCCAATAACATCCACTATATTTTTTTATAAGTTTCCCATTCCATGATTCCTAACTGTTTTATACAGTTTTAAAGCTATTGTGAAATGTTCTTAATTTATCTTTTCTTGCTGTTCATTGCTTGTGTAGAAAACCTCATTTCTTTGTAAGCAATCTTTTTTAGGAAGCGCCTCGAGTGAGGCTGTTGATTATAACTTCATATCTATTGACCTGGTTGATTTTATTGGTAAAGAACACATTCCCTGCAAAAATTGACCATCTGCTTCTTTATCTTAGCATTTCTTATTTTTGTATCATTTCTTAAAACATGAGTCATTTTTAAACAGTATAAGAAATAATGGTAACTCTTGTTCTAAATTCAGTTGTAGAGATGTCTACTTTTTTCATTAATTATGGTATTTATATAAGCTTTTGATACATCAGCTTTAAGGAAGATGCTTTTGTTTCTGATTCTAATATGCTAAGTCATTCACATCTCTACTGAGACGATTGTGTGATTTTTCTCTTATAGTCTTCTAGTGTGGTACCTTGAATCCATACATTTTCTGTATATAAGCCCATTTTTACATTTTTAGCAGAGATGTTATTTTGGAGACAGAAAATCTGAAAATTCCCAGAAGTTCCTGGAATTAACTCTTCTCACGTATATTTTGTAAATTATATGTGTACATATACTTAAATTTATGTTCTTATAAAATAAATGTTTTTCTGCAAGACGTTCTGGACGAGGTCCCGGGGCAATGTTTTCTGCCCTATGGATAGCGGGTCTTTTCACCACAAATTCTGAGCAACACTGGTTTTTCCTTTTGGTCAAGTGCACTGCATGGCAGGGCTAGTAAATGAGATACAGGGAACCAAGGCCTCTGGTAACTTTGGTCTCTGCCCTCAGCAGTCAGTTCCCAGGCTGTCCTTGGGTGCTGCACATATAGTAGGAGCTACATAAATTATTGTACATGTGACTTGGGCTTCCATCAAATTATACAACTGATGACATGTAGCTCTGTCTGGGTCACTAAGAAGACTTGGAAAATGCTGGTATAGCTTGGTTATTGCTCAAATACTTTGGTCACATTAGCAAAGTTGTAAACCAATTAGAATAATATGCATTTGGCAAAATAAATATTTCAAAACTCTATCTGCCTTATTGAAATGACGAAAACTTCTTCTTACTTATTTTTTTTTTCTGAGAAAATATCTAAATTTAATGCAGTTACATACTTGAAAGAAGAAAGGGTACACTCTGAAGAAGCATCCAACATGGAATTCAAGCGAGGAGTTGCAGATGCAAATTATATAAGAATTAGGTGCACAGACAGAATATTGGATTGCATCTATAGTCAAGGTGTTGTTTTGTTTTTTAACCTGCAAATAAGTCTGGGAGGAAATAACAACTTTGGATACCTGAGATGAAGTAATTGGATTTTCCGATTTCTCCTCTCACCTAATTGGATGTGCAAATGATCTGTCTGTGCAATGAACTTGTGCCCATGGCTCTGCTCTCCTGCATTTGCATGTTGGGAATGTGTGCATGTGCATGAATTTCTACCAAATCACCTGGGATGGCCTTTCCGGCAGTGAGATCTCAGGAGCCCTCAGAGCACACACACACAAATGGCTTCTTGAATGGACTGGTTCTTGCAACATTCTCATGTCCTTTTCTGGTTCCTTTACTTGACCCAACATAAAAGCAGGGGAAAGAGATAAGGTGGTGCCTATTAGACAGATGGTGTCCCAGGAGCGTTAGCTGTGCATTGGTGTAGGTGTTGGTCAGCAGAGGCAACATTATTATGGATAACTATAATATTTGCCTGTGTGTTTCTAACACCTAGCCTTTTGGATGTTGATAATGTCTCCGCTACTCTCTGCCTAGTGAGGCTCTTAAGAAGAGGCTGGACTCTGATCCTATAGGAAAAACTCTCTGTGGCTCAGAATCCCTTCTAGAGATTTGCATCTCAAGTGACTATCACTTCAGACTTCTACATGAGCTGAGCTAAACTACTGGATAAATCTGAGTTAATGGTCTGTGCTCGCTCTTCTCTTTCCCACATTAAATGACAGCAGTGTTGGCAAGGTCTAACCGAGTCCGCGGGTTCTGAAAGCCCACAGGGATTTTCCAGAAAGGGAGATGGTTTCTAGAGGAGGTTTTGAAGAAGGTCTAGCTCTGGACTAGAGAAGAAGGGATATGAAGGCTGCAGGCCACTGGGCAATGTAAGGTTAGAGAGTTAAGTGTGTGAGTACAGGGGGCATGTTGGAAAGAAAACAACAGAGCACGGGAGACTGATGAGAGGCAGAGGAGTGTGGGAAAGGGGCCAAGTAGAAAAAGGGGCCTTTGTTTTAATGTGCATCCACATTGCCACTCCTTCAAGTTCTACTTCCTGTGTCACCGTTTGCCCTTGACCTCTGTTGATCTTTGGCGTCTGCCTAGTTGCCTGCTCTCTTTACAGCAGCCTAGGGGAAGGTCAGTCTCTCTAGAAAGAAACTCAGCTAAGCCGGGGTAAGGTTTTGTACATTAAGGGTAGATTCTTTCCTCTCTTTATCCCTTCTGCTTCAGAACTTTATCACAATGGGAGTTTTATAGGAAACTGATAAAGAAATAAATGCCCCCGAGACCCTAGGGTTTACTGAAGACTCATGTGTATTCCTGAAAGATAATGGTAATGGTGTCACACCACAAGCTGGTCACTAGCAGGCTTCATTTGGAGGGAAAAGGCAATAGGTTTGCATTTGAAATTTATATTACTTTACTTTTCTTCTCAAAGACTAAGAATATGTTTGACTTAGACTTACGATGATAAGACTATTGTGGGTTCTGGCTTGCCTGACACTTCATGGCACATGGAATATGCAATATGATGCAGGGAGCTTGGGTTTACAAAAGGCATGGTTCCTGGGACAGAGAGAATACAGTCAAGAAGTGTTCCTCTACGGGACAGCTCCTATATCCTCAGTGTTGTAGATAGATTTCCTGTTCACGAGCTCAGTTAGTATTTACGGTGATCGTAGGCATACTGTGTTTTTCCCCTGTTTTGGATATTGAAATTGACAGCCAAGGTTCCTGTTTTAATGCTGAGCAATAGTAAACAGTTGTATATTTCATTTTTATGTTAGCACTGTGTCACAGTAAACTGGGTGACAGCGGAGTTCATTTTCCCCCTGAGCTGTCCCGTATAAACTTTTAAACTACACAGAGTAAAGCCACATGCTCACTGAGGGCAGGATACTGTCTTATTCACTACTGACGCCCTAACTCTTAGCTTTGAACCTGTTACCCCACGGTTGAAAATATTCAGTGGATATCTGAGAGGAAGCATCAGGGAGGGAAGGAGATAGAGTTAAACAAAAAGAATGAGGAAGGAATAGAATGGAAGAGAAGAGTCAGAAAGGAAAGAAAGTAAGAAAATGAAAATGAGTAAGAGAAAGGAGCATAATTAGATCCCACACTACAGTCTAGGAGATGACTAGTGCAAATAAGCAAAAGGCTTGATGAAGTATTTCTTGCTGGCTGGTGGGAATAAAGCCAGATAGATTCTTTATTATATCCATAAATCAAGAAGAGGATACCCAGATTTCTGCTCCTAGAGGAGACAGATTTATATGGACCAGACTTACCCTCTTCCTGGAAACAATTAAAAACAAGCAAGAAACTTCAACCAGATTAAAGTATACAGAATTAGGTTTTCATTTCATTTTGGTTCTGGATCAAGAATATAGGCCTTGCATTTGCTAGGTGAACATTCAGCTACTGAGCTGCATCCTTAGTTAAAAGTATGATTTTTTTTTAAAGACATCAGATATGCAATGAACAGACACTGGTCCTTGAAGGAGGAAAACAAACTCGAGGAATTATGTAATTATCCCAGGCAATTTCCTGTAGGGTTTCCAGCATCCTGTAGAAAGAGGAGCTCTCTGTAGGTCCTGAGGAGATGGCAGAAAGGGTGAGTAACTGTAGCTTATACAGTAGAATAACAGAAAGGAGACAGAAGGGAGGGAGAAAAACGGAGAGAGGAAGGAAGATATAGTAACTACAAAGATACAGTTATAGTGATTGTCCTGAAAGGACATGTAGAGAAAAAAAGGATAAAGATTAAGTAAACTCAAGACAACTTCAATATATATCTGAGTAGAGAAAAGAAAGGCAGGAAGTCAAAGATGCTGCAAGAAACAATGGCCCCAATCCTTCCCAATGCCATAGTTATCAAACTGTGAAAAGCTACTGATAAAGAAATTCTAAAAGCATCTATTAAAAAAAAAAAACACATGTTAAGTATAAAGAAACAAAAATGAAATAAACAGATTTTCATTAGTTATACTGCAAATTAGAAGTCAGTGGAAGACTTTTTTTATTTATTTTTGGAGGTTGCATTTTCATTACAACATTTCTCTCTCCCAACCCTCCTATGAGCCCCTCCCCGCTCTCCTTCATATTCATGGCCTCCATTTCCAGTGATTTCTTTATTTCATGTATTTGTATATGCATATGTATTCCTAAATATAACCTGTTGCATTGATATAATGTTATGTGTATGCATGTTTTCAGGGCTGACTGGTGCTATTCTCTAGGGAAGACCACCTCTCCTGCTCCCACATTTACTAAGTTGCCTATAGCTCTTTGTGTAGGGTTGAGGCCTTGTGTTTTCCCCATCTAGTTTGGCATGTTCATTGACTTTCTTCTTGTTCAGCTCACATTTGGTAAGTTGTGTTGGTGACTTTATAGGTAAAGCTCCTGATGTTACTAGGAAACACAGTCTCAGAAAATTCCAGTCCTCTTTCTTTCTCTCTCTCTCTTCCTTCCTTCCTTCCTTCCTTCCTTCCTTCCTTCCTTCCTTCCTTCCTTCCTTTCTTTTTACAATTTATTCATTGTATATATCCCGATTTTAGGCCCCTCCCTCAACTCCTCCTAGTCCCCCTTCTTCCCCCCCATCCCCTTCCCCTAGTCTATGGAAAGGGGACATCCTCCTCCCCTGACATCTGCCCATAACTTATCAAGTTATTTCAGGACTTCCTGGATCCTCTTCCTTTGTGGCCTGGCAAGGCTACATCACCAGGGGGCAGCGATCAAAGGATCAAAGAGCAGGCAACTGAGTTCATGACAGAGGCAGCCCTTACTCAGGAACCCGTATGGAGACTGAGCTGCCAATCAGCTACATCTGAGCAGGGGACTTAGATCCAATTCATACATGGCCCTTGGTTGGTGCATCAGTTTCTGCAGGACTCGTGTGGGGCTCAGATTTGATAGAAGGACACAAAGGGGACAAGAGCCCCACAAGAAGATCAGTCCTATGTCTCTTACAGTGTTTCCACCCCTCTTCTGCAATGCTCCGTGAGCCTTCTGTGTGGGAGTGTTTTGTGGAGTATCCGTTGGGAGAGGGATCCACAACTGTGCCTATTGATTGGTCGGGGCTTGCTGTATTAGTCTCCTTCTGTTGTGAAGAGAAGCTTCCTAGGTAAAGGGTGAAGACTACACTTACCTGTGGGTATGAGGACACATTTTCATAGCTCGTTACTAGGGTTTATGCTGGTTCAGTAAGTTAGTGGTGTTAGATGGTGCTCCAATAACCACAATTTCACTAGTACTGAGTAGTTAGCTAGGTTTCCAGTTCCATGTATAGCATCCCTCTTGTTGTGTATGTCTTACGTCCAATTACAGAAGAGCTGGTTATCACCAAATTTTAAATCCAAGATAGTCTAAGCCATGTTCAATCTGGCAAGACCTTGATCTAGAACATGAAAACTGCCTATGGGCAGAAGTACCCAGGATGTAGTCGCCACATGGAGAAGGCTTAGAGACTGACTAATATTCCAGGTGGTGCGTGAGTTAAAAGAATTAGATCGCACCATGACAAGGCATACCTCAGCTCCGATCACCCATCCTTGACCTTTGACGTGGAAGCCAGACAGCACTAGTGCTGGTTTGACATCTGAAGGGACTGTTGACATAATATTCTTGTGGAATGTGCCCTTGTTCATTCAAATGCTGGTTCTCTACCCCACTATCTGGTTTCAATCTGGACATTGCATTGTGATGTTTATTCTAGGCATCACCTGTCTCAAGTTTGTGTAAACATGCCACTATTTGTTCTCTATATTGTCAATTAACCAGCCACAGTGCTGAGCAATGGAGAGGACAGGGTGGGACATTCTGGTCCAGAGTGGGAGGAAGAGGAAGAAGGCAGAGGAAGAGAGGAGGAGAGTCTGCAGGAGAGGTCTTGGAACCACGTGGAGAAATGAACTGGACCTAAAATATGACTAAAAGCAAGTATAATGGGTGGTTTAGGATGGAGAGACTATGCCCAGCATTGTGCTGTAGGTTAATTAAATAAATCCCAGCCTCTGTGTGGTGATTTGGGTATACAGCTGGTTTAGAATTAACCACTGATTAACTAAAAGATATATTAAACAGTAAATATTAATATACCACAACAAGGGACCTCAGGTTCACTCAAGCCCCCAGTCTAGCAGATGGCAGTTTTGGAAGTAAGATCTTCTCACCTCTTGAGAAATAGAGGAGACAGTATCTCTGCTGCTTGTCATTTCCAAGTACAGTCAGACAATACTGCGGCAAACAGGTGCTGAACAGAATTTCCCAAACTTTTTTCTTTGATTAAAAATTTTTGATGACAGCTTTTTTCCTCCCCCAACTCTCCCCAGATTCTCTTCACTTTGCTACCCACTCACCTTTTTATTCTTCCTTTGTTTTTCAAAAAGCTCCATAAAACTGAAAATCAAAACAACCAAAACTTTAGTAAGAAAAAAAGAAAGACTGAGAGAAAGAAAGAGAGAGAGAGAGAGAGAGAGAGAGAGAGAGAGAGAGAGAAGCCTCTCCCCCTGAGGGAAAAACAAAACAAAACAAAATAAAACATGGAATTAGTTTTTCATTGCCCAACTATTCCTGGGCGTGGGACTTGCACTGGAGTATGGTTGTTATAACTCATAACACTCCATTGGAGAAAACTAATTTTTCCTTTCCCAATGGGTATCAGTTGTTAGCAGTTTCTTGGTTAGGGGTAGGATGCCTATGGATACTTCCCTCACTCTGTTCTGGAATACCCTCTGGCTTGAACTTGTGTAAGTCTTGTGTGTGCCACCATAGTTTCTATGAGTTCATATGTGCATCAGCCCAGTTGTATCTGAAAGACAATTTCCCCTCTGGCACTGGGTCTCCCTGTTACTTCGGAGGTTGGACAGTTGCTATTACCTCATACATTATTTCCCCAGAGTCAGATGGAAACATCTTCTGTAGTATAGATGCTTCCTGGAGAGCTGATATTGTGCAGTGATGCGCATCCTGGCTTTGCTGATGAGAAACATGAATCTTGAAGGGATGAATTATAAGCCTGAGGCCACAGTATTGAGCCTGATCTTGGGCCCAAAGTCAGCTCTTCTAAGTCAAGAAAGCTAGGGTCTATTCTACTGGCATCTGTGGCAAGTTCAGATTTCAGAGTTTATGGAGGAAGGAGACAGGACCACGAGAGGCAGCCACGCACAGCCTTTCAGTGGAGCTGGGCTAGGTTTGTGTGAGAAGGGAAGTTTCTCCCAGCACGAGATCTTACAGAGCCTGTATGAAGCCAACTGTCTGGGTGATGTGACTTAGCGATGAACAAGAAGCCTATCACGTGGTATGGAGATTTCTGAAGGGCAAGCACTAGTCGACTGGAGTCTTACAGGGACAGGGCTTATTTTTTTTTTTTTTTCTTTTTAGTTACATTTTGTTAACTCTATGTCCCAGCTGTATCCCGCTCCCTCATTCCCTCCCCAACCCCACACTCCCTCCCTGGTCTCCTCCCTGCCCCTTTCCAAGTCCCCTGATAGGGGAGGACCTCCTCCCCTTTCATCTGACCCTGTTTTATCAGGTATCTTCAGGGCTGGCTGCAAAGTCCTCCTCTGTGGCCTAACAGACTGCTCCTCCCCTGGGGGGGGTGTCAAACAGCCTGCCCTTGAGATCCTGTTAGAAATAGTCCGTGTACCCCTTACTTTGGAAAACTACTTGGTTACTGAGCTACCACAGGCCACATCCGAGCAGAAGTTCTAGGTTATATCCATAGATGGTCCTTGGTTGAGTGTCAGTCTCAGAAAAGACCCTGTGCCCAGATATATTTGGTCCTTGTAGAGCTCCTATCCTTTCCATATCATACTAACTTCCCTTCTTTCATATGATTCGACAGGGCTTATTTTGATATTTAGCAGATGCACAGCAGGTCGGCAAGGTATACAAAGAGGGTAGGCCCTAAATAGGACACGTTCCTTGGGTAGTTAAGAGCTTATGTATTTTGTAGATTTAAATGCAAAACTATTTGGATTTTATTCGTAGGATGTAAATTTGTTGGATGTAAAAGAATTTCAGACTGGAGACATAGCTCATCAATAGAGCACTCACTTAGCATTCATGAGGCTCCAGGCTCAATCCCTAGCACCACAAAATCAATAAAAAAAAAAATGCGGGGGAGGGGGAAGGAAAGAAAAAGGAAATTTCAAGTTTGATGTTAGCAAGCTTTGAACTATTGGTTTTAATCTGCTGCAGAGAAATAAGCCATCCATGGGATGATTTCAGTAAAATAATAAAAAGAAACCCTTGCCTGTCTCATATAATAATGTCCAATTTCATATTGATAAGGTAATCATTTGTAGTTCTATTTTTATGGGACCATCTCTTTGTCCTGTCTGACTCTTTAAAGAGGGAGAAAATAGGAAACAGAACAAGAGCCCACCACAGAGGGCCTCTGAATGAGTCTACCCAACAGTGTATCAAAACAGATGCTGAGGCTCATAGCCAAACATTGGGCAGAGTGCAGGGAATCTTATGAAAGAAGGGGGAGATAGAAAGACCTGGAGGGGACAGGAGCTCCACAAGGAGACCAACAGAACCAAAAAATCTGAGCACAGGGGTCTTTTCTGAGACTGATATGCCAAGCAAGGACCATGCATGGAGATAATCTAGAACCCCTGCACAGATGTAGCCCATGGCAGCTCAGTGTCCAAGTGTGCTCCCTAGAAATGGGAACAGTGACTGTCTCTGACATGAACTCAGTGGCTGGATCTTTGATCCCCTCCCCTTGAGTGGGGAGCAGCCTTATCAGGCCACAGAGGAGGATAATGCAGCCAGTCCTGATGAGACCTGATAGGCTAGGGTCAGATGGAAGGGGAGGAGTTCCTTCCCTTTCAGTGGACTTGGAGAGGGGCATGGGAGGAGAAGAGGGAGGGAAGGTGGGATTGGAGGAAATGAGGGAGGAGGCTACAGCTGGGATACAAAGTGAACAAACTGTAATTAATATATAACATAAAAAGTGTCGTAGTATAATTCACATTAGGACTCATTACTCTATTGGAACCTCTCAAACATCTTATCTCACATTTTATTTTGCATTAGGCCTGATTTCCCTAAAAGGTTGTATTTGTGTTTTTGAGATTGTTGTGAGAAGAGCCTATTTCTTGATAGTTTTTTTTTTTTAAATTCATACAGAATCAGTATGATACTGATTAGATAAATGTGAAAAGGAAACTTCTGTCTGGCTTCTGATGTTCCAAAACTTCCTCCCATCTCTGTATGGCTGAACAGGTACCACTGTCCCTGAAGCCCTAATATATTGCCTCCCCTTACTCAAGCATATGGCCCAAGACCCCTAGTGAATGCCTGAAACCATATGTAGAGCATTGAACTCTACATGCAACATCTGTATCGTACTACAGCTACCTATAACAACTGGGCTGCATGGTAATGTTTTGGCCAGTAGTGGACCACGTATGTGTCATCAATCCTGTGTGGTTATATTATTTGGTGATTTCATAGACAAAAGCATACTTTTATTCTATTGTATAATAACAAGTCATATAAGACACATTTCAAAACGCATCATTATTGTTAAGTGATACATGAATTGTCTTGATTTCATGTACATTTATATATGTATGTGTATGTATATATATATATATATATATATATATATATATATATATATATATATATATACACACACACACACAATAGGATAGTGTTTAATTTACTAGTTTTGGCTCACAAGAGATTATTAATAATGATTAAGAAAACAATTGCTGATTTAACAGGGGTCTTTCCTGAGACTGATATTCCAACCAAGGACTATGCATGGAGATACCTAAGACCCCTGCACAGATGTAGCCCATGGCACTTAAGTATCCAAGTGGGTTCCATTGCAATAGGAACAGGGACTGTCTCTGACATGAACTGATTGGCCTGCTCTTTAATTACCTCCCCCTGAGGGGGGAGCAGCATTACCAGGCCACAGAAGAAGACAAGGCAGCCACTCCTGATGAGATCTAATTGACTAGGATCAGAAGGAAGGAAAAGAAGACACTCCTATCAGTGGACTTGGGGAAGGGCATGCATGCAGAGGGTGGAGGAAGGGAGGGATTGGGACAGGAGGAGGGAGGAAACCACAGGGGGGGGGGATACAAAGTGAATAAAGTGTAATTAATAAAGAAAAAAAAGAAAAAAACAATTGCTTTTTAATATATATTTTGTTTTTAATTAAAACATAATTGCATCATTTCTCCCTTCTTTTTCACCCTCAACCCCTTCTATGTACCTTGCCTTTGCTCCCTCTCAAATCATGGCGTCCTTTTTCTTAATTGTTACATATAAGCATAGATATGCAAACATATAAATATAGCCTGCTGAGACCCCCAAACACTGTTTCCTGCTTGCTTATGATGTCAGGCCCGACCACGTGGAACTGGACAAGCAATCAGAGAGTTTAATCCTGGAAATGGCTTACTCTCCCTCGCTCAGCAGTCCTCAGTTGCTAGCAGGCTCAACTGGTCTACTGGTGGGGCCTGGAGACTGCGCCTTTACATTCCTATGTCCCTATTCCCTTACACTTTATCTTCTCATTTCTACCAATTGATGTCGATCTCAACTGTCCGTCTCTCATATCTCAGGTACCATCTTTCCTACACGTGAGCAGAACAAATAGCCTTGGGGAGTGATAGGTCTTTTCTGTCTTTCTTTTTTTTAAAAAAAAAATATTTGTTTTATTTTTTGAGATTATAATCACATCATTCATTTTCTCCTTCCAAACTCTCCCACATTCCCTTCCTTTTTCACTTTCATGGCCTTTTTTTTTCATAAATTTTTGTTATATACGTATATGTGTATATATATTTCCAACACATCTGCCCAACCTGCTGAGTCTGTTACTTCTGCGTTTGATTAGGGTTGAGGCCTGGTTGGCAGAAAATTGTCAGTAACGTACTGCAAGCTTACACATTATTGTATAATTTCCTGTTTAATCTTTTTGGACTGAGGTCGAATAGCTATGGATCATTGATGGTCCGGAAAGTGACTTCAACCGAAGCTCTGCATTGTGCTCCTAGAGTTTAATGACAAAGTTGCTCCCTTGGTTCTGGTTTGGTCCCAGGTGGATTCGTTTCACGGTGGAAGAGGGCTGCATATGACGTTTAGCCAAAATCTTCAGTGTGTTAACTGCTGGGGGTCTAAAAGCCTGTTAACAAGTTATGAGAACCTGGTGTACCCTTCTTGAGCCACTCAGTCGTGTCATTCAGACTTACTTAGTGACAACTTCTGTGGCTCTGGTGATCTTACAGGATGGTCTATATGCTGGGCACCTTAGAAAAAACACTTAGGGGTATGACACCTCATTTCCTTCGTGGAGGTATATTATTCGATCCATTTAAAAAATGGAAGAAACTGAGAGCTAATCAGTGGCAGAACAGGGCCACAAAATGAGGATTCCCGACTTTAACCAAAATCCTTTGTTTTGGTCCTTTAGTTTTAATCACACAAATGTAATGTGCAATGGCATCTATGTATTTCATTTCTCCCCATAGAAGTGTGATAGGACTTCCATGCTAGGTGGGCGTCCTAAGGCTAAGCTAGAATGGCCCAGTGACTTGCTCAAAGTACTAGTGAGTCTAGGGTTAGAACGTCCGTTTTTCTGAGCCCAGTGTCTTTCCTTGCTGTACGGCCACACTCTAACCAGAGCGAGCCTGAGAATAAAACATGGTCGTGAATGAAACCTGGAGGAGTACACTTCATGGCTTTCACTGTGTGACTTGTCTTTGTGGCGGAGAGACGCCCCAGTTCTGATTACAAGTAATCCTGACTGCAATACACTGGCTCCAGAATGCTCCCCTCGGGGCCTAGGCCAGGGGCAGAGGAAACCCTGAGGTGGCCCAGCTGTTTCCCTGAGGAATAAAGTTCTGTGTCTGCTACCAATGCACAGACACATCTGTAGGAAGCCTGTATCTCGTAGCCCAGGGCCACATGCTGGGTGGTGTTGAAGGTTCTTAGCCTTCAACTGCTTAGAGACTTGTCACTTCTCTTGCTGGTATCCCCACCAATGCAGAATAAATCGTCTATGCGTGTCAAATAAGCCCTCTCTCCCATTACTATCTGGCTTTTTTTTTGTGGTCCCAATTGTACGAGCTCAATAGGGGCTATTCCTTTAAGAGCCGCAGTGCCATTCTCTGAGTGTGACAGCACTTCAATGAGTCCCAATGATGAGAGATTTATATTTTAAGCCAGTCACCCATACAATTAGAAAAAAAACCCACCAAGGTGTCAGGTATCCCCATATAAAACATCAGCAAGTCAGATTAAATGTCCAAAAGTGCTTCAAAAAATTGTTCCCATGTCACCAGGAAGCAGAGAGCGGAACTGCGGAGCATTTACAAAGCAGGAGCTGACACCAGGCATATTTGAACACCATGAGATATGGTATCACCAGGGACAGAGTGTGAGTTTAGTTAATAATGAATGACATAGCCCATAAAATACCATTACACAGTGTTCAGGGCCCAAGAATGATGACATAATTATTAGGAGACTGGGAGATTAAGATACGATTTTTAAAAACATGACAGGGGAGGGTGTAATTGGGGAGACAAAAATACACAGGAAGTTTGTAATTTACATGTCAAAATACCTTTTTCATGTTTCGATTGGATTAGACGCTGCCTTTCCACTCCATTTATCCTGACTTCAATTAGAGGCAGCCGAAATGACATCTCACGTCCATATTCTTGACACCCACTGCTCACGGGCACTTTCTAATTCTAACCGACAGAAAGGGGGAAAGGGAAACTCCGTTTTGCCTCTGTCATGCACTTTTTACTTAACCCCTAATTTGCTTCTAAATGAGCCTGTCACTGAGGTTTGCAGGGCTGTGTTCACAGGCTGCCACGCCTGGTCTGGGCAGAAGCTTCAGCCCTAACACTGTGGCAGGCTGATAGGAGACCTGAGGATTTCTGAGCGGGAGATGCAAGGATTTCTTCAGAACCGGGGTGTGAGAGACACTTGCTGAAGAGCTAGGCTATATGTCAGCATCCCATAGCCATGGTATCCGGCTGTCTTGAAGAACCCAGTCAAAGCTGAGATTGTGGGCAGCAAACACCTTCTGTGGTTATTTGTTTTAATGGGCTGAAGAGTCTGGATGCTGGGTGTCTGTGGAAACATTATTTTTGGATAAGCCTGTGAGCATGTTACATTCAGTAGGCTGAGCAGAAAATAACCACTTTCACCAGTGTGAGCAGGCAGCACCTGATCTGGTGAGGGACCAAATATGAAACAGGTGCATAAAAGGTGCAGCTAGGTGAATCCGTACTTCCTGTTTGAGTTGGACCATCAGTTTCCTCGTGCTCCCAGACATGGATTAGCATTCCTACTTCCCAGGCTTTAGGGATGTAAGTCCTAAGTTTTTGTTTTACCTTGGATTTGTGCTGTTTTCCTCTGCCACCGACATGGTATTCTATGGACAGTCTGAAAACCATTAGTGAAATATTAGCTCTCTTTCTGTGTGTGTGTGTGTGTGTGTGTGTGTGTGTGTGTGTTTGTGTGTGTGTCCTGCTATGAGTTCTATATCTAACAACCTGAAGGTATTAAGTACCAAGCTGGCAATGATCATTACATGCAAGGCATGAAGATATTATTATGGTCTCATTTGTTTGATGGAAAAAGCCTATGCTATGCTTTTTATCATCTTGATATTTTTCTTTACATCATATGCAACGAGACTGCTAGAATGAGGCACAGTTTTAAATACATATTGCCAACGAGTCTCCTACGAAGGCCATATGTGTTCTAAGTAACTGCTAAGCATGTACCTGCCTCCCATTTATCAGGTGTTCAGTTACAGTTTTGAAGAACAAGGCTTCCCTTAACCCTCAGGCCAAGCAAGTGCCACCTGGTAAAAGTGGCAGGTTCCTCCTCCCCGTTGCTTGTGTGATTTCTCTTATGAGTCTTGCTTACTGACCAGTGGGCACCAGCTTTATGTTGAATGAGTGGTTAATTTTGTAAAGTTCTTGATGGCGAAACTAAATAGGCTTTAATAATATAAATGATTCAGGATTCTAGAAAGTCAACAGAATGGGGAAGTTGGGCACCTCAGTTTCCAATCTTTTGCCATTTGCTCATTGTGCTGCTTTGGACTGGACACATTCCTCTGTGAACCTCAACTTCCACAACTGAAATTGGGGCAATAGCAAGGCTTGTTACAAATTCTGTAAGTGGTGAAATAAAGAATGTCAAACGCTCTGGGAGAAATGGGTCTAGTGCAGCACAGTTGTTCTAGCTGCGGATCAACACGGACGCCGTTATCCTGGCTGCTCGAGCCCCTGTGTAAAACGGCACAGTATTTATACACAACTGACACACATCCACACATGCATTTTATGTCATTGTGTAAAGATGGCTTATACCTACTGTCATGCCATCACTGTGGATGTCGTTGTTATACCATATTGTTCAGCGAACAGTGATGAGAAAGAAATCTAGGCCGGCCCAACTTTGTGTTTGTGTGAATTTTCAACAGAGCCCATTGAGTGGGGTGGAGCCAACATGAGTTGATATTGTACTAGGTAAAAGTGAGCTGTCATTGTCATTTCATTTTCTGACCACTCATCCTGGTCAGTAGCTTCACACCAGGCACAGAGGATAGGCTGCAACAGATGGATCGTGTTAATAAGACATTTCCTCAGGTACCACAATTGCAACTGTTTTATGGACTCCAGTCACTGCAGGAGGGCGCCTGTCCATCATGTCCACACAAGTCTGAAGATCAGAATTAGAATTGAGACTCAGATATTAAAAGCCCAAGGTCACAGCAAATCTTCTCTGTTTCCCAACTTCCAGTACAAAAGTTCTACATCAGAAAGCCAGGGATGATGTGGTGAATGGCCAGAATGAGACAGAAAGGAAATGCTAGTCAGAGTTCTCTAGAAGAACAGAAAGAATACATATATACATATATATGTATATACACACACATATATATTTCTATCCATTCATCCATCCATCCATTCATCCATCCATCCATTTATGCAAGTGTGAAAATTTCAAAGAAGAAAAAAAATATCCAACCACTTTCTTCTTTTTAGTTCTTCAGTTGTAACAACTCATCCATCAGCAAGCTATGTTTCCTGATCACTTCCTTTGGCTCCCTGAGTAGTTGAAGCAGCATGGGATATGACCTTTCTCCTTCCATGTGAGCTCATCTTCTGTTCTGTGTGTGGAGCATCACAGAAGAGTCATCACAGCATCCCTCAGTGGAAACGCCTCAATAAACCTGTACCAACTCTTGACAACGGGTTGCTGCCTCCTCTGGAATTCATCATAAGAAGCACTTGCTGAACTAATTTTCAACCCCTTTCCCTTGTCTCTGGTCCTTTTGTTTCTTTCCACCTCACTATTTAAACTCCAAATGCAGAAAAACTGAAAGAAAATGGTTTCCCTCCAAGTGTTACATCGTCTTTTTGTAAGTCATGGATTCCAGTTACTGCTGCCTGTGTTTTTGACAGGGCACGGGTTATCCACTGGAGCATTACATGATACCATTTATGTTGGCTTGTTCTAAGTCTGAAGCCTTAATTCAAGTACTGATTATGAACATTTGGTCCAAAGTGACTTTTTTAAATTAAATATATTTCTTTTATATAAACAAAGTTTATACATTATATATACACAGGCATTTGTAATATGTATAATATACATATACACACACACACGCACACACACACACACATATACATATATAAGAATGATGAGTATGTCAGACTAAAGTTACTGAAGTTTGGTGTTCTTAAGTTAAAAGCATCATGCTCTTTAAGGTTTTGGAAGGTTCTAGTTTGGTAAGTGGTATGGACACTTTTTAATAATAAACTTATTGGCCAGGGGGTCATAAGACACCTCAAACAGTAGAGGCGACTGCCATTTCCATTGGTTGCTTCCAGGAGCTTAAATGTAAGACCCTATTGCTAAAGACACCACATACTTTGGACACAGGACTTGGAGCAATTGAGCTGGACCTGACCTGGAAGGCTCTTCCCCCAGGAATGCTGCTCATAGTTTCGGATGGTGCTATACAAGCTGCCAAGGAGGAAATCAAACAATAATCCTACCGATCTATGAATCCTATGAACCCCAGCAATGACCAGCCTGACAAAAATAACCCTAGTCATGTAACAATGACATCTTTATCCAACAGCCATCTAATTGGACATAAGGTCTGCTTAATAAGAGTAACTTCATGTCTGATACTGTAAACCTCACCAACTACTCATGGCTAGAGAGGTCGTGGACCCTTAAAGAGAACCCATTACTGCCATTTTTTAAAACATAATTTCTGACTATATTTTAAGTACCATCCTTATATTCACAGATAAATGTAGCTCTCAACCAGTATTAGAAAGCTTCATTTTCCTGTAGCAGATAAGATAGAGTAAGGGAAAGGAGATACAGTTGGGTCTCTTTAGGAATAGGGAGTAGAACAGAGAAGCATGGAAAGGGGGTACCGGAACAGGGAGATTAAAAGGGAAAAAGGAGGGAAGAGAGAGAATATGGAAGAACTATGGGGAGGGACAGCTAATAGTAAAGGCCATTTGAGGGGTTGTATGTGAACCTAATACTGCAGAAGCGTCCTAAAATATATACACATATGAAGTGGTCTAAATGGAATCACCAAATAATAGAGAGACAGAGCCCTAACTGGACATTTCTCATCATCAAATGAAGTCTCCAGTTTTGGGAATTTGTTACAGCTAATCAAGTTGTTGGCCAAATGGATCCCCTGAAACCCACAAACAACCCAAGGCTATAGGATGCTCTCCACAAACTGATGGTAAGGTCCTCTTGTTGAAGATAACGCCTACACAACTCATTGGAAGCATAGAGAAGTCTAGCTGGTGCCTACATGAACTTCCCTCTCTACTGACTAGAGTTAATGGTATAAAAAGTAGTCTGCACATTGCCAAAGGAGAAAGGAAAAGCAATCAGCTACAAATTCTTCAGTCTACAATGGTAACAGTCCTCATGTGCAATAGAGGCCCAAAGCTTGTGGCAATAACCAACCAATACCTAAGTGAATTTAAGGCTCACCATGAGCTGAAACTTATCCTCAACCCTGCTCAGGTGACCAAGAACCTGAGACTAGATAGGCCAGGAACCTAGGGGAAATCTGAATACTGCCATTCTGCTAGAGGAACATATCAATAAATGGCTCCTAATGACATTATTCTCTACTCATAGATCAGTGTCTCTACTCATAGACCACTATCAGAAAGCTTCTACCTGTAGTAGACGGAACAAATACAGAGACCCACAGCTGGACAACGTGCTGAATACTCAGTCCCAAATGGGTGGTCTCCATCAAATCCCTCCCCTTAGGGCTCAGGGAACCCTGCAGAAGAGGAAGCAGAAAAAATTTTGAGAGCCAAAGGGGATGGAGGACACGCAGAAACAAGGTCTTCTAAATGCAGCAGGTCTGACGCACAGATGAAACCAGAGGCTGAGGCTACTGCACAGGGCATGTGCCGCCCTGGGCTGGTTGGGGTCCCAGCGATGAGCATATCAGCGGACACAAGCTGCCATTCCTAACTCAGAAACTACCTCCAGTTGATAACTGCCTGTAGAGGAAAAATTCATTTTCTCAATGTAGCATCACTGGGCACACAGACTACTTCTAAAGCCAGGCCCCGTGCTCAGCAGTCGGTGGCAAACACAAACCAAACTTAGTGGCATTTCTGGAGGTTCTTTGTGTCACAACGCTTTGCCAGGGATTTTTCTTTGTTTGTTTGTGTTTGACCTTTGCATCTGCATTATAGTTTCTGGTTTTGTGTTTTTATGTGATTTCTGTGTGTGCGAACATGTGTGTGTCTGCATCTATGTGTGTTTCCTCTGCTTTTTCTTTGGCCTTTTCTTCTGTTTGTTTGTTTTGTCCTATTCTGGTTTGTATGTTTTTGTTTTAGCTTATTATTATTAAAAAATTTCAGTTGCCTGTTTGAATTCTAATGAGAGAGACAAAGAAAGGGCATTGATTTGGATGGGTGGGCAGGTGAGGAATATCTTGGAGGAGATGGGGACAGAAACTGTAATATGAATATATTATAAGAATCTATTTTCAATAAAGAAAAGAAAGATGTTTACACTCATGTTTAACAAGGGGAAAAATACTCAGCTGTGTTGTTGATTCTATTTACCATAACTTTCAACTGACCAGGTTATCAGTTCATTTACATGGTTCGAAACAACTCTCTGCTTGCCATTAGATATAATTTAAAATTAGACAGTAAGGACTCTAAATTGAGTAAGGACTCTCAGTTTTCTTAACCAGGGTGCTCTTACAGGCTGGTGGCTTTCACATAGTGGTTGCCTGGGGTACAGGGAAATGGCTAAGAAATGAGCACCCACGTCACTTACAAAGCAGTTTTCCCACAAATCATTCCTGCATCAGTATTCTGCGTGTGTCTGTCCCCATTTGCTACTCTGTACATATCTTTGAATTCATGCCTTTCTCATGCATCTATGTACCTACCTACCTATCATCTATGTTTGTATGTATGTATGTGTGCATGCACCTATCTATCTATCTTTAAAGAACATGTATATCCTGTGGTCAATTCAAGTTGCGCTCAAAGAAAAAAATAACTCGGGAAAATTCTAAAAAAAAAGAAAGTACACATTTTGGGGGGTACATTTCAAAGTACAGTGATAGCAAAAGAAGTCATATATTTTAAGTTACACATGTTTGGTTTATTTTTGCAATGCTGGTGAATGAATCCAGGCTTTCTGCATGCTATGAAAATGCTTGATTGCTGAGTTAGAGACCCAGCCACACCTTTATTGCACTGTAAGCTTTCTTGTGCTCATTAGCTGGATCACAGATCTGGACTGGACCACAGCTCTCAGGGTGGTGTGTGATGTTATCTCAGTGTTTTCTGAGTTGTTTATCACAAGATAAACTTCCTTCTTGTAAGTCACTGTCCACAGGAGAGTGATTGTTATGAAGAAAGCTCTTCAAGGAAGATGGTTATTAATCTGCTTTCTGAAGGCAAGTTTCTGCTCTGAGAACACACATCCTTCAACTCAATTCATATATGGACTTGGGAGATCTCTGCAATTTATATGCCCTCTAAATTACACTTTCCTTAATTAAGGTTTCTATTTCTGTGATAAAACACCATGACTAATAGCAGCTTGGGAGGAAAGTTGCTATTCTGCTTCCACATCACAGTCCATCATTGAGGGAAGTCAGAGCAGGAACCTGGAGACAGGAACTGAAGCAGAAGCAATGGAAGAACACTCTTTACTTGGTTGCGTTCCCTGGCTTGCTCAGTTTGCTTTATTAGGACATTCCAGGATCAGCTGCCCAGGGATGCCACCTCCCACAATGGGCAGAGTCCTCCCACATCAATCATTAATTAACAAAATGCCTGACTGACACACCTGCAGGCTAATCTTATGGAGTCAGTTTTCAATTGAGAGCCTCTCTTCCCAAATGACTCTAGCTTGTGTCAAGATGAAATAAAACTAGTCAGGAACATTCTGCTTTTCCAGAAGTTGTTGGGAGGATGTGTTCAGATTGCAGACCTGAGATCTGATTCACACTGTGTCCGTCATAGCATGCGTCCATGCAGAAGCTCCTTAATGATTTCTAACCCCATTAACGTGGAATCGAGGATTTTTGTCACTTTCTTATGCTAAGCACAGAACACACCCTGGCACATGTTGGAGGAGTCATTTAAGAATTGATTTCCAGCTGCAAAACAACCTCTGGACTTACTGCTCTATCTCTTCACTTGTCCTGAAGTCTTTGTGGTCATGACTCCTACCGGTCAGACCCACTTGTGGCAAGTTTTGGTGGCACTAGCAGAGCAAGGAAGCCAAACTAATAAGCATGGGCAGTGGCCATACAGGTTTTCAAGGCCACTGTGCAGCAAACTCAGGTACCAGAACACTATGTTCAGTGTCTACGCATCAATAGTTCACTGCAGCGGTGTGACTTGTAGTATAAGAAGATATGCCAGATAGGGTCAGGCACTGCTGCCTGAACGTGCACAAAGGGAACAGGATGGGTAGGTTTGGTAGCATGCATTCAACACACTCTATCTCAAGTCTTTGTGGAAAGTACAGTGTTGAGTAGGAGGAAAGATGAATGCAAACTTGGATTGTTCATTTCCCTGCACACTACGATAGAAGTAGTTGAAGTAGGTCAGGGCATCACGGGATCCTTTAATGAGAACCTTGAACGAAAGGAAGAAAAGGCAAGTTTTCCAGCGGGAAGAACTGAAATCTCACCTTCTCGGATGAGAGAGAGCTTGAGTTAAATGTCTCTATCAGTTAGTGAGTTTGGCTAGATGCTCAAGGTCAAAGTAGGGCAGTGACCGAAAGATTAGAGACATAAACAGTGAAGAGGGATGGTGGGTGGGTGGGCCTTGGAGAAGGGGCCCAGATATGGTGACATTTTCATCCGCATGAATTCACTTCATGGCTTCTCTACAGCAGAAAGAAGAAATCAGTTAGGAGGGGACAAGGACTCTCCTACACCTAGTGGGTGCAAATCAGTCTCTCCCAGCCAATCCAAAGTTCTCTCAGTGACTGTCTGAAGTTGGTGTCGTAGACCAAACAGAGGCTAGGCCTGGACCCAACAACATAGCTTTCCTTTCCTGTCAGACTGCGTAGTTACTGTCACCGTCGTTCAGTGTACAGTTGGAAGAGATAACAACTAAGTCAAAATCTTTAACTAGTTCTATGATGGCAAGAATGAGGTCACAACTTGCTGATGAGCACAGTTTATACTGGAACTTGAAGCTGTGGCTCTCCTGGGAAACTCAGTTGCCCAGGTGCTGCTTCCTGCTCTGCAGGCTGAGGATCCTGCTGGCTTGAAGGCCTCAGGCCCTGTGATGGTTAGCGTTAATTATCAAGTTGACAGAATCTAAAATTGCCTTGGATATACTTCTCTGGGCATGCGTGTTAGAGAGTCTCTTGATTTTCCTAATGGAGTGGGCAGACACACCCAGTGCGGGTTGTGCCATTCCCTGCCTAGGATCCTGGACTGTGTAAGTGGAGCAAGGAAGCCGAACACAAGCTTTTGTCTCTCTCTGCTTCCTGATTGTGGATTCGGTGTGGCCAGCCACCTTAGGCTCCTGACAGCTTGATTCCCATGCCATGATGGATGATACCCTTGAATGGTGAGCTGAAGTAAATAATTTCTTCCTGATGTTTCTTTTCTTTTCTTTTCTTTTCTTTTCTTTTCTTTTCTTTTCTTTTCTTTTCTTTTCTTTTCTTTTCTTTTCTTTTCTTTTCTTT
>NW_026596046.1:7105460-7147570 GCF_907164565.1 Psammomys obesus
TTTCTTTTCTTTTCTTTTCTTTTCTTTTCTTTTCTTTTCTTTTCTTTCAAGGACTTTGATCAAGCAACAGGAAAGGAAGCTGAGACAACACCAAAGAAAGCCGTGCCCCCACCAGTGAACATGAGAGTAGACATTAATCTTGGTCCTCTGAAGAAACAGGCATAGGAAGGAGGTATAGCATTTGCTGGGATGCCCGATCCCTTGGGTGCCCCTAATTGTTCTTGTGAAGTCTTTATTCTGACACCACTCCTGCCTGACATCATGTGTATGGATTTCCCACAATTCTTCAACTTACCACCAGTTGAGCTCCCAACAATTCAACAATACTCTGGCACAATCTAGAGTTAGCATAGACCCCAGAAGTGATCTCAGTCTTTCCCATCCGAACATCCCTACCTCCAACATGCCAGGCATAGGCTCAAAGCTTCTCATACCTCCTCTCAGTCTCCATGTTTTCCTGAGTAACAGATAGAACCCAGGTTCTGTGCTCAGATGTGAGCAGTATTTTGGAAAGTTGTACTTTATTCATCGGGAAGTGGCTTTGAACTTAAGAGTTTCAAATTTGGTAAGAATAGTGTGTCCCGAGGGAAGGACACTGGTTCTGGACTCCGGGAAACAAGTGTTAGCATTTCTGTCCACCCAACATCTACACGGCCTTTCCATGCTTTGTGGTTCACGATGAGAGGCAGCAAATCACCCAGCTATGGAACTGCCTGTCTTTCCAAAATGGTAACCACTGGTGTGTGACCCTGGATCCGGCCATCAGATCCAGGACAGAAGTAACAAGAGGCGAGACATGTAAGGAAGAAGAGGCCATCTTAGAATTTAATTCAGTAAGTGTAGTAGCTGCTGCAGTGGTTAACACAGCAGCAAAAAACCCACACTCACCTCTGTTGGAATACCTGGACCTCAGCTTCCTTGACGGTCCATTGGATTCTTCCACAGGGAAACAATAAATGTCTGTGCTGGGCAGGCAGGAGGCTGGTGGCCGCTCACTCAACCAGGAATTCCATGCCTACAAGCTCTTTCTTTTCCAGACTCCAGAGGGGGGGCGGGTCCAATCAACAGCCTGAGTTGAGCAAGTGAACTCAGTCCAGAAGCTTCTCCAGCATATGTCTGTTCATGGGCAGAAATGCTTAACATCAAGAGCAGGAGTAGGCACCTCTGGCCCTTCAGCAGTGCCAGGAAATTCTGAGCTCAGCATGGCAGCCTGCCTCCTCACAGGGGTTCCGAAAGACAAAAGAATCAAAAGAATGAAGGCCCCCAAGAAAGAACAAGTACTCCTGAGACATTCATTCCATCAGGTGGATTGCTTCAAGATGAGGGTCTAGGGGAAATAGTCCCAAAAGTTCAAATGGGCAAAACAGTATTTTGGACATTGGTGACAGAGAAATGATTTTCTTTATTTCTATCTTTACATTGCTGACAATTCTCTTCTTTGTTTTAAATATGGATTGCCAGAGTCAATTAACTATGTGAAGGGAACAGTGCATATTTTGGAGGAAAGTAATGATTGTTACACCTTAGAGTAGCTTAATGAATGCATTAATAAATGATCCTTTGCTATGGTTTTCTCTTAATAGGCATCAAAATCTTTATAAACCTACAGCACAATACATAACATCTCGTTATGAGATTTGCTATTTTTTTAAAAATCAATGCATACCTAAGTTATTTGTGTCAAAACTCATTTATTTCCACAATAACATGGACTGTCAAACCTGACATCCTGCTAATAACATCCAGCGCATTTGCATATTATTCAAATATTTCCTTTTATGAAACAGGGGATTTTACTCACATTGCTCTGCTTGCCCGTGCAGCATGCATTTGCGCATTAGCTCAGTTCACACTGCCAGAGAAGGGTTACCTGTGGCAACTAATTATGCCATTCTTTATGCATATTAATGAGCCTTGTGAGTAGCATTCTCTGTTCTGCAGTGAGGAAAAACAATTCCAGCCTAAATGGGAAACCGATTACTAGGAATGCCAGAGTTGGAGAACAATTTTTGATAATTTCCCATTTTTAACATCTCTAGGTATATTCATTTTTCTACTGCTTCTTTCACAAATTACTTCACAGTTAGTGGCTTAAAAGACCAGACTTATTATATCACTATTCTGGAGGTCAAAAGTACCAGCTGAGTCTCTCTGGGTTCAAAGGAAGGTGTAGGCAGAACTGTGCTCCTTTCTTAAAGCTCAGAGGAGCACTTCCTTTGGGAGGAGGGGACAACAAAAGTTAGCTTTTTGAAGCTTATTTAGTCCCTACCCTTCCAAGTCAGGGAGGAACAATGACACTTTCTCAGACTGACATGATTCACAGGTTGCAGACCATAAGAATTGCACTTTCAGGGACATGGGGATTTGATTAGACTCATCTGGACAATTCTAGCACCTTCTTAACTTTCAGCTCCTTGGCTTTAAATACATCTCGAAGTTGATTTGATCAGCTCAAGTTCCCTGGGATTCGGAGGTGGATGCCATAGGAGGGGCGTTATTCTGACAGTCACTCCAGATCTTTTAAATGCAATCCTGCTTGAAAGGGCCAAAGAAAAGGTTGAGTGGGAGCTCGGGTTTCCTCCTGGGCACTGTTTATCCTCTCTACTTCCTTTTATTGACCATTTATCTGCTTTTAGCTACAGATTGCCTTCTGCATTTTCTCTGTCCTCTTCTCACTTCCTCTATTCCTGTTTCTTCCCCCTTTTAGTTCTCTTTTGTGTGTGAATGAGCACATGCAGTGGTTAGAGAACAATCTCAGTTATCCTCACCCCTCACCTTATTTGAGGCAGAGCCTTTTGGCCATTTTTTTTTTTTTCTGATGCAAATTCTGGCCTAGCTGCTCTGTAGCATCCCCATCTCCCATTAGGAGATCTGGGATTATAGAGATTTGAGCTCTGGGTCTGTTTTTTTTTTTTAACTTTTAATTTTTTCACTTTAAATCCCATTGTAGCCCTTTCCCACCTTTCTTCTGTCCTACCTTCCCACCCTCTTCTCCTTATCCCTCCTCCCCTTCTCCTCAGAAAAGGGAGCTCCCCCCACACCAACCCACCCCAGCACAGCTAGTCCCATCAGGATGAGCTCATCCTCATCCACTGAGGCCAGGCAAGGCAGGCCCGCGAGGGGGAAGTGATCCAAAAGCAGGCAACAGAGTCCATGTCAGAAACAGACTCCACTCCAGTCTGCCTACCAGTTACATATGTATAGGATGCCTATGTCCAGTCCACACGTTGGTTGGTGCGTCGGTCTCTGTAAGCCTCCATGAGCCTAGGTTAGTTGACTATGTTGGTCCTCTTGAAGAGTTCTTGTCCTTTTTGGGTCCTTCTGCCCTCCCCTAGACTTTTCCACAGGACGTCTGTCTAATGTTTGGCTGTGAGTTTCAGCCGTCCGTTTCTACGCCCTGTTAGGTGGAGCCTCTCAGAGGATGGTTATGTGTTATGCTATGGTTTGCTTTATGCTATGCTCCAGTGTGTAAGCATAGCAGAGTATCAGTAATGGTGTCAGGGGTTGGCTCTCTTTCATGGGGTGGGTCTCAGGTTGGGCCAGGCATTGGTTGGACATTCCCTCAGTCTCTGCTCTTTCTTTATCTCTGCACATCTTGTAGGCAGGGTAAATTTGGGTCAAAGGTTTTGTAGATGTGTTGATGTTCTCCTCCCATCACTATAAGTCCTGCCAGGTTAGAAGGTGGCCTCCTCAGTCTCCATTTCCCCTGCTGCTAGGAGGCTCAGCTAGAGGCATTCCCATATCCTTCCTGTAACCTACCCTGTCTCCAGCTTGTCTCAGAGATGCACTCCCCACCCCAGGCTTCCCTTTTCTCTCCAAGCCCTCTCCCCTCTCCTCCCCACTTTTCCCACATATGATTCCTCTCTCATTTCCCTCCCCAACCCTCTCCTACCCAGTTCCCTCTAGCCACTTCTGTTCTCTTTTCTATTTCCCCATCTGAGTGAGATTCAAGCATTGTCCTTTGGGCCTTCCTTGTTACTTAGCTTCTTTGGGTCTGTGGATTGTAGTATTGTTATCCTGTAATAATATTGTTAATATCCACTTATAAGTGAGTACATACGATGTGTGTTTTTCTGGGTCTGTGTTTCCTCACTTAAGATGAGCTTTTCTAGTTTCATCCACTTACCTGCAAATTTCATGATTTCCTTGTTTTTAATAACTGAGTAGTATTCCATTGTGTACATGTACCACAGTTTCTTTATTTATTGTTCAGCTGAGGGACACCTTGGTTGTTTTCAGATTCCGGCTATTATGAATCAAATCATTCTTATGGGAAAGAATGGTAGCCCAAATAGGCCTTTGTCATCAGAGAGAGAAAATTTATAGCTTTATAGAGAAAATATATATGCTCTGAACATAGTTGATTAAATGTCCTTGAGGTATGGTGAAGCATCTTTTGGGTAGATGCCTACAGGGTGTATAGCTTGAGGTAAAACTATCTCCAATTTTCTGAGAAAGTGCCAGATTAATTTTCAAAGTGGTTGTGCAAGTTTGTACTCCCACCAGCAACGGAGGAGGGTTGCCCTTTCTCCATATCCATGCCAGCATATGCTGTCATTTAAGTTTTTGATCTTACCCATTCTGATGGGTTTGCATCCTGTTTTGATTTGCATTTCCCTGATAACTAAAGGCGTCCAGCGCTTCTTTAAGTGCTTCTCAGCCATTAGAGATTCCTCTGTTGAGAATTCTTGGTTTAGCTCTCTACTGCATTTTAGACGGTGGATACCAGTCTGCTTTTATGTTGATGCTGGAGAGTCAAACTCAGGTCCTCAGGCTTGCATGACAAACATTTTTACATTTTCACTGACTGAGCCATTTCCCCAGCCCCTTTTCAGTTTTTCTTATCCTCTCCAAACAGCAGCAGCAGCAGCAGCAGCGGCGGCGGCAACAATAGCGGAACAGCAATAACACAATACCATTTTTGAACAACATTTCTCCCCGAGTGTCCACTCTGTCCCTGTTTCTTCTTCATGTTACTGATCCTCATTTATGTTTTCCTTAGTACTAGCAATAGCCCAGTTTTATATTAACATAGCTATACTGACCATCTTTATTTGTCCCAACAAAGGCAAAACAAGAGGACCACAAAGAAATGGGGCAAGGGGCAGAGGCTTTGGTGTCCTACTCATCTGCCTATGAAACCCCTCACTCATCTGCAGAACCCGTTTCTGTATTTTTTTATTTTAGCCTAATTCCTGAGCTTAATGAAAGAAAGGAGGCAGTATCCAGTAATGAATGTGCTACTGGAAACCTGCAGCCCACAGGGGACAGAAGTTTGTGAATGGCTTACTCACCCCAGTTTCCCCACAGCTCAATGAGAGGCAGTTCAGGCAACCATCTACACTGACTTCTATTGATTAGAGCAGCCTGGGCTTCAGTTGTTTGACTGGAGTAATCTACTATTCTAGATTCCATGTCCCGTTACCCAAACCCTTCATAGTGTTTCCAGACTCTGTTGCTAAAGAGAACAGTTGTTTTCTTTCTGAGTGTCTAGATAACAATGGTTCATTTCGTGTGTCAATTTGCCCGGTTTGGGTGGCTCAGACAGCTTGAAGACATTGTTTCTGGATGTGTCTGTGAGAACGTTTCTAGGAAAGATTAATCTCTGACTCACTTCAAGAAAAATCTAGCCTGTAGGGGTTGGGGAGATGGCTCTGTGGATACTAAGTACAAGAAGTGCAAGCATAGAACCCAAGCTTGCATCTCCAGCACCTATGTAAGAGCTCCGTGCAGTAATGCACATCTGTAATTCGCCTGCTGAGGACTCAAGACAGACAGATCCCAGCGGCTCACTAACCAGACAACTCAGCCAAAACATGGAGGTCCAGGTCCTAGCAATAGACCCTACCTCAAACACAAGCTGAAGAACGATAGAAGATAACAGACACCATCATCCAGCCTCTACACACAGACGAACAGATCTGTAACTTATTGCAATACACAGGCACACCCCTCTTGCAATCAAATGAAAAAGAAAAAAAAATGAGAGAAAATGATAAATAAATAAATATCCATCTGTAGTGTTGGAGCCAGATATTCATCTTTTCTCTCTGTTGGATGCTGAGCTCCTGCTTCCCTTCAGACTCTGGGATTTACACTAGTGGCATTTGGCCTTGGTCTGAATTATATATCTGGTTTTATTCTGTCTTCTGCTTGCAGATGGGCTTGTAGCCCTTCTTGGTCTCTATAATTACATGATCTGGTTCTCAATGAAATTTCTCCATGCCCTTCTCTATCCCACTGCTGAGCCGGAGTGATACAGTCTGCACTGTAGAGAACACCAAATCCAGAAGGAGCCCTGATTGCTGTTAAAGGTCCACGGACAAGAGGAGAGGAGTCTTACCGCACAGCATCTCAGGAGGTGGTACATGCAGCATTTCAGGGCCAGGACAGAGGAGGCTCTACACAAATGTGCTCTTTCCTGGCTCCTCCAGCAAGTCTTCTCCTTTGTTATTTTATTTTAAATTGCATTTTAAAAATACTTGTGCAGAAATGGCTGTCCTGCATGGCAAAGGCCAGAAGCCTGTGCTTCCTCTCTTCAAGTGAGGAAGATGAGAGAAGGGGTGAGGAGGGCTGGGCAGTGACTGGCCTAGTTCTCACAGCAGACAAGAAAGATGAACCGGTAGCTGGGAAGGACTCTGCGTCTTTATCAGGGACAAGTGTCCAAGGTCAAAATTCTTTGCCCACGCATCTGTGGCACTCAGCTCACTATCTCTTGGGGCTGGTTCTAGTTGCCTTGCCCCAGATGCAGATTCTAGCCATGACGCCGACCCCCTGACCCAGTGGAAGAAATCCAGACTGCTTGCCATCCCCCAGAGGTCCATTCCCACACTCTGCGGTGCAAGCCCGAGATACACAGGTTTACAGGAGGGAACCTTCTCCGTAGGAGACCACAGCTGCCTTGTGAAGCAATCGTCGCCATAGCAAATTAGAAAGCTAATCTGATTTCCGAAGTATGGGCCGATACCTGCTTAAACATTTCTCAAGCTTGTCAGGGGCTGGAATCTACAATTATTTCAAATCAAGAAAATAATAAACACCGGTTCTCCATGATCTCGGGGGCACCTAAATTGATTGGATCACAGGGGAGATCTTGCTTTAAGGGGAGACACAAACAGGATGCTCTAGGTAGGTCACTGAGAGGAGCTGAAGCTTGGAGGAAGAGCTGTAAAATCAGTTTGGGTAGGCGTGGAACCTTTCCTGCCCACTGCTGTCTGAATTCTCTCTTGGTTTCTGGAGCTAGGCAAAAGCTAGACAATGTCTTTAAATAGCCACAGGAAGGCAGATTAGAGCAGGTATTCTCCACGGTGTTGGTGGTGCGTGGGAGTACAGTGTGGAAAATAAATTAGGTTATTTGAAACATCAATGCAAATTTGTGTGTCTCAGCTGGTGGGCTATGTAGGGCAGCTCAAACTCTCGGGCCTGGGGTACTGAAGTTTTATGTTTATGAAAAGGGACGTGGGATTAAGAAAGAGACTGAGGATGTCTTCGGGGACAGGAGAAAGGGAAGGTCATTATGTCGTAATATGAGTTCCAAAGCTAGAAATAAAAAGTGAGAGGAAGAGAGGTACTTTTAGGAAAAGGAGACTGTGGAATGAGCCTGGGCAAGGCTGAGAGTGAAACCCTTGAGGCTCAGGATAGGAGAGTTCTACCACATACTACCGCACTCGCGAGGACCCTTTTGTGCTTAGGGCTAGGCTGCAGATGGGGTGCAGAGGCCATTTTATCCATAAATATTAAGCTTTTATAAATTTGTGACTTCATTCATTTAGTCCATAGAGGAAAATCTAGTGACCCAGACATTGGGCCTGGCCTGGGGACTATGGTCACCATTTCACTGACAGCCAAACCACAATGCTCTGGGAAATCCTAAAGTAAGTGCAGGTGACAGTTAAATTGAAGCCTGGTAGAAGGTGTCAAGGGGACAGAGGGATTATTGGCAAAGCCAAGATCTCGTGAAAGGCTCAGGCAAGAGGGAACATGGAACACTGAGTGGGAACAGTAAGTGTGGCTTTGGCTCTGACAGTGAAGGCAGTGGCCGGAGGTGGGCCAAGAGATAACCAGAGCCTTGTAGGTTGCGTTTAGCACTTTAGGCTTGCTTTTTAAGGCAGCTGGAGCCCATGAGGCAAAGAAGTGATGTGTTAGCAATAGCTCACATCTGGCCTGTGCTTGCTACCTCCTAAGTTTTTTATATTCAGTTCCTGGTATTATCTGACCAGCCTTTAAAGCTACACCATTGAAACAGTAACCCTGATTTGGAAGATGGAAGATTCATTTGTTTTGTTTTATTTTTTTTGTTTTTGTTTTGTTTTGTTTTGGTTGTAACAGTGATTATTTCTGTTTTACAGATAATGAAACTGGACCTGAAGATGTCATATGAGCAAATCAACTTGCCGCAGACACAGATGCTCACTCCATGACTGCTAGCTCTTACAGTACTGGAAGGTGTTATGCAAGTTGCCAAGGGAGAATAGTTACCAACAGCCCCATCCAGCTGAGAAGCCTACAAACAACAATGATAACCAGCCCAGCTGATATCTCCAGTGATGGAATAGTGGTTATAATAGGTGATAGCCAACAGCTTGTCTAATTGGACGAAAGGCCTATTTAGTAGGAGAGAACATGCCTGGTACTGTAGACCAAGCCAAATACCTGTGGCTCCTGAGGACATGAATCCTAGAAGAGGCCAGATTACTACCATTTTGCTAAATCACGTAGCTTCCAAGTGCCTTCTAAATATTTGTCCTTACACCCATAGGTAAGTGTAGCTCTCATCGTTTATCAAACAAGTTTCTTTTTGCAGAAAAAGAGTATTACAGAGATCTACAAGTAATCTGCATTTTTACCAGTTGTCAATCTCCATAATAGTTTCCATTTGTTGAAAAAACAAGCTTCTTTGATGAGGGATGTGAACTACCCTCATCTTGGATACTGAAATGCCATGGGCTACATCTGTGCAGGGGTTCTAGGTTATCTCTATGCCTGGTACTTGGTTGGAATATGAGTCTCTGGGAAGACCCCTGTATTCAAATTTCTGGTTCTGTTGCTCTCCTTGTGGAGTTCCTGTCCTCTCCAGATCTTACTATTTCCCATTTCTCACATAAGATTCCATGTACTCTGCCCAACAGTTGGCCATAAGTCTCAGTGTCTGCTTTGATAGTCTGTAGGGCAGAGCCTTTCAGTGGCCCTCTGTGGCAGGTTTCCTAGGTTGTTTCCTGTTTTTTTTTCTTCTTCTGATGTTCATCCTCTTTGCCTTTCGGGGTGGGGATTAAACGTTTTAGTCAGGGTCCTCTCTCTTGATTAGTTTCTTTAGATGTTGGTATAATGTTCTTTTAAAATGTATACACCTTACCCTTGTTAATTCAAATGCTGATTTCCCCACCCCAACTCTCTGGTTTCAATCCAGATAGTGCATTGTGATACTCATTATAAGCATCCTGTCTCAACTCTTGTGTAAACAGGACAAAATAAAGCAACTAGATACAATGTTGTGTAATGGGAGGAGCCAGAGGACAGGAAAGAGAGGAGGAGAGAGAAGGCAGGAGATGAGTGAGAGGAGAAGGAGAGCAAGGAAAGCAGAGCTGGAGGAGAGAGCTTGGAGGAGGTGGAGCATGAACCAGACCTAAGTTTTCACAAAAAGCAAGTATAATGTGGGAAATCTAAATGTTAGGAAACTGAGGGCTTGGAGGTACAGGAGGCAGTAAATATTGCCCAGCATTGTGTTCTAGGTTAGCTAAAAACCCAGTCTCTGTGTGGTGATTTGGTTATACAGCTGTTTAAGATTAACAGCAAGCTTTACTAGAAGATAAAAAAAATAGTAAATATTAATAGTCACCTACAACATTTAGATGTACAGATTTTAATAGGTTTATCTTATGTTATATGCCTATCTGAGTGAGTATATACTGTGTGTGTCTTTCTGCTTCTGGGACAGCTCACTCAGGATGATCCTTTCCAGGTCCCACCATTTACCTGTAAATTTCATGATTTCCTTGTTTTTCATTGCTGAGTAATATTCCATTGTGTAGATATACCACAATTTCTGCATCCATTTTTCAGTTGAGGGGCATCTGGGTTGTTTCCAGCTTCTGGCTATTACAACTAAAGCTGCTACAAACATGGTTGAGCAAATGTCCTTATTGTGTACTTGAGCCTCTTTTGGATATATGCCTAGGAGTGGTATGGCTGGATCTTGAGCAAGCACTATTCCTAGTTGTCTGAGAAAGCACCAGATTGATTTCCAGAGTGGTTGTACTAGTTTACATTCCCACCAGCAGTGGATGAGGGTTCCCCGTTCTCCACAACACAGCATGTGTTGTCACTTGAGTTTTTCATCTTGGCCATTCTGATGGGTGTAAGGTGAAATCTCAGGGTCGTTTTGATTTGCATTTCCCTGATGGCTAATGAGGATGAGCATTTCTTTAAGTGCTTCTCTGCCATTCGATATTCCTCTACAGAGAGTTCTCTGTTTAGCTCTGTTCCCCATTTTTTTAATTGGATTACTTGGTTTGTTGCTTTTCAGCTTCTTTAGTTCTTTATATATACTGGATATTAGCCCTCTGTAGGATTGGTGAAGATTCTTTCCCAATCTGTAGGCAGTTGTTTTGTTTTGATGACGGTGTCCTTTGCTTTACAGAAGCTTTTCAGTTTCATGAGGTCCCATTTATTGATTGTTGCTCTCAGAGCCTGTGCTGTTGTGCACCCAGATTCTTAATCTTTGGAAAACAACCTGTGAGTTCCTGTAACTAAATATGGAGTTTGCAAAAACAAAACAAAACAGAACAAATGCTGACAGTAAAAAATTTTGAGCTCACAATGACCAGCACTGGATTCAAAGCCATCACATAATGTATCCAAGATGATTCCCTTTCTGCTTGCCCGTGTTGTACCTGACCTGTCACTGTAGGACCAGGTTCTGAAATCATAAGATGTGCACTTTGTACTGTGAATGCCATCATAGCATGCAATGCCAACAAAACCCACCTGGCACAGTTTAGCTTAGACTCAAGACTGTTGTGTGTTATGAATTACATTGCCTTTATTGTATATATGAAGCTTGTTCTTTTTTTTTATAGAAACATAATGGTTTAATTATGGAAAACAAAGATTTCTTAATTTTGCCCCGCAGTCACTCCTCAGCATGTATCAAATTAGTACATTTTCTGGTTGTGTTGTATTAGATAGACAGGCCATATTCATCTCATTAGTATGTAATTTTCTTTAATACTCTATAAATATTAAATCTATATGAATACTAAATATTTTTTAAATCTCTATGACTTATTATCAGTAAATATTTACTTTGAATATGTATTTTATATAGCTCTATAGTTAATAGTATGTAAAAAATTTTCAGTACAAAAGTGGTCATGAATGGAAAAAGTTTAAGAAAGGCTTTTTCAGAGCCCCATAATTTCCATTTGTCTCACTTTTCTTTGGCACGCACAGCTAGCTACTGATGTGTGATGTTTAAGGGTGTTACCTAGGAAAGGACTACAAAATAGTGACATTCTAAGTCTGTAACTTCTCTTGACAGTTTTTAATTTGACTTACTTGACTGCCTACTTAGTTGCCATTTAAGAAAAGGCAGAAGGAAGAAATACCTAATTTGTATTTTTGTGTTAGTTTTTATATCATGAACTGACTCCTCCCAACCCCTGAAGTTGATCTATTTTCCTTGAAGTCATTTTAAACTCATGGATGTCTCATGTATATGTGTGTGTGTGTGTGTGTATATGTATGTATGAGTGTATGTATGCATATGTATATATGTGTATATATGTATATACATATGTATACATGTATATAATCTCTCATATATATGTGTATGTATATCTACATATATATATCTACATATATATATATATATATATATATATATATATATATACACATATATATTGGTCTCTGTCTCTCTCTTTCTCTCTGTGTGCAACTGTTCATGTTTATGCAGAGGCCAGAAGACACCCTTCAACGTTTTCTTTCTTCCAGCGCTGGGTAAGGTCTGTCTTCCGTTTTAATCACTTGGTGGTGACTGATAAGCTTTAGCATTAATTGTAGTCTCTTATTGTTTTTCATGAGGTTCAGCACATTTTTTGCTTATTGTCTAGTTGAGGCACCTGTTGTTGTACCTCTGTTTGTCTATTGTACTTGAATATCTTTCTCTCGTTTATTATACATTATGGATACCGGCTCTCTGACCTATAAATTTTGTTCCCTGGTTTTCATATTTACTGTGCAATGTTGTCTTTTATTGAATAGAGGTTCTTGGTTTTTATGCAGACGAATAGTAATCTTATCCTTAATGACTAGTGCCTTTTATGTATTTTAAGAAACATTTACCTATCAAGAAGCCATTAAGATTAATTACTGTGCTGATTTTCACATTTAAATCCATATTATGTTTAGAGTTTTTTTGTCGATGTGGTAAATTAGGGGTCACTACTCTCCCTTCCTCATTAATATCCAATCTTCAGTTTTGTAATATGAAGACAATCAGTAGATGCCTTCTTGGGTCCAACCACAGAAAAGCAATTCTAGACGTTGCCCTGCTTCACTGGGTTTCTATCCTGCACCATGATTCCTCACTACCGTGGGAGCCGTGTGGTGTCTTTAAGACAACATCTTGTAATTCTGTGTTGTTCAGGCTTTCCTGTTTCTTCTCTGAGACAAAATGACAAATGTTTCACATCCCATAAAAAGATCCAAGTTCAATGTTTTACCATTGTGAAAGGCAGGCCACTTCTCATTTCTCTTAGTTGTTGCCAATGATACTGTTTACAGTAAAATAATAACCCGTTGGCTCATTCCTTTGGGACAAACATTTCAGACTTTCAAGAACACTTTAGGAAACATTTTCCAGCATATATATTTTTTTGCTCCTTTATTTGGTTTGCAGGAAAAAATAAGGTGTCTTGGATCATATATCATTCTTCCGAGGTTCAGGCAGTACAAGTATAAGCGGTGTTAGATATACATTGGGGAGGAAGGGGACAGAATGAGATGTTCACATTTAATTGAATCATCATAATAACCCATTGAATAACTTGACTCCTTTTGTCTCCAAAACTGAGCGGCCCAGGAATAATACTTGTCTCATTGAAATATTTCAAATTACAGCTCTTTCCCAAGGCCAGTCCCCCCCCCCCTTTTACTTTAGGTCTTATGAGTGGAGTGTTGACAGCCTGTGACTTTGAACCTTGTCCCCTGTTGAAAAACATTTGTCTCGGGATTCACGGCAAAATCACATCATCTTGGAGCTGGACATTTTGGAGCTGATTCCTCCCCCAGATATAGCACCAAACGGTCAAAGAAATGCTCAGCAATGCATAAACCTACTTGGCCACTCAGAGATAGGCAAAACTTAGGAAAGCAATAGCATAGAAGGCTAGCATGCTCCTGTGGATCTTCAGGGATAGTAACCAGTGGATCATGAGAAGGCATCAGCAGGAAAAACAAGGGCTCCTGGAAGCCATCTAGTTATACTCTGCATGTTAAATACAAAGGTTAAGTATGGAGGATGTGGGGCCAATTCAATGTCAGCCTTTAGGCTAGGCAAGAGAGGCTTATAGTCTGCACTCTGAAGACTTCCTAAAAGGGTTCCTTCCTGGTTGCATAGCTGTTTGTAACATTCTTTATTTGGAAATGTAAGACTAAGACACCAGTGTCCTGTCGGTTTAAGGATATATTGTAGAGTTAAACTTTTGAGTTCTTGTGCAAGAATTATTTTCATGCTATCATTTGTAATGTGTTTGTGAGAATCCTTGGGATTAAAGTTTTGGTTACAAAGAAAAAAAAGTCTTATTATAATCAATGAGAAACATTTAGAAAGATTAAATGAGTGAAACACCAAGACTTAAAAGCTACAGAAATTGATGGAGTAGGTAAGGGGTAAAGGGTTTGAGAAGAGAAGAGGTAGATGAGCTAGGAAGTGATACCTGTCACAGTGGGAAAGGACATGGTTCTGAAATCAGAAGCAGGGTTCTGAAATCAGAAGCAGTAGATTGCTAAAGAAGAGCAAGCACTTTTAAGGTCTTGAGAGGCAAAGACTGTAGGGTACAAGATGATCTAAAGTCAACAAATTAACTTTTGTGACGTGTAGTCCTTATTTTTGTGTGAGAGTTGTTTAATTTGGAAGTAATCTCAGAAGGTAAAAACCATGGGTGTTCATAGTAAAAATCTTTGGACACATACCAGGCAGGGAGTACCTAGGACATGCAGGCTGATGCCAGGATATGCTTCAGCTCCACTGATTTTTTTTTTCCTTCTAAGAGGACACCAAAGGATGAGCTCATATCAGAACAGTCAGGCCACTTGTGATAACTGGTCAAATGGCATCTCCATATGGACCCATCAGTGACTGGTTGGGGGTCCTGCAAAGGTGAGTCTAGTATATCCTTTCTCCGTTGGTTCTTATCTTCTTGAGATATGCACTGGGCCTAGAACTCCAGCGCTCACTGCCTTTACTAAACAGAAGGGCTTTGTCAGCAAGGTATGTTGCTATTAGCAAATGTTTGTGAAATGATAAGCATGAGCGGTATCTTACAGAAGGTGACTAAAAAGTGATGCAAGGAGGCTGATGGACTTAACCCACGAATAGCTGATAGGCAAGGACCATGAGATTGTTGTCTATAATGAATGCTAATAAGGTAAATTTCTTCTTTCAGTCTTTCAACACTACTCCGTCAGTTACATAGCAATAATATATCTTGTATCTCTGGGCTGTGAAGTGGGTGACTAATAAAATGTCTCCTTTAGGCAAACAATGACTAGGTGAGACACACTAGAAACCAGAGAAGAAATTTGGTTATGCTGCAATACAGCAAAGGATGTGTTTGTTTTTTTTGCAGATGGGAAGTCGAAAGCCATTATGTTAGCCAAGCGTGGTAGTGTATGCCTGAGATTTCAGCACTGAGAAGGCTGAGGAAGAGGGACTATAGGTTCGAGGCTAGCCTCGAAGAGACTGTTTCAAAAACAAAAGCAAAACAAGAATAAAGACAACGTATTTTGTAAAAGCTGAGATGAACACCTGACTATTTTAATGTTTTTGCCACACATAATCATGCCCGTGACTCCTCCAGAGGATGCACCATTAGTTAAGTCGTGATTGGAGTCACAGTGAGAAACCCTTATTTCACTTTCCTCCACCAGTGGTTCTTTCTTTTTCTATCATCTCTTCATTTTATTGTTTTATGTCTGTAATTTTATTATCTTCTTATTTTTAATTAATATTAATTAATTACAATTTATTTGCTGTGTATCCCAGCTGTAGCCCCCTCCATTGTCTCCTCCCAATGCCACCCACCCTCTCTCTTCTACCCCTATGCCCCTTCCCTCTGGCATAGAAACAGACTACTGGTGGATCAACGGCATCAAATTAAAGACCCAGAAATAAACCCACACACCTACAGAAACTTAATTTTTGACAAAGAAGCCAAAACCATCATTGGCCCTTAATTACAAGTGGCTATAAGATCTTCCTTGCACTTCTGTTCACGCTCCCTGCCACTGCCCTGGTTCAGACTTTTTATCTGGACATCCCAACATCTTCCTTCTTCATTCCCTTCCTTCTTCTTTAACTCTACCTCAGTCTGCTTCTGTATTAGAAACCTTTTCCAGAGTGGTTCACCCCAAACCCAGATGTGCCCATCCTATCCCACTGCATAAAACATCCTCAGCATATCTCATTACCTAAACTGGTACCCTGAAATTAGACTCTGAGCTGTGGACGGTTTTTTGATGTTGTCAGGTCACTATTCACTGGTAATATGAATCCTGGAAGATTTTATTTAGGACAGGAACAATAAATTTGTTGTTTTCAACATACTTCTTCATGATCTAACTGATCTATACTAGCGCATGAGCTTGCACCCCTCACCCCCTGGAAGAGAGCTCATAATATCTGCCTCAGTTGCACTTTTCCTGCAGCATTTCTGCTAGACCCATCTGCCTACTATATTACAGACAATTTTTGGTTTGAGACTACGCTGAGCTTTTTGAGGCCTCTGCATCTCTCAACATGATGCTCATACAAAGGAAGTGGTTGTTGTTGTTGTTTGTTGTTGGTTGGTTTTTAAAGAACCTCACTGTGTAGTCCTGTCAGGACGGTCTCATCTTCACAGTGATGCCTTTGCCTGCCAAGTCTTCATGTCTGTCTTGAAGTGTTTTTATATCAATGCTTACAGATTAATACAGGTGTCACATACTTTATAAAGATCTTTCTGGTCTCCCAAGATTAAATGGGCTACTCTTGCCTTTGGGTCCACTAACTTAGCAGTTCATCCATCTGTCCATCCATTCATCCATCCATACATCTATCTATCCAACAATATACTATTCATCTTTGTGGGAGGAAAAAAAAAACACCCAAAACAGATTTTTACCCCAAGTTTCACCATTCAAGCTCATAGTCAGACACATTATATTAGAGAAGCTTGACTAGACTGAAAGCATGAATGTATCAAGGAGGTAGTGCAACTGGAAGGATGGGTAGGTTGGAAGTTCTTCAGAAACACAAGGTAGATCAATTAGAGTCTGTTGCTGAGACCCTGGCAGCATGTACTGAGGACCTGAGTCAAGGCAGCTGCCGTGAGGAGGGCGGGATGGAATGGCCTACAGGACTTGCCTGGGGGAGGAATGGCAGCAACAGTCAGTAACTGCTCAGCTGTTACCGGAGAGGGGAAAGGGTAAGTACCAGTTTTCTGGGCTGCTGACTGGAAATGCAAGTTATGGACCGGAGAAACACAGGAGGGAGGAAAGAACAAGGGGAAGAGTGATCTGTTGAATTGCTGACATGCCCCTGGGACATTCAGGGCTGTTTCAGGGATATGCTGTGGAGGCCATCCCCAGCTGGGCAGTAGCTGAAGTCATTTTCTAAGCATGGCAGACAGTAAGAGGGATATGACTCACTACAGGACTTTGGAGAACCTGGCAGCAAAGGTCAAGAGAGACAGAAGAGAAACGAGGAAGGAGAATGATGTCACAGACCCAGATTCCGCATGTGGCCATAAGAAAAGATAGTTCTGCCGATTACCCCCAACATGGCAATAAGTTGTGATTACTATCTTCCAATATTGAACTTTTTATTTTGGGCTATCCTATAAATTATTGTGCATAGGCTGCTATTAAGACAACATTTTGCCCTTGAGTACCTCTTGCAATTATTCACCTGCAGCAGGAGTCCCTAGGAGTGCTAAATTTCCTCAAGAAGCCAGTGCTATTGTTTTTAACTTATCAGTGCCTGTGGGAAGCTTTGTGATCATCTTCAGTCATTCATTCATATGAGGAACATATGTTGCAATGAAAAATTTAAAAATGAAAATTTAAACTCTCCCCAAACCCCATGGTAACCCACTAGTGAGCACCCCTGATGTGCCATAGGCTCAGTCATTTTCGTTTTGTTATGAAACCCTATTTTCCTTGGTTTTAGTAGATGCTTTTTTTCAATGCCCATTCAAGGAGGTTGGGCAACCTTGCTTCATTGCCATGGTATTTTTGGTGTCTGCTGTAGTGCCTACACTACACTTATGTACTTGCAGGCTTTGCAGTGTGCATGAGGTAGCTGGATACCGTTTCTGTTCTCCTGTCTCTCTGACAAGCTCTGCTCATTCCATGTTGTATCTGGCTGATGATGTTATAAGAACATAATAACGGTTATCTATCCAGTTTTCCTCTTAAACAAGAAAATAGCAAGGGTAGGTTTCCAAATACCCATTAGTGTAGGAGAGGACTTGAGACGAGAGAGTTGTGCATGAATTCAAACATTCCATTTATAAATGACAAAAGTCCAGGCTGGAGACTTGGGGAAGAGTTGATGGTACAGCTCTTGTGCCAATTCCTCCTGCTCAGGAAAGGCTTATCTGTTGAGTAACAGACACTCATACCTCGGATGGTAATCCACTACACTTTACCCATGTGAGCAAGAGTCTATCTAAAAACCATGCAGAAAACACCTATATTAATGTTTGACCAAATATTGGAAAAGCTGGCTCAGAAACACTAACAACATTAATTGTCATAGTATCCAATAGTGTGGTGTTCAAAGCCTTAGACGGTAGCATATGTGTGAGCTGTTACCCTCTTTACCTCTAATGCCGCCATGGTTATTTTCACTGATCTTCAAATAGTTGAAGTTTGAAGTTTTCAAGTTCAGGAGGAACAGTTTTTAAACCTGAGTGGAGATTCTGCTGAGCCCCACCTGGGCTGGTGCTTAGCAGCCCAGGAGACAGTCATGGGTAACTCTTAGCTTCAGAATTCTTACTAAGAACATAAGAAGCCTTATCAGCTACCTTCAGCTGTTCTTAATTAGGAATGTAACATACAGCTGCCTAGAATATGTTTTTATTATAAGTCCCTACCAACCCTGTGTTAAGCATCAGGTCATTTTTTGAGGGCCATCTGAAATAAGTTTTGACGATGACAAAGATAGCATTTGTATTTGAGAAAATGGATGTTCCAGAAAAGGATGAGGATTTGCCCAGTGTTCCTTGGCCTACTTATCCACTGGAACAAAATTCACACCCTGAAGCCTAGCTGTGGACAATGCCTGTTGTTCTGTCAGCTCAGGAGTTTGTGGGTCAGGAATTCAGTTAGTCTCTGTGCTACAGTGACTGAGTTCTAGCTAGGCTGATTCAAATGACTAGAGTCACTGAGATCACTTGTCTAGTAGGTTGGTGCTGGCTATCTTTCAGATCCCTCGATTTTCTTCAAATCGTGTTTACTGGGATGGGATGTCCAAGTTTACGTTTTTTACTTACACTTGGCTGGACCTGACCTCCTCCTTTTCCCTCTAGCTTGTGCTTCCTGACATTATGGAAGTCCAGGGTAATTGAACTTCTCTATGGAACTAACCTCTCCCAGGTTAGAGTTTGCAAAAATCTACGAGACCTTCCTTTTATGACTTGTCTGCATGAGTCCCAAATTGTCATGTCTATGATAATTTACTGGTCAAGCAAATCATTTAAGCCAGCTGACATTTAAAGGAAGAGAACGGGTCCCCATCTCTACAAAAGAGAGATAACAAAAACTTTCAACCACCTTTAATCTGTAAGAGTCAAAACTGGGACATGGAGCTGAGATTTTTTTTTTTTTTTTTTTACTTGCCTTCCAAAGCCTTGCCTTTTTGCTTAGTTGCTTTGTCTCTGTCAGCACCCATGTGTGGTGGCCACAGGGATCCTCATTGTGATAAGTCTCCTGGGTCACAATGTAAATAGATAGCCAGCTGCAAGAGTGCCATGGCTTGGCAACCTGTGACATGTCAGGGCGGGGCAATGAGAAGGGCTAGCTGGCACCAATATCCTTCTTGGGAAAAGGGACATCAATGTCATCTCTCACCCTGTAGGTGGCCCAGGGCTTGAGAGAAAAACATGGGACATGCTAATGACTGGTGCTAATGAGGGCCAGGAACAGGAGGGAGGGAGGGAGTCCATGACCATATAGTGGAGAGATAAGGTGAATGGGGAAGACATCGGAGGCCCAGCCTTCTGCTGTATCCACCCTCCAGAAGGAAGCCAGTCTACCCACAATAGTCCTCCAAACATAGAAAGCAAAAACCTCATTTCCTGGAGTCTTTCTTTGCCAACCAGACTAGAAGAAGTCAGCAACTCCAGTCTCAGGGGAATTAAACAAGCCTACAGTAAGGATTAAGAGGAGTCAACTTGGAAACCTTGCTTTTTCTCTCTCTGGGAGCAGTATTGTGGCATTGAGAAGAATGAAGACCAAGTTTGCGGTAAACTGTCTCAAAACCCTTGTCCTCATCTACTCCTTTGTCTTTTGGATCACAGGGGTGATCCTGTTGGTGACTGGAGTCTGGGGAAAGCTTACTCTGGACATCTATATCTCTCTTCTTGCCAGGGACTCTGCAAATGTTCCCTTTGTGCTCATTGGAGCAGGCGCCCTGGTTGTCATGTTTGGTCTATTTGGATGCTTTGCTGCATACCGAGGCAGCCCGTGGATGCTGAAGCTGTACACTTTGTTTCTGTCCTTGGTGTTCCTGGCTGAGGTCGCTGTTAGCATTCTAGGGCTTATATGTCACCATGAGATCAAGAACAGACTCCTAAAGGTTTACACCAATGCTGTGCAGAATTATAATGGCAATGATGAGAAGAGCCAGGCCATGGACCAGCTGCAGCGCACCCTGAACTGCTGTGGCATGAACAACTACACCAACTGGGAGAACAGCACATATTTTCTGGATCATGGTATCCCCAGAAGTTGCTGTAAAGATGTAGCTGACTGTAATCCCGAGGATCTATACAATCTGGCCACAGCTGCCACCAAAGTTAACCAGAGGGGCTGTTATGTTCTGGTGATGGGTTTCTTGGAGGCCAACATGGGGATCATCATTGGAGTGCTGTTTGCAGTCACATTCTCCCATTTGGTTGGCATGAGGCTGTCCTGTTGTCTGTCCCGGTTCATCATGACCCATCAGAATGAGATTATGTGAAAAGTTTTCCAAGAACAATAGAGGAAGAAGACTGTTTCCAAGGAGAACTACTCCATCCTATGAAAGATTTGCAAAGAACATTGATGCACAGAACTCATCCTCCCTGCTCTGCTCTCACTGCCTTCCTCCTCACAGGTCCTGCCCCATACAGGTTGCTGACACTTCTACCTGATCACTGCTCCAACTTTTAGCCCACATGAAGGACTGCTCAATTCCTGAAGCCCTGATATGTTGCACAGTGCAACCACCTGCAGCCAGTCATAGTGAACCCCACTCTACAGCCCTGTATGTTCAAGATCTTCCTCATGTTTTGGGTCCATAGGCAGCTTATTGTGGGAGACTAGCTATCACAGTATCACTGGCCTCTTGTGGTCCTGAATGAAGGATGGGAGTCTGCCGCCCTTCATCATGGTCCATAAATGCCATGCATCAGTAGATCAATAACCATATGGCATTATCAGTTATTTGGGTTTAATCTTGTTTGCTTTGGTTTTCACTTTTGCTGGGGTCTTCCCTACTTTCTTTAGGCTGCCTAAAGATGTGAAGAAACATGTCAGAAGTTATAAGATGAAGAAAGCATGTGTTATGGTGGAAAACTATCAAGTGTGCAAATTCTAGCTGGTTCCACACCTGGAGATACAGCTTAGTGCATATTGGCCACTCAGTTGAGATCCACACAAGCTCATTTCAAGGCTGTGTTGTTTCTTCCCTTGAAAGTAATGATGTCAACTCTGGTTTTCCTCATCAACTAACTGCTATTTGTTTTTTGTTTTTTTTTTCTTTTTCTGTATTTTTTTTCTTTCATTGAGACTTCAAGGGCTTCATATCAACTTAAAAATGGGCATAGAGGGGGGACAAAAAATATTTTAAAAAGATATTTAAAAATAGTGCCTCTGGGCTTCAGGGTTAATTCAGTTGGTAGAGAGTTGGCAGTGTAAACATAAGGATCTAAGTTGGTACCTCAGAAAAGCTAGATGTGATGGCCTTCACTTATTATTCTAGGGCTGGGGAGGCTGCACAGGTGGACCTCTCACTTATTGGCTGGCCCACACAGCTTAATTTGCAAGATGTAGGCCAGTGAGAAACCCAGCCTCAATAAACAAGGTGATAGCATCAGAGAAATAAAAGCCTCATCTGACCTTTGGCCTCTAAACCTCTATACATATACACCCCCCCCCCATTTTCTTCCCTCCAAACAACCTCCTCTGTTTAGAATGGCAACAAAATGATGCATCATTATTTATAAGCGTTTGTGATGTGTGCATTGATAAACAGAGCAATTATGAATACCCTGAAAAGAGAGGTGCCTCTGGAGCTCCTGTGTAGCCTCTTCTCTTCCACTTCTCTGTCTCACTGGAAGTTAATGGAGAATTGCAGATAATCTTCTGGTATACTAATAAAGGCTCTTGGTTAATAGCCCTTCTTTGGGCTGATCTTTGTGACCTGTTAGGTCCCCCACTGGGGAACTTAGAGGAATGCTTCTTTTCTAAAAGCAGTTTTTAAATCTAATTAGTAGTGCAGCATTTGGGATGTGGCCTTTGCCTCCCATACGGAACTTTCTTTGAACACCATGAAAACCTCGAGACGAGGGAATGGAGTTAGCTGATTGTGGCACTTTGTCTATTGCCTCTTATTGCTCAGTCATTGTTGCTAATAGACACACGTGAGTCATTGTGCCAAAGTCCAGGGCATGAGTCATGGTCACACCAGCAGTTACAATGGTGCCATGTTCTTGTCCAGAGATAGGGGTGGATGTGAGCATCGTAATTCCCATTAACAGCCGAGCTCATGAAAACTCAGAGACCATTCTGGGAAGAGATCTTCTTCTAAACAAACTACAACAAAATAAGGTTTTATTTTCCTGTCTTTTTTTTTTTTTTTTTTTTTTTGCAAATGTATGATAGGTTTTTTGTAGTCATCATGTAACCATGTGGGGAAAGGAAAAAAACCTAAACCATACCAAACAAAACAGCATACTCCAGCTACTGGGATTTAAAAATCAGAATGGCTGCAGCTTATCTTCTGTGTTTTAAGCCATTCTTGGGTTTTCTGTTTGTTTGGACTCTGGTCACCCAGCATTTGAAGACTAGTCTGCATTTCAAGTAAAGATGTGGCTCATGGTCTCTTGAATTTTCCTTGGAGACAGCAGATACCCAGATTCTAAGCTCAGAAGTCCATTCCTGGTTTACTTGGAAAACATGGGTGAGTAGAGACAGACAGCAGCAGGCAGAAGCAGACAGAGACAGAGAGACATAAAGGAACTAGAATAGAGAGGTGACACTTGAGAAAACTTAGATTTCTAGGTTTTTTTTTTTTTTTTTCTAACTCTATGCCCAGAACATAGACTTCTAGATCTGGCATGGACACTGAAGGACCTGTGTTAAGCCCTCTCCCTTGAAGAGGCATCTACCTCAGACTAGATTTGGAGTGTGGGGTTCTGTGTCTTTAATGGGGGATGGAAAGGACAGAGAGTGGCACTTTCACATCTGTGTTATGACACGCTCGTACTCTGTGTTGTAGAAAGGAATCTGCGTATGCACGTTATTACCAGGCCAGCAGGGACACCGAAGTAAAGATCTGTTTGTTCTGAGTTAATCCCCTTTGCAGCCCAGATACTCCTGGGGGAGTGCAAGGGTGACACCAGCAGAAATAAACTGGAGTATGAATTTCTTGGAGTGCCCAAAGCCAGATAACTGCAGAATGAAAAAAAGGGAGAGGCGGAAGGCCAGAGAAGCACATGCATCCTGTGTCTCAAAAGCATGGCTGACCACCTGACCAGAAGAGCAAGACAGAGGTCTGCACCGATGGATTCTTGGGTCCCACTCAATCTTTCTGGCTGGGGATGAAATAAAAGACACAGTTTTAGGGTGTTAATCCACCGTCTTAGTGATTTTTTAAAGATCTAATTTCTCTCTCTGCTCATAGATATTTGTGACAGGCAGCAATTAAACTGTGTTGAGTTGTAATTTAATTTTGTGGTGGAAAACCTGGTCTTTTGGGGTGGTCAACATTACAAGTGCTGTTACATGAATCCTCTCAGCCTCCTAACTATGGTGTCCTTAAGCTTATCTTCCTTCAGCTGTGAATGTGGATGGACTTTTTTCTTTTTTTCTTTTTTTTTTTTTTTGGTGAGTACCATGTTCAATAGAGGTCCCTGGTAGCACTTATCCTGACTTATCAGTCAGAATGTAAATGTGTGTGTGCATGCCTGTGTATATGCCCTAACCTTGTCCAGAGGCAAGAGACTATTGCCACTTGCCAGCCTAGCCAGGGTCACTGACCTGATTTCTTCTAATCAGACATCTCTGTTTCTTACCAGGTTTCTCATAGCCTCCCTTTGAGGGCTTCTGGCACTCTGACTCTTCTGTGTACACCTGTCAACCTCTACCCTGGAGTGGTGGTTGTTCTTTTTAATTTTAATTTTTTATATCAATTACAGTTTATTCACTTTGTATCCCAGCTGTAGCCTCCTCCCTCATTCCTTCCAAAGCCCACTCTCCCTTCCTCATCTCCTCCCATGCCCCTCTCCAGATCCACTGATAGGGGAGTTCTTCCTCCCCTTCCATCTGACCCTAGTCTATCAGGTCTTATCAGGGCTGGCTGCATTGTCTTCCTCTGTGGCCTGGTAAGGCTGATCCCCCATCAGGAGAGGTAATCAAAGAGCCAGCCACTGAGTTCATGTCAGAGACAGGCCCTATTTCCCTTACTAGGGAACCTACTTGGACACTGAGCTGCCATGAACTATATCAGTGCAGGGGTTCTAGGTTATCTCCATGCATGGTCCTTGCTTGAAGTATCAGTCTCAGAAAAGATCCCTGGGCCAATTTCTTGGTTCTGTTGCTCTCCTTGTGGAGCTCCTGTCCCCTCCAGGACTTTTTATCTTCCCTTTCTTTCATAACATTCCCTGCACTCTGCCCAAAGTTTGGCTATGAGCCTCAGCATTTGCTTTGATATCTGCTGGGTAGTCTCTCAGAGGCCCTCTGTGGTAGGTACTTGTCCTGTTCCCTGTTTGATCCCTCTTCTGATGTCCATCCCATTTGCCTTTCTGAGTGAGGACTGATTGATCATCTTACCCTAGGTCCTCCTTCTTGTTTAGCTTCTTTAGGTGTACAGATTTTAGTATGTTTATCCTATATTATATGTCTAATATCCACTTATAAGTGAGTATATACTATGTGTGTCTTTCTGCTTCTGGGATACCTCACTCAGGATGATCTTCCCTAGATCCTACCATTTCTTAGTTAGTGCTTTCAGACCAACTCCAGCTTGAGCGCCTAGATGAATTTCTCCAGCATCCAGTCAGCTGCCACAATACCTCTGAGTTTGGATTTCAGTTCTTCCTCCACTCCTTGCTAAACATTTACAGTTGCTCATGTGTCACTGACTCATATTTCTTAAAAAAATTTTTTTCATCAGGTGCTGATTTCTGTGACCTAATACCAAATCAAAAGCTACTTAGTAGAGGAGAGCTTTGTTTTGGCTTACAGTTTGAAGGATTACGGTCCACCCATCGTGGTGGGGACATTAGGCAGCAGGAGCATGCAATTACTGGATCCATTGCATCCACCGTCAGGTAGCCGAGTGTGATGATTGATTATGCTTAGCTGACGTTCTCCTTTTCACTTAGTCTTCAATTCCAGCCCATGGGGTTATGAGGGGTCTTCCACATCGGTTAACCTACCTAAGAAACCCCTTGTAGCTATGCCAGAGGTTTGTCTCCTAGGCAATCTTAGATCCAGTCACTTGCAGAAACTGTCATCATGATTACCCATGCGATGGGGAAGTGAAGTCCCTCTAAGGTAGGGACATCCATGAGCCTGTTGGCTGAGCTGGAAGAAAGGACAAGAGGAGATGACAGCATCAGGGGGATGGCTGCTGACTTTTCCGTGAGCCAATAAAGGCACTTCACAGGCTGGCCCACGTGGAGGTCCACATAGTTCTTCTTGGCTATCTATCCAGCCTTCAAAAGCACAAATCTAAGGAGAACTGCAGGACAGAATGTGTCAGCCAGATCTGGACATTAGAGAGCACTGTCTAATGGTGTCCTGATGAACCAGGGCAGGCACTGGCTAAGGCACTTTTGATTAATGTTGATAGTAACTTGCCATTCCCCACAAAAGCCCCTCAAGTCTCTAGTTCCTCCCTGTGAATGTCCTTCTTGGACCCTTTTACCAGCCTCCTAGACAAGTCTATATGTTTAGACTTAGAGGGCAGGCTTCTGGCTAGTGGCCTGATGGCCCAGGGTAGCTTAGTCATCAATTAGCATTCCCAAATACCCCACAGAGACCTATGCCTGAGATTCAGAATGAGAAATCATCAGAATGTCATGGGAGTTCCCAGAATCACAAGTAATTAGATATTCTAGGTGTGGTTTCAAAGTAGCACAGAGTAATTATTAATGTTTTCAAAAGTATTTTAGCAGTATTTTCAGAGAAGTTATAGCTTATGGAAAATTGTCAAATGCTGGAAAATGCCAGTGACTACTATGCCACAGAAATTCTACATCACAGCTTTCAGTTTCCACTAGGCTTTATGACCAACTTAAGGTCTAACTTACGTTCTTCATAAACTCAGACAGTAGTACTTCTCTGTTGCATTAGGAAACCTTGACTACATGCATTTATTATTCTTTATTTTATGTTTGAGAGTGGTGTCGGCAGCAGACAGGGCTAGGAACATGTCCCTGTCACATGGCCAGAAGATGTACAGATTAGAGTACAGCATTTCTCTTCTGCCCGTTTCTCTTGCTTCCTGGAGGAGATGACCTTTCCCTCTGCAGAACTAACTGCTCTTGCTTTCTATCTAGCTCACCGGGTTCTTTCACATTACTGATGTCTCTACATTGATTGTTAAATAATTCCGTCCATTTCCCCCACGTTTCATATCGTTTTTCTTGGTATTTTGATGTAAGATACATTCGGCTCTGGGGCTGGGAAGATGGAACAGTGATTTACGAACACTATTGCTCTTGCAGAGGAGCAGGGTTTCATTTCCAGCACCCACATGGCAGGTTACAGCCATGTATCACTCCAGTCCCATGGTGTCCTATTGTTCTTCTGACTGCTGTGGGCTCCTGCACATATATGATGCACATAACTACATGAAGACACACATGCATATGTGTTGGGGTTTGGCCTGGTGTTATCTAGTCTAATGTTAAGTGCATTCCTCACTGAGGTCTGCTTTATAAGCAGACACTGGAATACCCCAAATGGAATTGCAAACTTTTGCCCCACTGGTTTGAAAATAAAATGCCAACACACCTGGGGCAAGGTTGGTATGGTAGGTGTGGCCAAGGTTCATAGGCTTTGGAGACAGGTGAGGATCCCAGAAGGAGGAGAAAGGTGGAGGAGGGAGGAGAAAGCCCAATGGCCTTGGGATAGAAATAGAACCATGTGGCCTGGGATCTGAATGCCGGGGAAAGGAATGGCCCAGATAAAGAATATAAGCAAGTATTTTGGGATTATGGATGGGACGTAGTCCAGAGAGGAATGATTAAAGCAGATGACCTGGGGTAGTGTAAATGGAATTACCGGCACAGCCCAAGGTGAAATAAGGCAAAGCTGAAATCTAACAGGTGTCTGTGTCTTTATTGATTTCGGTAGCAGGTTAGATAATACCTCTGTGTTAATTATAGGGCTAATAGTAGACATATTAGCATGTTTAAAATTACTTTTAAAATTACCACAATACATATGCATAAGAAAGCTATATAAATTTCCTCAGAAATTCTGGGGTAGAATCCCCTCATGAATACATTGCCCATAACCAACAACAAACAGCCTTAATACTTACACCGTTCCCCTGCAATCGGCACAGCTCTTGGACATTTCACAGTCCTGCTCTCTTGGAACTCCCCAGTGGGACTGAGTACCAGCTGGTGAGAACAGTAACTAACTCTGCACCACAGTCTTCAATGTGCTTTCTTCTTTCCCGGTCTCATTTCTGCACTCTGAGAATATTTGGGATGCGAGGGTTTGGGGTGTTTTTATGGCATGAATTGTGCTTGCCCCTCCCCTGGTCATATGTTGAAGCACAAGTGTCAGTACTAAAGAGTGTGGTTCCATTTGAATACAAGGTTATTGAAGAGGCAACAAGATTCAAGTGAGACCCTGGGGTGGCATATGCTTTTGCCCCATGACTGGAGCTCTTAGGACAACCTCAGTGTAGACATAAAGACTCATGAGGGAAGAGGACTAGTGCAGACATAACCATGGTTCACAAGCTTGGGTGAAGGGCATGAGAAGAAACCAGCCTCACTGATACCTTGATAAACAACTGGATCTTGGACTTCTGCCTTTCAGAACTGTGAGGCAGTACATTTTTGCGAACAAACCATGCAATCTGTGGTGCTTTGTTATGGCAATCATAGCAAATGAATACTGAATCAACACCAAATAAAATACCCATGCTTGAATTGTTGTCTCCTGGACTGCTAAAGCGGGGACCAAACCAAGAAAGTAGTGTTTCCATTTGTCCTCTCGACATGTTGGAAGGAAAGGGTTTGCTGACTTCTTAAACAGCCCAGAAATACAGATTCCATAAAGATGACTTGGATTTGACTTTGTAGCAATACCCTTACTCCTTCTGGCCTCACCCCTGACTCCCCTAGAAAGCCTGCAGGTGACCCTTGGGCAATATGTTCTGCCTCATCTGGCCGTAGAAGAATAGCAGCCTGAGGATGTCACTTTGACTAAAGTATAACAAGCTGGCTTTGGCACTGCCTCCCAGACAGTGCGTATTGTCCACAGCAGTGTCTCTACTGGTCCCTGGACAGTTAAATGCCATATGAAGGAAGGCAGATGAGTAGAACCCACTTTAAATTCCACCATTTGCTCTTCCCCTCCGAAAGGAGGTCAGAGTCTCTTTTGAAGGCAAAAGAGAACAAAGAATATGAACTTGTAGATCTGAAAAAAAAAAAGACTGAGAGAATAATGCTTGAGGAGAAGAATCTTGACCTCCCCAGTTGGAAGGAACTTGGGTATGTTGGTATCCTGAGGCAAGAGCTACAGGAAGCAGGTGAGGCCAGGAGGAACCTAAACAGAAGGCAGGGGTTGGTGGACGCTGGGGGCCTGAGAGGACCCAGGGCAAGTAGTCACAATGAGCTCTTTGGGGAGCAGGCTCAGAATTCTGGTATGCTAATGTCTATGGGCTGGGAAGATTTATTGTGGCTAAGTGGCTTGCGGTGCTTGGAGACAGATGCATCCCTCCTCCTTCAGCAGTGCGGCCAGATCATCTGTTTTGCTTTCTTCATAAATATGTCTCCCTGAATGTCGACAGGGAGAGATTTGGAAATAAAACAAAAAGGCATTTTCTATGGGGCATGAGAAACCTTAATTTATCACCAGCTTTTCCACCAAATGAAAACGATTTGCCTCTTGTCTTCAAAGACTGCTGAACAAATGTTTAAAAAGTGCAGTAGTAGGTTATTGCAATTTGTGTGCCCACTTTAAAAAAAAAAAACCCATAGATAGACAGGTGTTCTGAAAATGTTTTCATACATTGATCTCTGTGAGGGTGGAAGGAAGATGAAATTGCTTGAGAAGTGCTTCCTATGCAGTAGGTCTGTTTTACATAAAGGCGTGGACTGTTCTTCAGCTGGTTTAGTTGTTACACTTTGGAGCTGGGCCTGGGGTGGGCTTTTTTGGTGGGCTCTGAGAGGCTGCTGAGAAATTCACACATTCACAGCGACCATCAGTGTGATGGTGGCCCTGTTGTCAGGCTGCAGAGGGGAGGTGCTGCCCTTGTTCTCCCAAAGAAAGATCCTTGACTGAGTAGTGCTTTTTTGGGCACACAGGGAGGAGAAGGGAGAGAGAAGAAGGAAGAAGAAGGAAGAGAGGAGAGGAAAAAGGAGAGGGGAGAAGAGGGGAAGAGAGGGAAGAGGAAAGAAGAGAGAAAAGGAGAGGGAAGAGGAAATGAGAGGGTAGAGGAGAGCAGAAGAAAGAGGAGGGAGGGAAGAGAAGGGAAGGGGAGGGAAGACAAGGAGAGGGATGGGGAGAGGAGAGCTCTTAATAAACATTACATTTCCCTCCTTTCTCTAAAAGTCTGAGTCAAGTTTGTGGTTTATACTTAAATGTATAGCAATTTGGGGTAAAAATTTTAGTACTAAATGTGGTTTTGGTTCTTTATTTGACTTTTGTTCCAAATGGAATTTTGTCTTATGATGTGTAATCACATACTTTTTTTTCCCCCTAACATGCTGGAGCAGATGCTGTGATATGATGCCCAAATATTCTCTTCAAGATCAAGGTGCTCATGGCCCAGGATCCAGGGGTACTGCCTGCTGATTATTGCAGAATGTTACTCTCCAAGAATTGTTCGGTCCTTGGGTCTTAAGGAACTGTGTCACCCACTGCAGGCCTTATGTTCTCCCTAGTGGTAGTCTTCACATAGAGAATGTTGGATAGAGAGGTGCAGGGGCCTGGCAACCACATCTCTGGGATAATGGTTCTTTTAATACATGTGGATGTGGTGACCACCATCCATAAGATTATTTTGTTGCTACTCCATAACTGTTATTCTGCTACTGTCACGAATAGGAATGTGAATAGCTGATATGCAGAATATCTAATATGTGACCTCCATAAGAGTGGCAACCTACAGGTTGAGAACCAGTGCTGTAGGACACATCATTTAGGACAGCTCAGCCTCTGCGCTTCCTGTGAGGCATACAAATTCATTCTATCAGTTCTGTTCTTTTAGAGAACCCTGACTAATAAAATTGCCATCACTCAAAAAGTACATCTCACGCATGTGGGATGGGGAAAAGATTGTCTCAAGTGAGCCTACTCTGCCTCTTTCTTACTTATAGTCTTCCGGTTTCTCCAAAGTTCCTTGTTTTTCAGTTAGAAGCCATCTTCCCTTAGCTTGTGTCTAGCTTCATCACTGGGTCCCTGCCATCTGTTGCATTGTATTCTGGATGACGCAGCAGTCTCTCACCTTAAAGTCAAAAGAACACAATTGGAACCTATAGTTGCTCTGGCATGGGCCTAGTCATTGGGCCTCTCTGGTCCACAGGTGGAAATTAGAAGGAAGTGATGATATGTGCTAAGCGGCCTCTCAGATGCCTGGGAAGGAATGTGTATAACTCTCCATGTCTGCGTCTGCTCAGCAAAGTTGCTATTATGTGGAGCCATGTGACTTAATTTTCCAGGTAGTGATTACTATGACTTCAGTTTCCTTAGGACAACATTGAGTGTCCGAAGACTTACTTTCTCCATTTTTCTCTTGGTTATGTTGCTATGGCACATTGTTCTAGAGTTAGCATTTCAGTTCCTACTCTGATTATGTAACCCAGGGCATAGAAATAGGCCTCCAATCACTTGAGCTTAGAGGCAAAATGCCTGTCTGAACTGAATGGACTCCTTGCCCCCATAATTTATGCTCCTTATGCTTATACCCTTGGTACCATGCTTGACTCCAATCTCACAATTACACACTGTTCAACTCACCTCAGATGCATTTGATAGGCTATGTGCCACTCATCTTACCAAACAAAACCTTTGAGATAATCAACTTACAAATCAAAGCAACTTATTTTGGCTCAAGGTTTAAGAGGTTCCCTCTTCCAGTCAGTTGTTCCTGTTGCCTTAGGTCTGAGTGGAGGCAGCGTATCTTATCAGGTACAGACAGCAAGGTCATGCTGTTTGCCTTGTGGCCAGAAAGCAGAGTCATAACAAGGGGGCAAACAGGATGGTACAAACCCTTCAACAGAGTACCAATGACCTAAAGACCTCCTCTCAAGTGTCAAAAATATCACCACCTTCCACTAACACCACTCTGAGGGACATTCTAGGTCAGGCCAATAGCAAGAACCATGGCTCTTTTCCCACTGTGGCCATCCATGCATGCTTGGATAAGAACCCCATACTAAACAGCCAATGTCTAATTTTGGCTCATTCCTTTCCATATGTACTCCTCTGAGCCTGTACTCCAACTCTTCTTGTGATTCAGATGTCCCAGTCAGTTATTTTTATTCAAAATTTTAGACTCTGGTGAATCTCAGTTTTAGTCCCAGTGAAACCTAAAACCACAATAAAGGTACCATTTCCAGAGGCAAACGTCTGCTTGATTTAAACTCTGGCTGGGTTAACGCACCAACAGCTGGATGAAAATGAAAAATAAGCTTCAGGAGACATTGTTTCAAAATACCTAACCTTTAGATTCATTGGAGACAGCCGCTGAGCAGAGTCTTCCAGATTCTAGATGCTTCTGACCTTTTGTTCAGGCAAAAGTCATGGTTAGGTCCCTTATGATCCTGTCTTCTTCAGTCTCTAATTTTCTACTCCCATTTTCTCAGCCCCTCTTTTTCTGCCCTTTTATCATTTTTATTGCTTTTCTCTGGACCATCTCCAGGTCTTGACATCTTTCTTAGAACATAGAGGCCATAGACTGGGTAAAGAATGCTAACGAGGAAGGAAACAATGTGGAGCCCATTAGGAGGATTGATTTCCAGCCCTTACATGTGCTGCTAATTCATCCCAGCTCTTAAAGGCACAGCTAGGAGGCTCCCTGGCACTGAGAGCGTGGTCTTAGGTGACCCAGGGTGCTTCCACTGCTGTGCAGCTTATGGGCTCATCACTCCTCAGCTTAAACCTCACTGGTTTGGTTTTGCTTCTGGTCAGGCAGTCCTGTATTCATCTTGTTTAAAGGAAGCTCTTCTATTAGCAAAAGATGCTCCCAGAATTTAGTCTCTCTTAGTCCGCAGACTCCCCATTGTCTCATCAGGCTTAGTCATGGTGATGCTGCAGGGAGCTGTGTCTGGGTGAGCAGTAGCCACCACAGCAGGGACCAAGAACTGCCTGCTCTGTGCATTGTGTGAGGCATGCTGCCGTGTGGATGACCCGGTGTTGTTCCAGCAAACAGCCGCAACGGAAATATTGCTGGGAGTCTTGTGTACAATCCAAGCACCAGGCCCCAATGAGCAGCAAACCCCAGTTGTCTCCCTGGCCTGAATGGCTGGTAGGGGAGTTGCTACTCTATAAAGCAAAAGGTACAAGGGCCACAGTTGGCAATCTCACATTCTGACAGTCAGCAAATGCAGAAGGCATTGTCTCTAAACGATGCTTTAGAGAGGGTGAGGAAGAGGGTAGAGAGACATTGCTTTATTCTTTGTGGTGCAGAGTTCTCAGCTAAGTCAACCCAAGGATACAGCCAGAGAATCCAGACAATGCTTGAGATAAAGGATAGCCTGAGTGGCTGTCTAGGGGTTGAGGAAATGCTGGCTTAAAGGCCAGTGCCACTCACTAAAGACTATAAAGTACACACATGGAGTGTGGGGTTCTAGACGAAATTCCAGTCTTCACAAATCGCCCTGGTCTTATGCCAGCCTTGGACCTCATAGCTTTTGTGTAAGCAGGTGCAAGATTCTGTATGTGAATTTCTCAAGGTTGTTGTTAGACTCAAACATTACTATGGATTTGTAAATAATAAAAAGTCCATTGGCGGCAAAGCCCAAATACTGCTACAAGTAGAGTTTGGTAGTACCCAGGAGAGCCAGACCCTAAACCAGCAGAGCTTAAACACAATGCGGGCATTTCTCCCACACAAAAAAGTGTAGAGGTCTGAGGTCTGAGGCCGATGAAGCAGGTCTAATGATGCAAAAGTCATCAGCTTCTCTGGTTCCTTCCAGTGTTGGTGTGAGTACCCTCAGATTTTCTAGCCCAAGGTAGCTTCTTAGGGCTCCAGTCATTATATCTGCAAGTCCAACAGCTGCAGGACACAAAAGGGGGTCAGAGCAGAGGGGGTGAATACCTTGCTGGTGAGGTAGTTTCCTAGAATTTGTATCAATCACTGTTTTCATCTTGCTCACTGGGACTTAGTCCCTCATCACACCAGTCCAGAGTGCCTGGCGAGTAATGTGTTTTGTTTCCAATAGCATTGCATCCAGCCAGTAATTCCCAGCTAGTTGCTGCACAGAAAGAGGAGAGGGGGATGGGCATTGTGAGGAAACCTCGTAGTGTCTCCCCACATGATAGCCTGTCCATAAAAGTGAACATCTATTTTGTGCCACGTCTAGACATTATAGGGAGGTCTCACCTCCATGAACTGAGAGATGAGCCCCATGCTCACTGGGTTTTCTCATGTCTAAAGCAACACTGTATCGCTATATAAATGTCATCTCACCCTCCTTTGTCCTCGGCTCACCTCTCCATGGGACCACGACCACGTCCATAACCATGCTGCAAAGCCCTCCGTACTGCCAAGGTTTGCATGATACCACCACAATTTCTTGGTTGCTTCAAACCGTTGCTTCTCAACGGGCGGATCTATCTAACGTCTGTTTATGTTAAAGCTCTTGACGGTCAACTTGGTGGGATCTATACTCACCATAGAAACAAACCTTTGGGCATGCCTGTGGAGGGGTCTCTTAGGGTAACTGAGGTGGGAAGACCCGCCCTAAATGGGGGCAGCACCATCCCATGGGCTGGGATCGACCAAACATGAGACTCGGGGGCTGAGCAGCAGCATTCATCTCTCTCCTTCCTGACTATGGACGTAGCATGAGCAGCCAGCTCAAGGTCCTGCCTCCCTGGCTTCCTTATATAAAGGGCTGTGGCCTTGAACAATGAGCCAAAGTCAACCTTTCCTTCCCTAAATTGCTTTTGTCACAAAAGATATTTTGTCACACCTTGAAACACAAGTGACTGATACAGCATCTGTTCCAGGAAAACTGAACATTTTAAAATTAGTTAAGAGTGTTCTTTAATGATTTCACACAGGTGCATAGTGCATACTGGGTGCTCTCACCCTACCCTCTCCCACCTTTCCTCTTCACCCTGCTTATGCCCCTGCTTCCCTACAAGTCTCCTTCTCACATTCTTGTCTGTTCGTTTTGTTTAGTAACCTACTGAGTTTACCCAGTGATGTCTGTGTGACCACGGATTTGGAGCTATGTGTTGGAGCCTTGAGGGCTCAACAGTGGGTACAGAACTACAGACACTGATTCTGACCCTCTCCCAGAATCTACCAGAAGCCAACAGGGCACAAAGGGCAAGACTCTGTAAGCCCCTGCCCTTAAAATTGTATTTCTTGCCACGAAGAAAAGGATAAAATAATTATAAAGTACTTATGTATACATACAGGAAAACAAAAAATGTATTATTAAACTGTGTCCAGATATAGACCTGAGGCCCATCCTCATTATTAAAGGGGGAAGGTTAATAGGTGGTGCAGGGGTATTAGAGAAACAGTGTTATCAAACTAGATATTTATTATTGCCCCAAGAATCAGGATTAAAAACTTCTTCACTGTGGAATTTAAGTTTCTCTGTACTTACAAAATTGTCAGCTGAGGTCATTTCGCTTTGCACAGTCATCTGGATCCCACCTTTAGGAGTCAATCATACACTTCCTAAGTTTCTGACTCGTGCTGAGAGTTTGTGAAGTCTGGGTAGCTTTTCTGCAGGGATGAATCCTTAAGAGAACTGGGGCCAAGCACTACTGTGGAGCATCAGGCCTGTGGGGCCTTCTAACAGTTCGAGGCCTGATGGCATCTCAGAGCTGCCTCAATTAATATTTAATGGGGCAGGCAAGGGCAGAGCACTCAAGGAGGCAAAGGCAAGTGGATCATTGGGCGTTCAAGGCCAGCCTGGTCTACAGAGCCAGTCAAGGACAGCCAAGGATACACAGAGAAACCCTGTCTCAAAAATACAATAACTAAATAAATAATGGAGAACAAATCAAGTTTAGAGGGGAAAGTGGTGGAAGTAGAGGAGGAAGTAGAGGGTGAGATATAGGAAATATGGATTTGATCGAAACCCATTATATGCATTCTCAAACAAATGGACAACAGATAAAAGCCATGTCAATTCTTAACAGCAGTAATCGTAATTTTCCTTTCCAACCTAGGACCTCATTATTGTTATTTCTTTCTCATTCCTAAACAGGCCTATCTAAAGCCTCCAGGGCTGTGTTGGAAAATAATAAGAACAGGTATCCTAGCCTTGTTCCTTCTCTGGAGGGCGAGGTTGTTCAGTCTTTCATTATGAAGAAATGTGGGCATGCTTTTTCATATACCAGCTCATGGTAGTTCAGTTAGTGTCCTAATTTGTGGAACATTTTTACTGTGAAAAACTTCTAGCACTTTCTCAATGCTTTTGCCACAGTAGCTGTTGAGATACCCACGCAGCAATTGTTCTATGACTGCAGGGCATTACATGGAGAGACTTTGTAATGCTTCAGCACACTTATATCACTACGAGATACCTCACTTGTTGACAATGTGTAGTGATTTTTGTTCATTGCTGGGTTTGGCGTCTGTTGTGTTGAACATTTCTGTATCTGTTTTCATATTAGCTTGTGATTTTCCTTTCTTCCCGTGACTTTGACTCAATTTTGTATTAGGATAATGAAAATGATCATATAGATTAATTAGAGAAGCTTCTTTTCTATTTGTTGCTGTTAGTTATTTAAATGTTGAACCAATGAACTTGATTGCCTTGGCCTTTGTTTTCTTTGTAGGGAAGCTGTCTGATCTCTTTCTTCCTCTTGAGTCAGTTTTCATTTTTCAAAACTTCCCTTTCACTTATGAATTAGACTATTTGTTGGCATACATGTTTTTAAGTATATTTTCTGTAATCCTTTCCATTTCTGTAAAGTTGGAAGGAACATCCTTTTTCTCCGCATTTTGTAATTTTTGTTTCCTTTTTCATTTCCCTGTTCATTGGCTCAACTAATTTTTTTTTTTTTTGCGAGTTTTGCAAATGGTTAAAGAACCAACTAGGGGTTTTATTTATTTATACTTTAATATTTATTATTTTTCTTCTTAGATGTGTGTAATGTAGCAGCTTAGATCATGGATTTAGATGATGCATTCTCTTAATTAACATCTCTGCCTTTACTTGGAGACTTTCTTTTCCATTTGCACCTGATGTCTAAGACCTACCTCTGCCATTTTGTATCTGCATTTGATGCTATCTGTATCTTTTTGTTGTCATTATAGGCCTCTTTTTGTTAAATAGATACTTTGAAATGTTTTACATTAATTCCCTTGGTGTTTATTTTACTATATATATTTGGTAGACATTTTCCTAGTGATTGCCTTAAGGGTCCAATTAACCTATTAATTTACTGAAATCTAGTTTGCATTAGTGTCAACTTAATTACAATATTATATAAAAACCTTCCCACAATGCAGCCCCCTCTTTCCTTCGTATCTTGTTCTATATTATCATAGAAATTATTCTTTATGCATATATCCCCATCAACATATTTTTAATTATTTCCAAATGTGATTTACTTTTAAAAAACACAGTAGAAACAAAGAGATATGCATAACATATACTTACACCCCATTTTTACTTACCTATGTGGTTCCCTTTGCCAGTGTTCTTTATTTCATCTGAATTTTCTTATTGAGCTCTCATTTCTGTTTGAAAACTTATAGCAGGGACTATCCAGCAATGTTTTTTTTTTTTTCTGCTTTTATTTTCAACAAAGTTGTAGTTTCTCTTTTATTTTACATATAATATTGTTGGATAGAAAATTCCTTGTTATATTGTTGGATAGAGAATTCTTTGTTGACAATCACTTTCCTTTTATTGTTAGCACTTTGAAAGTCTTCTGTTCTGTCTGGGTTGTGAAGAGAAATCTATTGTTAAACCTATTGAAGATTTTTATCTGGTACTTGCTCGCTCCTGGGCTTCATGGTTTTCTTTGCCATTGAAATGCTTGGTTGTGATGTGTTTGGGTGTATAGCTTTGAGATTAGGCTTTGTTGAGCTTCTTGGATGGTCAGTTAACATTTTCCATCAAATTGAGATGTCTTCGGTCCTTATTTCTTCAAACATTCTATTTGTTTCTCTCCCTCCTCTCTCAGATCCTCCTTGGGCGTATTGCTTCCTTTGATGATCTCTCAAAGTTCTGGGAGCTCTTTTCAAACTATGTAACACCTTTTAAGTAACTTTTTATTAATTCTTTGAGAATTCTATACAATGCATTTTGAACACATTCACTACCACAGCTTCTCCCGTCACCACCCTTTCCCAGCCTTTCTCCTTCAACCTTGAGATTTCTTCATCTTCCCTTTTTTCTTTCACTCTTCCCGTCAAGTCCAGTTTGTGTTTTCCAGGGAGTCTTGGGAGTGCCGTATGCTCCGGCATGTGGTCAACATACCAGGGCTCACATTATTAAAGAAAATTCACTCCCTCTCGCAGAAGCTATCAAATGCCAACAGTTCCTCGGCTGCTGATGGGATTTCATGTCTGCCTCCCTCACCTCTGTGCTGGACGATGTTTGGAGCTGGTGCCAGTCTTGTGCCTGCTGACACAATTGCTGTCAGTTCATCTGTGCGTCTGCCCTCTTGTACCAGAAAACACCATTTCCTTGATGTTGTCTACAACCTCTGGCTCTTACAATTTTTCTGTCCCCAGAACAACACAATATTTGTGACCCATTTTCAAATTTGGTAGCATGGTCTTCTGATTATTAAATTTTGCTACTAAAACCCTATTCTAATTTTTCTCATTTTATTAGACTCTGAACTGTAGAATTTCTGTTAGTATATATATATATACACACACACACACACTCTATCTATATATCTATGCAAAATTCTAACACTAAATATATATGAAATTCCAAGCCTTCATGAATATTTTATATTTCAGAGGCATTGCCTTTACTTTCCTTTAGTTCTTAGAGCAAACATATTTAAAGGTCTTTTTCTAGCTTCCTCAGGGAATAATCTTTGTTCCTGATTGACTTCAAGTCTGCACCAAAAATGTGAACTACTATTTTTTTTTTTACTTCCAATATGGAGCCAAGGACTGAGAGATATAGATACTGTAATTTTTAAAATGCCACAAATAATTACCTTTCCTGAGATTTGTGTATTTTTCTTAAATACCTAGTTCCAGAGTGGTTGCAAGCCTTTGGTTAATTTCTAGAATTACAGAAAAGCTTGATTCTGATAGTTAACAATTAAAAAGCCCACTGCCAGGAATGGGTTACCTCTTTTGGAGTTGTTGGCCATTGAGTTCTTATAGCCCTCAAATACTGCAGGGTACTACCAATACTCTTGTTTACCCTCCAGAATTTGGTAGCATGATAAAGACACCTCATAACTCAGTCATAGAACACAGAGAAATCAAACTGGCACTCACTTGGAAGCTCCATCCCTATTGGCTAGCTTTTGCAGTACGGAAAGGTGCTATGTGTGCTCATGGAGGGAAAAGTTATCATCATTCTTTCCCAGCTGTGAATCCTGGAAGCTACAGCAATGACCAGCCTGGCAAGACAATACTAGAACAATACTGGCATGAACATTCATGGGGGTCATAAGCCCCGGGGAGAACCTACTATTGTTATTCTGCTAAATGTAAATAGTATTAACCTGACTGCCAATGACACACACATAGATTAGTGCATTTATTCTTTCATCAGAGAAGCTTCATTTTGTGGTAGATGGCAATTAAAACCGAGAGCCACAACTGGCTAAGGCACAGAGAATGGGAGATTGAGCAATGATGAGTCCTCATTGGGACATATGTGTCATATCCTCTCCACCCAGGGCCCGGATGCCATTGTAGCAGAGGGGATGGAAAGCATTATATGAGCCAGAAGTGGTAGTTGGCTACAAAGGAAACAGAGTTTTCTGGACATGGCAGAGAAGTTGCAAATATGAACACAAAATGATTATGAAAGGATGCATAAGACCTGTGCAAGCTCAAGCCAGACAAAATCCAATTAAGGGGTAGGATGGTTTGGCATGATGTTCTACCCCTAGATAAGGACAATTACCAATTAAGACCTACTGGGCAAGGAAGAGTTGGTTTTCTTTAAGGGTGCAGCCCTTGGTAAGTTGACTATGCTACAGTGGAAAGACACACATCCAAGAGTATGTGGCATGCACAAATTGTACCTGATGAATTAAAAATCAAAAACAGAACACAAAGTTGAGTGGATAAGGAATAGTGGATAGATCTGGGAGGATATGGGGTAAATATGAGGAAAGTACATTGTATAAAATTCAATGAAAAATCAAAGAACTAATAGAAATGATAAAATAATAAGTTCTCCAAAGGGTAGTGTTGGGGGATGTAGCTCAGTTGGTCAAGTTTTCGTAGCATACAGGAAGCCATGGGTTTGATCTTCTGCATTATGTAAAATTAGGCATAATGGTCTATGCTTGTAAGTCCAGCACTCTAGAAGTGGAGGCAGGGAGATTAAAAGCTCAAAGTCATTCTCAACCTTATAGCAAGGTTGAATGCAGCCTAGGCTACACAAGATCCAAGGAATAAATTGTATTAGGTGTCAAAAGATCACAGAACTCTGGAATATGCTTTCTATGTGGAATACTCTCATGGAGACGTTTAGCTCACAACACGAATTTGATGGATTATGCCTATAATTAGGGTTACCTTGAACTTTTCCAACAATCCTTCACAGTTGCTAGGTCAAATTCTTGTTAGCATTCCTAGAATTGTCTACTGAAGATGGGCATGAATGCATTCATCCAAGCTTAGAGTTTTATAGAGATGACATTTCAGTCACTGCTAAATAGATGCTCATCCAATTGAAACTACTTCCACAAATCATGGCTCTCCTATCTTCTCCATACTGCTTGTGTAGCCATGAGAATACTATATTTAAAACTTTTAGATAAATATGTACAATTGGATTTTGTATATTTTGCAGCTGGAGAAGATTCCTGGTGAATATTCTTCACTATCTGGGCTTCTAATATCAGAGCTCAGAGATTTAGTGGCAAGAATTGGCTACAATGGCCACAGCCACGATTTCTTGGGTATCCTGAGTTCGTGTGCCATGGGAGGTCAGCACATTTTGAAACTTGTCTTGGGGCTGACAATTTTTAAGAAGGAGGCATGTGACCGGTCTTTCCAAACAGAGCAGATTGGTTAAAGCAGTTGCTCAAAAGCAGCTACGAATGGGCCAGGTGGCTTACGAAATACCAGCTGTGTGCGACGGCTTGTTTTATTGCTCTTTGTAAATGCTGTCTGTGGTCATTTTACAATAGTTTTTATTCCCGCCCTTGCTGTAAATCTTGCTGTAAAATTGCTCTAATTCAAATGAAAGACTGTGAAGTGAGACTGGGAACCTCAAGCATCAGTCGATTACAGAGGAAAGGGAAATACACTAAAGACGAGCAGAGAGAAAATGAAGGAGAGCCAGGGGGAGAATTAGTGGATGGAATGGCCATTACATGCTAGGATTTGTCCCCCTCCAAACCAATTTAATTGTGAGAAAGAGGTGATGGCACTTTTGGATGAATCCACCAGGTGGCACAACCGAAAGCCTTTCTTGGCTTCTCTCTTTAACTTCTTGGAGTTGATTTAGTAAACTCACTACTTTTTAGAGATAACAACAACGTGCAGGGATGGCCAACCCATTATTCTCTCTACCCACCCTGTTTGTGCACACACACGTGAGTTACAATTTTACAGAAGAAAAGATCTTTTTCTCAAGAGATACAATGTCCTCTCGGTTAGATCTTTTTCAAGGGCAATTTTGAGTTAATTGTCCTAGATTTAGAGATTTGTGTTTATATCTTTTGATTAATGTTACTATATTGATGTTTTCTTTTGTAAGTCTGTGCCTATAAAAGCTTTTATATAAGCTTTTAAACAAAACTTTTAAACTATCTTTTCCAAGAATGAGGGAGAACACTAAATTGTTCCCCAGTTGTTATCTTCACCAAAATAGTTAGCTGTTCTTCCAAGCCTGATTCTGAGATCCAGAACCCTTGTGAAGTCTCTTGTTCAGGTCACCAAGAGTCCTAAAATGATGAGCAGAGCTCATGAGTAGGATATATTCTGGTAAATGAGACTAAGGAATGTCTTTTTAAACTTATGCTTATTTAATTCATATCTTTTCAGAGAAGCCACCTCCGAACTCCCCATCCACATGAGCTTTGTTTCTTGTTTTACTAAGAATCAGCATGAGGAGACTTGCAGAGGAATTTTAATCCAGCAAGGGATCACATCCAAAGACCTTCTAAGTCTATGTGATCTGGCTGATATGCAGCCATGTTCTAGATGACAGTATGATCTGGCTGGGATACAGACATGCCCTTAGTACACACCTTTAATCCCAAACAATGAAGGTAAGTTTAGTGCAGCCACATTTGAAAGTGACATCTGACTGGGGACAGACAAAATGATGAATTAGGGAAAGATCTGATAGAGTCAGAGATAGCATACATCTAACTCTATGAGGACAGGCTAGGAAAGAGAGGCTACTTTGAGGCAACTCTAGCTGAGACTGCTAGCAGCAGGGATTATGGAGACTGGAGTGGTCACCCTCTATAGCTAGGCAGGACTTCCAGAGGAAGGAGGAAAATACCAACCCACCCACAAAACTGTTGATCCAAAATTTACCCTGCCTACAACATGGGAAGGGATAAAGATGTAGCAGAGTTTGAGGAAATGGCCAACCAATGACTGGCTCAACTTGAGACCCACTCCATGGGTGAGAGCCAACCCCTGTCACTATTAATGATACTCTGCTCTGCTTGCAGACATGAGCCTAGCTGATTGTCCCCTGAGAGGCTCCACCCAGCAAGAAACTGAAAGACTGAAACAGATGCTGAGTCACACAGCCAAACATTAGCTCTAGAGCTGGGAATCTTGAACTGTTTCAAACACTTATTCATAGTGTATGATGTGTGTGTGTGTGTGTGTGTGTGTGTGTGTGTGTGTGTGTGTGTGT
>NW_026596046.1:7147580-7172322 GCF_907164565.1 Psammomys obesus
TGTGTGTGTGTGTGTGTGTGTGTGTGTGTGTGTGTGTGTGTGTGTGTATGTGTGAAAGAGAGAGAGAGAGAGAGAGAGAGAGAGCGCTTGACCTTGGGGATTTGCATCAGAGGCTTATGAATTGGTATTTAGAAATGTGTGGGTGAAGAGCTCCTTGCTTGGCCTCCAGTTCAACTTGCACAAGGCCAGTGGAACAGAGGGTCTGAGGCCAAGACAAATGGTTTGAGTGTGTGAGGTGGGAAGAGGGCATGGTGTTGATATCCTCTCTGCCCGAAGCACACTATTTGACCTATTTGCAATTTCAAGTTCGGTCATGTGTCACTGAATCACAGGCACACGTTCTGAAAAAGGCATTCTTAGGCAATCTCTGCTGTTAGGGAGCACCATGAGAGTGTTCAGACTTTAATGGTCCAAGTCAGTCAGGGTCTAGGGCATGTGGTCTCTTGGTACAACCCACAATGGTGGGAAATAAAAGACAGATGAGCCCCTGCCGTCATCACGAGGCATGTTGTTTACATCAAACTGTTTTAGAAAAGACATTAAAAACAGCAATAATAATCAGTGTGGGAAATACATAAAGTAGCACGGAGGCTGTCTGTAGGCAAGCACTGTCACTGCCTGCAGTTCTGTGTGCCTTCCTTTTCTGTGGATGGTGACACAGAAGGTTAACTCACACTAGGGTCTCCGTATACATTGCACTGTGACTCAAGGGTGGCTCTGATGTAAGTGGGTTATGGGAAACGTTTCCACTTTATTATGACCTTATAGAATCACCTTTCCATACGCAGTTCCCTGATGATGTGGTGCCAGATTGTATTTTCTGAGGCTTAGCTGGTAACAGAAACCTTCTGAGTGACCCAAGATCAGGTGTACCGAACAGTGACTACTTGGGAATTTGACCAAATGAAATCTTGAAAACCATACTGATCTTGAAGAACCATGACAAGACCCGTCTGCAGGGCCCTCATCTGCCTCCATGTTCTGCAAACACTGGCCTGTCTCTCCTGTCCTGCCTCCTAATTACGGAGTCTGGTGGGGTGGTCTGCTCCCGTTTCACTTGAAAAACTTCTTTCTATAGTCAGTGGGTTGAAATCCCAGACTTTCTTTGGCTGGTCAAGAAACAATGATCTGAAGTTCCTGAAATCCCTGGAATGGGCTCTGAGGGGACAGGGCAGGGAAAGCAAGAGGGCTGCCTGCACCTCTTCTTTTCCTCCCTTTTGCTCAAAATAGATTTTTTTCTCATATAATGTATTCTGAATTTTGTTTCCCCTTTCTCTTCTCCATTCAGCATCTCCCTACCTCCCCTCTCATCTAGACCCATCCTGTTCTAGTCTTTGTTAGAAAATGAACAGGCTTCTATGGGATTATAATATATAATGATATGATGTGATAAAACAAAACCTAACACATTTATATTGGAACAAACAAAAAAGAGAAGAAAAAGAGCCCAAGGGAAGGCACAAGAATTAGAGATTCAATTGTTTGCACAGCCTGGAATTCTATAATAACACTAAACTGAAAGAATATATTAAAAAAGGACGTGTAAGCTAAAAATAAAGAAGAGAAATATATAAATAAAACAAGAATAACAAGATAATTTAAAAAAAAAAAAAAGGAAAAGCCCTGACAGAACATTAGGAGACAAGAAACCTCCAAAGATAGCTTTGAGTTTGTTTTTTATTGGCTTTCTACTGCTGGGCGTGCAGCCTGACCTTGACAGTAGTTTGTTTCTCCAGTGTTCCATCCTATGGAGTGGGTTTAAATCAAATCAGATAGTGGTTGGTTGTTCCTACAAGCTTTATGCCACCATTGTACTGGCATAACTTGCAGGCAGGACACGATTGTAGATCTAAAGGTTTGTGGCTAGGTTGGTGTTTACATTTCACTTTCGGTAGCATGCTGAGTACCTTCCTATACCAAAGATGCTAGATTGTAGGGGTGAAAGACTTCTCCATGTTCAATGAGTTGTATAGGTGTTATCTTCAGCAGCGAGACCTTGCTGTTAGTTTGTGGAGAGCCACCTATAGTCTTGGTAACACCTGGTTTACTTGGGGATTTCCATGGGACTCCTTTGTCCAATTAGATGTAATTCTCAATCCCACTAACAGAAACTTCATTTGGTGGCAAGAGATGGTTAGTTGGAACTCTGTCTCCCCTATTATTTTTGCAGTTATTTTATATTGCCTTCAACGTGTATATATTTTAGGAAGCTATATTAGCTTTCCATACTACCCTTCAAGTGGCCCCTAATTTTAGCTGTCTCTTCCCCATATTCTCTTCCTAATTCACTCCTCCCACTTTGATCCTCCCATCCTTCCGTAACTATCCTATTCTCTTTTCTAGGGAGATCTATCTTCCATCCCCTTCTATACCTAACCTCTGTGGTCTTATGGGTTGTAGCTTGATTATGGCTTAACAGCTAATATATACATATAAGTGAATACATACCAAGTTTGTCTTTCTGGGTCTGGGCTACTTCACTCAGGAGATGATTTTTTTTTCTAGTTCAATCTACTTACCTGTAAATTTCATGATTTCATTTTTTTTAACAGCTGAGTAATATTCCATTGTGTAAACACACCACACTTTAAAAACATCTGCCCTTCCATTGAGAGACACGCAGTCTGTTTCTAATTTCTGGCTATTGTGAATAGAACAGCCAATGAACATGGTTGAGCAAGTGTCTCTCTGATAGGTTGCAGCATGGTATGACAGAATCTTGAGGGAGATTTCTATCTTCCTGAAAAATTGCCACATTGTTTTCCATAGTGGCTGTTCAAGTTTGCACTCCCACAAGCAATGGACGAGTGTCCCCTTGCCCCACATTCTTGCCAGCATGAGCGGTCACGCATTTCATTCATCTTCATCATCCTGATGGCTGTAAGCTGAAATCTCAAAGTAGTCTTAATTTGTACTTCCGTGATTACTAAGGATATTGAATATTTCCTTAATATTTCTCAGTCACTTGAGCTTCCTCTTTTGAAAGTTCTCTGCTTAGATCTGCACCCATTTTTTTTTAAATTGGGTTACTGTTTTCTTGATACCTAGTTACATTAGTTATTTATATAGTTTGGATATTACCCCTTTATCAGATGTGTAGTTAGTAAAGATGTTTTCCTATTCTGCAGGCTGTTTCTTTGTCCAAATATCCTGAGTGTTGGGATTAAAAGTATGTGCCACCACAATCAGCTTAAACTACATAATTTGTTTTTAATTAATTAATTAATTAATTAATTAATTACTATTTATTCACTTTTTATCCCAGCTGTAGCCACCTCCCTTGTCTCCTCCCAGTCCCACCCTCCCTCCCTCTTCTCCTCCTATATACCTTCCCTAGTCCACTGAGAGGGGAAGAACTCCTCCCCTTCCATCTGACCCTAGCCTATCAGGTCCCATCAGGGCTGGCTGCATCATCTTCCTCTGTGGCATGGCAAGGCTGCACTCCCCAGGGGGAGGTGATCAAAGATCTGACCACTGAGTTCATGTCAGAGACAGCTCCCTTACTAGGGAACCCACTTGGACACTGAGCAGCCTATGGGCTTCCTCTGAGCAGGGAGTTTAGGTTTTCCCGTGCATGGTCCTTGGTTTGAGCATAGGTCTCTGCAGGCCCCTCTGGGTTCCGGTTTTTGGCTCTTTGGAATTTAAAGGCTATAAATACTCCAGATATTTCAATACACAGAATACTAAAATAATTTCATCTTTTCATTGTCCCAGTAGGTTAAACTTTAGTTGGTAGTTTGAGAAATTTTTTTATTAGCCTTGTTTCTAGTTGCTACTTTTAGGACACAGATAAAGCTCACAGCAATGCAGGTGAAGTGTTGGGATGGTTGCCAAAGTCTGCAAACCTCTGACAAGTTTATTTTGTGTCTCAAACACAAGTTATGATGTTCAGAAGAAAAGTCTTCTAGACTTGTTCATTTTTTCTATGCACTATTCATAAGCTTTTGGTATTTCAGGCAGCAGAGTATTACCATATGTGGACATATGCCTGTATTTGGTGTCACAGTGCTGAATGAGCCCACACGGCTTGTGACTGTACACGGCACAGATGGGCAGGTGTAAGCATTTCAATTCTACAGGAGTCACTGCAGTCAATATGCAGATGTTTTCATGAAGCCAACCTCACTGTATTTCAACTCAAGTTGCTTTCTAGCTGAAGCCCAAAGGTACTCATGGACACTTCTGTACTGTTTGAAATGATGGGAACATGGTTGCAGAGATGTAGGTAGAGTCTAGCATTTTGACAAGCATATATGACTACGGATATGAAGTCTTCATGGGCCTTTCTCTTGAGGATAGTTTAAATGAGTTATCACAAAGCTTGAGTTTATCAGCTCTCTTACTAGCCCTAGCTTTGGTCAAAGGAGGGTCCTGGCAATGCTTGGCATCATTTTAAAAATGATAAAGTCATACAGCCTTTGGGGTGTTCTCTTAGTTTTAGATAGTTTCCATTCCATATAATAGAAAAATCATAAACATTTAAATAATGTTTTTGAATAGAGATAATTTTTTGCTAAGTCCTGTGACACCATTTCCTTAGTATTTATGAAAGGACTGGAACTGATCAGTAACTGGAATGTTAACAGAAGAGTGGCTCATTGTGATGTAAAAGGCAAGGACAGGAATGATGCCAGTGGTGGCGGTGAGCGCCAGCTATGAGGCTAACCACCGAAGTACAACAGAACACATCACTTCCAGTGATTAAAGCTGTATGGCAGTGCACACAGGGGTAGAGATGTCTGTAAGCATCGCTATCATCGAGCACAGGTGCCGCACACTAATGGTTCATTGGAAAATGTTATGCTGTTATACACACTGTTTTTGCAACTTGCTGTTGATTTTTTTTCTCTAGTCTGGGTGGTGACACCATCCCACAAGTGCAGCAAGAGTACCACACTGCTAAGAGGACACCCATGTGGCCATGATTGAACCTAGTGAGGGATTTCTCTACTTATGCTCAGTGAGGATGGATCCCTTGAGGCCCAGATGGGTTATGAGGGCTGTGGGTTAGAAGACTGCGTAGATCAGTAGAAAACCCATAAGGTCCCCTGGAGAGCAAAGGGGGCCCATTACAGCTGGGCATTCTAAAAAGGCATCCAAAGCTCAGCTGTATACCCTGAAGAGTAAGGCTCACGTCTGAATAGAAACCACAGGCTTCATGGTTATGGGCTCTTGCAAGACGGAGGCTCTGTGAAATTTAGATCAGGGTTAGGGTGAAATGAAACTGCAGTTCCCATGACCATTCTCCCATGGACAGAGCCATCTATAGCAGGAAAGAATATTCAGCTGGGGTCAGTTTTAATTCTGCAACCCCATCCAAACTGGTAGTCTGAATTTCTGTCCAAGGTTCTGACCACTCTGTGAGGAAGGCGAGGTAACCCCTCCTCCAACTTTTCCTGATCCCAGAAGTCTATCATTCTGGACTCTCCATTATTATTCTTGGCTCTTTCTATGTCTTTGTTACTTTTTCCTTATAAATTCCATTCGTCACTTCAAAAGCAGTTTAGGAAGTGAAATGGTTCAATCCAGCCATATTACAAGTGCAGGGCAACTTGCTTTATTGAAGTATGCCTTAAAAGTAAGAGAGATTAAAAAATAATGTTCTGATGTCCCAAACCACCCAGAAGGTTGAGTTCTGTTTATGGTGGGTTAGGAAGGAATGAACCTCAAGACTCTTGTCTTCTGCTCTTTATAGTCAGGCAGGCACAGTCCATCCCAATGTTGTTCTGGGGATGCTGGATCAAGAGGGCTTTTCTGAACCAGCCAAGGAATCTTGATAGTCACCACTACTTTTTAGTCTTAAAAAAAAATAAAACAAACTTAAACTGCTAGCCATGGTGAGACACTCCTTTAATCCCAGAACTTGGGAGGCAGAGATATAGATCTCTGTGAGTGCTAGGCCAGCAAGGGCTATATAGTAAGACCCTGAATCAAACAACAAAAAGAAGTAAAAACAATAACAAAGAAACCTTCAACTTTCATAATGTTAATACTTAGATAAAGGAGGCTTTCTGACTTCAGTCACTATGCAGATTCAGCATTATGGAAAAGACTCTTGCAGTGCTTAACCCACTTATAAGAAATGAATATATACTATCTATCTATCTATCTATCTATCTATCTATCTATCTATCTATCTATCTATCCATTTGTATATTATCTATCTGTCTGTCTGTCTGTTTCACACATATTCATTTCAGGGTAGAATTGTTCCATTAAATATATCTTAAAAGATTATCTTTCCCTTTACATCACAAGGATGACATCTGGCTTCTCATGATATTACTACCTGGTCAAGTGGAACCTTGAGCAAATGCCTTCCACCTACTCAGGTATTATATACTTGCTTGAACACGTAGGCAGAGCTCAGGTTAATTTAGAAAATACTTCACACAACCTGCCCATTATTTTCCTCACCACAGACATTCAAAACAGAGCAAACCATAAGCCTGCTGGTTCAGCTGTCAGAATAATGAAACCAACAGCTAAGAGGGGCTAGAAGCTTGGGACTGTTGGAGACAACTCAGCATGGTGCCTGAATAGGTTTGTGCATGTTTTCATGCTCATATTTTCAAATTGGACATCATTCAAATGGATTGTTTTCCTAATATATCATGAACATACTGAAGAGTCAAAATAGAAACTCCCATTAAGAGCATAATTGTCAATGCAGTGGGTGAGGAGATTGGAGCCTGTCATGTCCTTTTCAGGTTTCACATCTGCGCTAATGCTATTTTCTTGGTGACTGGCTTTAATCAAATTCTCCCATCTTCTTCTGACCTCAGTGAAACCATCTTCATAACTGGGTTGGAAGGAGGAGCATCTAATTAAGATCACAGTCGTACTTGAAATCTCTCTGCCCAGTGGGGATAGATAACATTGTCACTCAGTGTTGGGAGTGGATAATGATATTAAATGCTTTCCCCACAGGCAACACAGTGCAATCAGGGCCTCAGCTTTTGGACTTGTAGACTTCTGCCTCCTTGAAAGAAGGTGGCCAGGCATGTTTTCAGGGAGTCAGTAGCAAAGTTAATTGAAGGTATTTGTTGATTTTTGCCTCTTCTCTGGCCAGCGTGGAGTTTGCCACCCTGGCGTCCACTGTGAACGTGAGATGCCAGGTTTATTGAATGTTAGTGTGCACATGGTAAAATAGTCTGGATTTTGGAATTTAAGGATTTGGATCAGATATACAGTAGTGTGAGGACTATGACAGTCTCCTAAAAAGTGGAGAGCCAGAGAGAGAGAGAGAGAGAGAGAGAGAGAGAGAGAGAACAGTGTACAGTTCCCTTTATAGAAACAGCCTCCTTGAGAGAGTTGTTTATGGAACAGCACCCCACTTCCTGTAAGCCCTCACCAGTTTCTTTCCATCAAATCCTGTTCCCCAGACTATATGCTTTTTCTGGACTTGGTTCAAGTTGAACCTCAGACCCTAAGCACGGTCAAGCTTACTTGAAATCAGCTTTGCCAGCTGACAAAGTGGGATGCATGCCCTCAACAGTGATAAAAGCCTGTCCCATGCTCCTGCTTACCAGGTCCTTGTTAGATTTTCCTTACCACTAAACACAGAAGTTATGTGTGCTAGGTAGATACTTATTTCATCACTGGGACAAAATACCCAAGGGAAACAACCCAAGGCAGAAAGTGTTTATTTAGGATTATAGTTCCAAGGCATTCAGCCTACCACAACAAGGAGGACACAGTGACAGGAGCAAGAGCTGCCTGGTCCCAATTTAGCCATAATCAAGAAGCAGAGAGGAGCTTATTGCAATTAGGATGGGTCTTTCCAGTGCAATAAACCTAACCTAGACAAAAGCTCACAGACACACCCTGAGATCTGTGTCCATGGTGACTCTAAATCCCACCTAGTTACAGTTAAGATGAGGATTCAGAGTGGGTTCTACAAGCTACAGGAAATAGAAAGTTAGACTGTGGGGAGTACAGCTCATAGAGCGACTTGAAAAAGATTCATGCAATCATGTTAATACATGTACTGAAGTTACAAAAGGTTCCCTTTATTCTCCTTTTGTATGTTAGAAAAAGAAGGCATTGCCCAAAATTCAAACCCCTACACATTCTCTTGATTATGAAGTAGTATCTTATTTTCTGAACGATATATATATATGTATATATAACTATCATATATATATATCTGATATATATATATGAGAAACACATCAGACTTCACTCATCTCAACCAGTTGTAGGCTTGAAAGCAACATTAAAAAGAAGTATTTTGTTGACGAAACTAGGAAAGTCTTTTTCTGATATGCTACTGTGGCTTGGGATAAGAATTTTAGAGTGTTCATGTCATTGTAATTTTAAAAATAGATATCTCTCAGAAATGAAGCAGCAGACAGTAATGTCTCTGGAGAACCCTCTCCGGAGATGCTAAAATCACTTTCCAGAGATGCTAAGGAGGAATATGACCAGTATGCACAGAGCTCTGTTGTGAAATATTTAGAGGGAGAAAATGTCTTTGAATCTTAGAGTTAGGAGTGTGGCTTCGTGGTCCAACATCTGCTGAGCATGTGAGAGACCCGGAGCTTCATCTCTAGCATGCTGTCCCTAACGATCTGCACTATGCAAATCTGTGTTCTAAAACTGAGTATTTAGTGTAAAACATTACACTTTTCTTAGTATTAGTTAAGGACTTTTTCAATTAAAGGGATGGAGTGGTTAGGGACAGTTGCTATTCTTAGCAAGGACCTGGGTTTGGTCCCAACACCCACATCAGGTGGCTCATAACTACCTGTAACTCCACTTTCTGGAGATCTGATGACCTCTTCTGGCCAATGCGGGCAACCACATATACTCATACAATTAAAAAAATATTAAAGAAAAGATGAAAATTTCAGATTGGGCAAATAAATGGGTCCATACATATTTAAAGAGTCATTAAAAAAGGAGCTGGGGACAAACAAACTCTGTGCATGTGTGGTGTCTATCCGACTTATGACCACAGCCGGGTCAGAGTAGGCATCTGTCTGACTGTGTTTGCTATGTGTAGTCAGCAAAGTGAAGCAAGTGTGACACACACACACACACACACACACACACACACACACACACACAGAGTTAGTTTAGACTGTGCCACTTGGAAAACACTTAGTACAGGTGCGTAGTCTGAAATCATTCTTCTCCCATGTGCACTTAGCTGTGATGTTTTAAGTTCAAGAATACTTTATTATTAAAAAAAAAAAAACAAAAACAAAAAAAACCAATACTGTTGATTCTCATTGTTTGTGGGATCTATATTCAGGATTCACTTCCATGCTAGAATTCATTCGTAACCTGAAATCAGCATCTGTGGTATTTCATAGCCGTTTACAAGTATGCTGAGTGGCAAATGACTTGAAAGCTTCAGTGAACAATTGCCTTTTCAGGGTCTGTTTGGTGCAATGTGTTTTCATGGCACAAACCAAAAGTGCTAGTTCACAGCCGGAAGCACAAGGAGGCCATGATGAGGAAACAGGTGTGTTAGTTAGATAAGCCTCAGTCCTCAGGCACAGGGACGGTGGCGAGCTCAATGTTAACACAGCAAAAATACATTAAGTTGGGTTTTCCTAGGCAGAAACATGAGGAAAGTGAAGCTATACATTGATCAGGAGTGACAAGGTGCTCATGACAATAGTGTTGTGACCGGTGGTTGCGGGGCGGCCTAAGCTTCCTGTCCTCTTGAAACAAGCAATGGTTTAAGCACTCCAGGATTCTCTTAGTGCAGTCATCCTGTAGAACACACTCCCACAGGTCATGATGCTGGAGAGGATGTGTGGACATTCTGCTTGGACCTCTTTATAAGTCGTTAAACAGTACCAAGATCACTTTCTGAGACTGAGAAGTGGGAGGCATTGGATGGGTGAAGCCATCTACGCATTCACACCCAGCACACCTAAGGCAGATCATACGCCTTCCAAAACATACTCACCCACACAGCTCACTGATCCCAGTCACGCCCCGAGGAGGCTTCCATTCCAGGATTAGCTGAGCAACCTCTCCTCATTCAGCAGTGCTTCCCACAGCACAAGTCTGCACAAGCTTCTGAGGAACAAACTGAGTTACAAATGGGTTCAACCATCCTTGAGGGGACCCAAGGGACCTCTACCTGTGGGTTTCCTGAAATGAATTCATAGGCTGGTGGGGTAGAGTGGGTTTGCATTGGAAGTGGACAGTTAAGAATCCTGTGTCCCCAGTGGCTGGCTCTTTGACCTCCCCACCCCCCAAGGGAGGAGCAGCCCTGCTAGGCCACAGAGGAGGACTTTGCAGCCAGTCCTGAAGATACCGGATAAAACAGGGTCAGATGAAAGGGGAGGAGGGCCTCCCCTATCAGTGGACTTGAAAGGGGCAGGGAGGAGATGAGGGAGGGAAGGTGGGATTGGGAGGGAATGAGGGAGCGGGATACAGCTGGGCTACAGAGTTAATAAAATGTAACTAATAATAATAAAAAAAAGAATCCTGTGTCCCCGCTTTATATTCACTCAGCAGCTTTTTTCATGGGTTACTGCGCCCCAGACTTGAGAAGACACATGTAATTTACGCTGTTTGAAGAGCACAGCCCTAGCACTTCCTCTCTGCCGCACCCGTTTCAACCCCTCACTCCACTTTATTTCCTGTGCTGTCGCATGAAATGGTGGCTTCAGGGCACTTACCGCACACATCGGCCCAAGGCTCTGAGAGAATCACTGATACGTGTTCTACCTCCAGATCACAGTGGAGAGAAAACTCAACTCAAGACCCCTCCCCTCAAGGAAGAGGACTGGCCCCGCCCCTTGCCGGCCCCCAACAAAGTGGTTCAGGTAGTGTCATGGCCATGGGAGGGATGGCCTTGTCCGACTCTGCTCAGTTTGTGAATTTGGAGGTGGAGGTGGAGGAAACCTCACTTTCCTTTGGGAGACTGGCCGCTGAGAATGTGACCGTGCTCCAGTGAGCATATGGACAATACAAAATGGATTTTTCTTTTTCTTTTTCTTTTTTTTTTTTCTTGAAGTGGGAGGTCATGGTGGGGACGTACATGGGAGGACCGGGAGGTGAGTGTCATTGGGGTGCATGATGCGTGATTTCCAAATAATTAATAAAAAAATTGAACTCCTGAAGTCCTTGTCTTTGTAAGCAAACTTTGCATACACTGGACAGAGAAGTTAAAAACAAATTCAACTAAAAGGCAAGTCTAACTTTCCCTCTGCATAGCCCACCATTGAAAGACCTAGGCTCTAAATATAGTTCCCAGGAGGGGGCTTTTCCAAACTAACACCCAGATAGGCAATTTCCTTCTTGGAAACACCCTAATTAGCATCTTTGTCTGTATGTTATTCTGTGGGTGTGGCAAATGTACGGAGAACATGCTTATATCAGTGGCCATCTGGTGTTCTCCAGGAGGGTTGCCATATAATCTTGGTGTTTGGGTAAGTATTAGCCAGCTCATAAACTAATGCCAGGACAACTGAGTGTGGGACTCAATCTGGCCAATGCCTGGCGTAATGACCTTGAGCATATCACATGACCTCTGTGGGCAAGAATCTTTCAGTTTTTAGTGACTACAGGGGTACTACTGTGAAAGCCTGTGAAACAGACAGAGCAGAAAGGATGTCCTGCTGGAAAATGAGGCGTAGTGGAACCAGCCTCCCTATTTATGACGTCTCCGAGCTTCAGTTTATTTCATGGGTTACAAGCAGCAGAGCTGGGTAGTTAGACCAGCATCTGCACTCTGCTGGCTAGTTCTTATGTCAACTTGACACAAGCTAGAGTCATTTGGAAGGAGGATCTCCCAACTGAGAAAATGTCTCCACCGGAATGGCTTGTGGGCAAGCCTGTGGTACATCTTCTTAGTTATGAGAGATGTGGGAGGGCTGGGCACACTATGGGTGGTGCTCTTAAGTTCTATAAAAAGCAAGCTGAGCAAGCCCTGGAGAGCAAGACATGGTCTCTGCCTCAGCTCCTCCTTTGAGGTTCCTGCCCTGACTTCCCCCAGTGATGGACTGTTACCTGGAAATGTAAAGTGAAATTAAACCCTTTCCTTCCCAGTTGCTTTTGGTCACAGTCATGCTGTCTCATCACAGCAATAGAGATCCCAAGTAAGGCACCCACAAATATTTGAAAATGTTTCCTATTGTTGACATGGCTATATCATCTAGACTGGTGGTTCCCAACCTTCCTAATGCTGAGATCCTTTAATGCAGCTACTTCCTCATGTTGTGGTGCCCCCTAAGCATGAAATTATTCTGTTGTTACATCATGACTGTAACTTTGCTGCTGTAATGAATCATAACGCAAATAGCTGATGCGCAGGATATATAATATGCAACCTCCAAGGTGGGTCACAACTCGTGGGTTGAGAACCACTGATCTACAGCACAAAGAGTCTTCATCTCTGTTACTATCATGGGGCTGTAATTGTGGTCCCTCATTAGCCGAAACATCATCAAACAGTGTGCGACTGTGTAGACTATGGCCAAGGAGCTGCTGGCTATATTTTCTGGAGAGCTTTGTTCAACAGGAAGGCCCTTCTGGGTGTGACTGCTCAGTCTGTTCCTTCTGAGTCAGGTACAAAGGGTGGCAGCTGTGACTCTCCACACAGTGGGATGTGGACTGCCTCTGCTGAGCAGTGGTTGCAGCCTCAGTGGCAGAGCTGCTTATTCTCTCTCTGTGTCTGTCTGTCTCTCAGTGTCTCTGTGTCTGTCACTCTCTCTGATGTCCTGGGACTTTTAGAGAGCTGTACAGAGAGGGAGATAATAACACGTCAGCACCTTTGTGTAGGCATTGAAAAGTGTGGGCTAACCTTGGTGCAGTAGTGGTCCACATCTTTACTTTCAGCACTCAGGAGGCAGAGGCAGGCAGATTTTCAAGTCTGAGGCAAGCCTGGCCTACAGAGCAAAGTTCAGGACAGCCAAGGCTGCACAGATAAACCCTGTCTCAAAATAAAATAAAATAATAAAATAAAATAAAATAAAAAGAAAGAAAAGAAAAGAACAGAGAACAGAGAGTATTATGGAAGCAGGAGGATGTAAAAGGACCCAGAGGGGACAGGGGCCCCACAAGAAGACCAACAAAGCCTCCAAAAATCATGGCCCAGGGGGGACTGCAGAGACAGCTGCATCAACCAAAGACTATGCACAGAGAGGATCCAGGCCCCCTGCTTAGATGTAGCCTATAGACAGCTCAGTCTCCATGTGGGTTCCATAGTAAGGGGAGAAGAGACAGTCTCTGACATGACCTCAGTTGCCTGCCTAGACATCCCACAGAGGACAAGGATCCAGGAAGTCCTGATAAGACCTGATAGGCTAGGGTCAGATATTAGAGGAGAAAGTCTTCCCTATCAGTGGACTAAGAGAGAGGGAGAGGGAAGGGAAAGGGTGGAAGGGTGAGACTGGGAGGAGATGAGGGAGGGATCCAACTGGGATGTAAAGAAAATAAATTGTAAATAATAATAATAATGAAAAGAAAGAAGAAAAGGAAGGAAGGAAAGAAGGAAGGAAGGAAGAAAGGGAAAAAGGCCAAGAAGCACTTAAAGAAATGTTCAACATCCTTAGCCATCAGGGAAATGCAAATCAAAATGCCTCTGAGATTGTATCTTACACCCATCAGAATGGTTAAGATCAAAAACTGAAGTGACAGCACATGCTGGAGAGGATGTGGAGAGAAAGGAACACTCCTTCATTGCTGGCAAGAGTGCAAACTTGTACAACCACTGTGGAGTAGAGAATGAGGGAATGACAAACCAATGGCTAGCCCAACTTGCACCCTACCCCATGGGAAAGAGCCAATTCCTGTCACTATTAATGATACTCTGCTGTGCTTGCAGACAGGAGCCTAGTATAACTGTCTTCTGAGAGGCTTCATCCAGCATCTGATAGCAGCAGAGGGAGAGACCCACATCCAAACAATAGGCTGAGCTAAGGGAGTTCTGTGGAAGAGTGGGAGGATGGATAGAGGGAGCCAGAGGGGTCAAGGACATCATAAGAAGACCTACAGAGTAAACTAACCTGGGCCCATGGGGGCTCACAGAGACTGGAACACCAACTGAAGAACATGCATGAGCTGAACCTAGACCCCTTACACATATGTTACAGATGTGCAGCTTGGTCAACATGTGAGTCCCCTAACAATGGGAGTAGGGGCTGTCTCTGACTCTGTTGCTTGCCTCTGGGTCCCTTTCCCCTAGCTGGGCAGCCTTGTCAGGCCTCTGTGGGAGAGGATGCACTTAGTCCTGCTGTGACTTGAGGTGCCAGGGTGGGTTGGTATCCCTTGAAGGCCTCCCCTTCTCCAAGAAGGAGGGGGGATGGGGGAGTTGGATAAAGCATGAGTGTGGGGCTGGGAACAGAGGGAAGGGCCTGGGATCAGGAATAAAGAAACAAACAAATAATTAGATAGATATATAAAGGGTGGTCTGAAGTGTGGATGCATGAATATCCCCATACACACTCTAAGGATACCATCCCAAAGAGAGTTTGCCAAGACTGTGCCTTCATACCATGGCTGCTATGAGAACACTCTTTGAGTCTGCATTTCTCATATTTCAAGCGGAGATGGCCCTATCTATCTAGTGTGCTTGTTGATAAGATTAATCTGAAGAGATGTACTGATAAAATAGAAAGTCATTCTGAGAATATGGGGATCACGTGACGGACTCCTCACTCTTGTTATTCTCAGCACACGGCAAGCTGCATAATTGAGTCAGCACCCACCTTCATGTTTACCCTGGTGAAGCTGAGTGGACACCAGGGAGAAAAATAAACCTCCAGGGTGTTGCTAAAGCAAGCAGACTGGACCCCTGCTGTCAGGGAGGCTGAGGGAGAGACTGAAAGCCGCCAGGAAGGAGCATTCTGTACCAGTTTAAGTCAGAAGACCTCTGTGTTGCTAACTTCAGCCAAGTTATTCCTGCTCAGTGGGCTTCGAGATCTTCTTGTCTATATACATAGAGACGACCCTCCCTGTGTGCCTGCAAAAGGTGTCTGTAAACTAGGAAATCAAATTCCAGCAGATATCAAAAAGTGAGACAAGACAGAAAATCACAAGAAATCAAGTTGCAGGGTCCACGTTTTAGCATCATCAATCAGAAATAAGCAATACCTGCTTGCTTCAGAAGGCCCGTGCTTGAGATAAAATGAATGCTTGCTGGGGTGTGTGTGGTTTCTTGTCGGCACACTGTGATGTGTGAGGTACAAGAGGCCACGGGGTGACTATCAGAACGGAAATGATAATTATTTTTCATAGCAATGTCTTCTCAGGCTTCAAAGAAAGAGGCTTCTTTCCTAGCACATGCAAACATCAGTTCAGGAGCGTAGGAAGGTAATTTTCACATGCAAATGCATATGAGTTGAAATGAGTGGAGACCCCGGAGGAGACTGTTAAAGAGACACTGTTCCCCTTTTCTTTCGGAAGGAAGCAGCAAGGACTTGAAAGGAGTTATTTTTGAAGGAGGAGAGGTGGCAGGCTAGTGAGCCCCTTTACTCTTGTCCCCTCAACAAATGTCAGCTTTCATGGAGCTTTCCAAGAACTGTTTTGTCAGTAACTCCCTTTGACAGAAAATGGAGAGTTGGGACTTTTGGCTCTGGAGTCAGATTTGGCTGCGTCCCCTGCCTGTTGTCACTTTATCATGGGACCTAGAGAAGTCACACAGATTCTGAGAATTTGAGCTTTCCTCGTTAAAAAGGATGCTGTCGCTGTCGGGTCAACGAGGGTACACTGTGAAGTCCCTAGGGGTGTGAACCGCTGACCACAAACCCCGGGGGTGGGGGCGGGGGAGGCAGCATATATCCCCACACCTTCTAAAAGAGCACTTTCCACACTAATTCCTCATCTAGCCATCTCTTTGAAGAATATCCCTTCTGAAATCAGACCAGGCCTCTGGGCTCAAAGGAAGCCTGGGTCACACAGCTCGTTTCTGTGCTGCGCAGGAGCTCCTACCGCAGAGCCTGCTCATCCACGGCGTCCTTAGAGGAAGGGGTCTTGTTAGAGCGCTGGCAGCAGCGTGTGCCTGGACTGAGGCTCAGGTGGCCTTTCGCATGCCCGCCCACCCTGCTTAGAGAACACAGGCAGTTCTGCTCCGCACGCCCACCCCTGCTCTCCTGAACTCTCCTTTTCGTGTTTCAGGACCGCGCAGCAATTCCTGAGCATTTCTCACACCTACCTGGAGGAGCAAATTTCAGAAGGCTCCACAGGGGGGCGCTGCCTTTGCTCTGCGGAAGCGGTGAGGGTAGACTGCTTAGCCACCCACCGGGCAGCGACAGGAAGTAACAGAAAGAAAAGAAAAACAACACCATAAGTGTGTGAAGAGTAGGTGTGCATCTAAGAAAAGCACGCACGCTGTCTTCCTTCCTCTGGACTGGGAATGAAAATCCTCCCTCTGATCCCCCCAGCTCAGTGATTCTCTGGGGCTAGGAAGGAAGAATGATCAAGCTATCTTGGCTCTGGCCGTTAGAAGGCCCGTCTTTGAGAGGAAGGAACTTTGTGTCTTCAAAGGTTTAGCTTGCCATCTTGTTTGAATTAATTCAGAAAGGGTTTTAAACGCTCACTTTAACAAGACGTCACGGTCATTTTGGAAGGGGCTGTTGAGACATACACCCTTGTGACATCCGTCCCATCTTCGGCTTGTGGTTAGCTTAGAATTATCCGAGAGTGTTTCATTCAACTCTGTCAGAAACTGAGTGAGATCAAGGTTTCTTGCCTTCCTTTCCAGCCCTCTTATTTTTATTGTTTTAACTTTTTTATTTTTTGCCTTTGCCTTCTGTGGCCACTAAGATGAACCGCAAATGCCATTCCCTTAGCACCAGAGGAAGCGATCAAGTCCGGGCAATTTTTTCTTCTAGTCTGCGTAAATAAGCAGTTGGTTTCTTTTCTGTCTAGTCTCCACACCCCTGCTGCTGCCCACAAGCCCCAAAACCTCTCCTCGGTGTCTGCTAAGCCTCAGTGCAGACACGTTGCTACTTGGCTTGGCTGTTTGAATGTGGGGTACCCAGGAGTCAGATGACCTTGGCTTGCTCTCTTGGGAAGTGCTGAGGTCAACACTGAGCTTTCAGTCATCTCACAGACATGCCTGGTGGTAAAGGAGCCATTTAGTGTGCAATTTACAGATAATAGAGAAGCCGAAGAGCTGGCTCAGTGGTTAGGAGCATGTGCGCTACATGCCTGAATACCCGAATTTGAATCTCAGCAACCACATCCTCAGTCTGGCGAACCTTCTCACACCTGTAACCCCAGCACTGAAACTGTAACCACAGCCGCTGAGGGGAATGGAAACTGCCAGCAAGAAAAACAAAAACAAAACACAGAGGACACCTGACACTCTCCTCTGGCATCCATTGGGTACACAATTGCATACGCCATCCCCCACTGGTGTGTACACGCACTAAATAAAATAAATAAAGATGACAGACTCCTGGGTAGACACCAAGCCATTGGGCTTCTAACTGGCCTGCTTCTGACAGCTTGGCAGGTGTGTAACTGGGACAAATCTTTTACCTGTCTAGCCCATATTTCCAAATGTGAAACAGATCAAGTTTACTCAGAAACCAAAAGCCCCTCAATGTCACTCCTTTTTCTGTCAAAGAAATGATGAAAGATGGGAAAACAGAGCAGGTGTGTGCCTTCTAACCTTTAGTGGGTACTTAAATCCCTTCCGTGTTGTTCATTTAAAGAAAACAAGTGACAAATGATTCTGTAACACAAAATGTGTAAGGGAGGCTCTTAGGACCTGAGGAATGGCATATATGGCTGAAGTCCCTGGATTTTTGTTTTACAACATTTACCTCTTTCTAGGAGTTAAGAAGTCAGTAACTTGGAACACAGGAAAAGGACACAGTCAAAAACAGCCCCAGGAAGAGTTTCCTTTCTCTAGCTCAACCAGGGGCAAAGCAGGCAGGGAACTTTCACATAGTCACTGTCCTGCTCTGCAGAAACGCACCGCATTGACCTACAGCTTCACTATTAAGCACACCAGCAAAACTTGGGAGTTAATTTTCATCAGTATAAGGCTCTAGTGGGATAATGCAACAGCCCCATCTGGTATACCAAGTAGAGAAAACACCAAGTGCAGAGGCAGAACATTTATACCTACTGGTAATGGGTCCCCATCTCAGTTCAGTGCCCGGAGAGGCTATGGAGGGAGCTAAACACCTATCTCTACCCAGTAGGAGTGAGGAGCCCTCTCTTCCCTGGGTGTGAGAACTGGTATTTCTGTGCCCACCTGGAAGTTACAGGTACCGACTCTGTCCTTGCCAGAGTGATTTGAAAGAAGGCTAGCACACATGCAGTGTTAAAATAAAACATAGTTTTAGAACATAACCCAAAATGCATTCGATAGAACAACATGTGTCATACCATGAAGTAGTAGTACCTCAGCCCAAATGAAAAAAAAAATGCGATAAATGCCAACATCAAGGTGTCAGAGACAGGAAGATCCTCTCAGGAACAGATGTGCTCATGATACATGCAAACAAAACCTTTGACAAATAAAGAATATACAGAAGAGCCAAGTGAAAGTTGTATCTCTGGAAACTGCAGTAGCTGAGAAAGGAACACCAGTGGATGGAGGAGATGGAAGGATGGAGGAGAAAGAGAAATAAGGGCAATGGAAGGAAGAAGAAATAGGATTTTCTCCTTACAACAATAGAGAAAACCAAACAGAGATAGTGAAATTATCCGATTAGAATAATAGAGAAAAAATAAACAGAGCTAAAACCCACGGGAGTCTGAAAATATCAAATGCCTCTGTTGTAGAAGCCCAGACAAAGAGGGAAAAGTTACGAGAGTATTCGAGCAGGTGGTGGTGGTGCATGCCTTTAATCATAGGCAGAGGCAGGCACATCTCTGAGTGTGAGGCCAGCCTGCTCTACAGAGTGAGTTCCAGGACAGCCAGGGCTACACAGCTGTTCTGTTTTTCACTGTGCAGTGAAAAACAAAAACAAGAAAGAAAAAGTATTCTAGGAAAAAAGGCTAACTACTCTGAAATGGCAAAAGACATGTCTATAGATCCAAAAGCTGAGAAAAAAAATTACAAAGTATATGACACATACCCTTAAAACATACCAAGATGTGATAATTAGCCTTCTAAAAAACTAAAGGGAAAGAAAAAAATATTGGAAATTGGCAGAGGAAAGCCATACATTTTACAGGGTAAGATAAAGCAGCCATGAATATCATCAGAAACAGCAAAAGCACTCAGAAATGCAAAAGAATTAATGTGTGATTCTATACTTTGCCGGAATACCCTTCAAGAATGAGAACTCAGCACATTTTCAGAATAAGAAAACAAAACAAATTTATTCTTAGCCCATCTACTCTCAAGAAATGGCTAAAGTAAATTCTCTAAGCAGAATGGAATTTTTTTAAAAAGTTTTGCAATACTAGGAAAGAAGAGAAAAATGCCACGGGCAGCTATGAGTACATCCTATAACTTTTCTTTTTCTTGAGGTTTATAAATCATATTTGATACTTAAAATACTACACAGCCTGATATTGTCCTAAAAGTATAAAGAAAAATTCTTTAAAAATAAATTATAAATGGTCATTAGCTAGAGTTACTATTAATATTATAAAATGTTATGACCGAAAGAGAGTTGGCAAAGAAAGTGCTTATTTGCTCTTAATGCTCTCAGGTTACACCCTTTCACTAAAGGATGTCATGGTGCATAAACTCAAGCAGGGCAGGAACCTGGAGGCAGGAGCTAATGCAGAGGCCATGAAGGGGTGCTACTTACTGGCTTGCTCCTCATGGCTTGCTCAGCCTGCTTTCTTTCTCAGCTCAGGACCACCTACCTACAGGTGACACTGCTCACGGAGGTCTGGCCATCCCACATCAATTTTTAATCAAGAAAATGCTCAGCAGACTTGCCTGTGGGCATCTGATAGAGGCACTTTTCCATTTCAGGCTCTCTCTTCCCAGATTACCCTAGCCACAGTAGAGATATGCAAAAAAAGCTTAAAGGGAACTGAGTACTCTATGCTTGATTATAATTGATAAAACAACTGAATTTAGCCATTCATAATATATACATACATGCTAAACTGCATTCATGACACCTACAGAAACCACTAAAAAGCTATTCAAGTTATATATATATATTAAAAACAGCATGGATAAATAAAATTTAAATTTTAAAAATGTTTGAGTAACCTATATGTGCTGGATAGTTTTATGTCAACTTAAGTCATCTGAGAGGAGAGAATCTTAATTAAGAAAACGCTTCTATAAGATTGGGCTGTAAGCAAGCCTGTAGGGCATTTTCTTAATTTGTGATCAGTGGGGGAGGGGCCAGCTCATTGTGGATGATGCTATCCCTGGTCTGGTGGTCCTGGGTTCTATATGAAAGCAGACTGAGCAAGCCGTAATGATTAAGCCAGTAAATAGCATCTCTCCAGGGCCTCTGCATCAGCACCTGCTTCCAGGTTCCTGTCCTGCTAGAGTTGCTGTCCCAACTGCTTTTGATAATGAGCTGTTATGTGGAACTGTGAATGAAATAAATCCTTTTCTTCCCAAATTGCTTTTGGTCAAGATGTTTCACCACGGCAATAGTAACAGAATAAAAACATACAGAGAGGCATATTTCAGTGTTATAATGTTTTGGAAATTACATTAATGGAAATTATGTAAACATTTAAACTAAAAGACAGAAGCTGACAGAATGAATTTTCAAACAAAATACCCAACTGTGTGCTGTTTATAAGGAATTCACTGCAAATATGATTCATAGACATTTTAAAAGTAAAAAGTAGAAAAAAGGTAGATAATATAAATACTTTTAGGAAGAAAAAAATGGCTTCACTAACATTATATGGAGATAACATCTGTGCAAGAAAATGACCCGACATGTAGAGGGGCATGTGATAGTTTGAATAAGAATGGTCTCCATAGGCTCATATAGTTGAATGCTTAGTCACCAGGGAGTGGCGCTATTTGAAATGATTAGAAGGAGTAGGAGGTGTGGACTTGTTGGTGGAAATGTGTCAATTGGGGTAGGCTTGATGGTTTCAAAATGTTCACACCAGGTCCAATGTTGCTCGCTCTCTTGGCCTGCAGGTCTGGATGTAGCTCTCAGGGTCATGTGTGTTGCCATACTCTCCACCATGATGATGTGGACTAAACCTCGGGAACTGTAAGCCAACTCCAATTAGAAGATTTCTTTTACAAAAATTGCCTTGGTCATGGTGTCTCTTCACAGCAATAGTAACCCTAAATAAGACAGGGTATTGTGGGATTATGAAGATGCTCCCAGGAAAAGATCGTACTCCTGTATGTGTGTATATCAAACAATAGATGAAAAATACATTTTTTTTTCAAAATCTGATGAAGAAATCAACACATGTTTTTCAAAAGCCCTGAGGATGAGTTTCAAGTTTGAAGGATTTTTCCTTTTTTTTAATTTATTCTTCTTATATAATACATTCTGACTGCTACAGCCTCCTCTCCTTCTACTCCTCCCAGTGCCCCTCATCTCCACCCTTCCCCAGATCCTCTGCTCCTCCATTTTCCTCCAGAAAAGAGCAAGCCTCTGAGTGATATCATCTGAACACAGCATAACCCGATGTGGTAAGACTAGTCACAAATCCTGTTATCAAGACAACCCAGGAGGAGGAAAAGGGTCCCAAGAGCAGGCAAAAGACTCACAGACACTCCCCACTCCCACTGTTAGGAGTCTCACAAAACCCCCAAGATAAATAACCACAGTATGCCTGCTCCTTGGCTACTACTTAGGTCTCTGTGAGCCCCTATGAGCCTTGCATAGTTGTGTTCTCCTATAGTCCTCAGTCCCTCTGGTTCCTCTGGTCTGGTGGCTCAGAACTTGTGGGAGTGGCCAATAAATGAAGGGCTAACTTGAGGCCCACAGGAAGAGAGGGAGCCCATGCCTGACACTAACTGTATGGCCGGAAGCTGGAAGCTGGATTACTCAGAGACCTACGGTAAAACCAAACATGATTGACGGAAAAAAAAAAGTTTGAAGTTTTAATTTGCATTTCCCTAATGCAAAGGATGGTTACAAGTATTTAAAAACATTTACAAATTTTTTATTACTATTATTATTATTATTATTATTATTTTTAGTCAAGCTAGATTCAACCTGAATCCTTCCTCCATGAAGAGAATCAATCAATAATCCTATGCCTGTGAACCACAATGATGCCCAGCATGGCACACTATCACTAAAAGTGTGATATTGGCACTCATCTCTTGGCAGTAATCGGCAGTTTCAAATGGGATGTAAGGCCTGCTCAACACGAGGGAAGTCATACCTGGCACTGTAAACCCAACCAAACTAGCCATGGCTAGTGAGGTTATGGACCCTAGAGACCACATTATACTCAAGAAGCATCATTCATGACCATGTTAAACATGCTTATTCGGATACCCACACGTATATGTAGCTCTTACCCATTGTCAAAGATGCTTAAGTTTGCTACCAACAGAGACAATTGCAGAAAGCCACACTGGTCGAATGCAAAGAACAACTCAAGACCTTGAACGATGATAACACCAGCTGACATGCCAATGTAGTTGGGGAAAAATCTCACAAGATCCCACTTGTAGATGAAGAGCTACAGGCAACTAATGACTGCTGAGAGAGGGAGAATTAGTCATTCAGGAGGATTAGGTCCATAAGCAGTTATCTAAAACCAACTGGTCATCCCTAAAAAGATATACCTGTAAAGAGAAAATGGACTCAGCAGGTTGTACTTATAGATTTATTCATATATACACAAAACCATAATATATTTAATAACAATAATTAAAGAAAAAAAGGCCATGAATTTGACAGGGAGTACGACCGTTTTCACAAGATTACTCTTACTAGACTATATGAATGGGAATCTCTCCAACTTTTTCATTTCTTTCTTCAGTGTTTTAACAATTTCACTGTATAAATCCTATACATTTCATTTCTTTGGTTAGATTTACTTCAAGGTGTGTGTGTGTGTGTGTATTGTGAACATAATAATTTCTTTGATTTTCTTCTCAGTCTGTTTAATTTTGAAGTATAGACAGATACTTATTGGGTAAGTTGATTTTGCACTATATTGAATAGGAGTGCATTCTAGCTCCAAACCCAAATGTCCATATATATATATACACACACATATATATGTATATAATATATATATCTTTTACTAATATATATAATTATATATATATCTTCTACTAACCACAGAAAATAGAAAAGTAATAAGGGACAATGGTGGGGGTGAGAGAGAAGAGGATGAAGAAAGGAGGATAGTAGGGTACAGGTGCTGTGAAAGGGGAAATGGGAAAATGAGGGAGGACTTCATAAGAGGACAGAGGGGAGAAGAAAGCACTGAGAGAAAGAGGGAAGGAAGGAGGGAAGTAGGGAAGGAGAAGAAAAGAGGAATAAGAAATACCAAGGATGGATGAAAACTATATGGAAACAGAATCATAAATGAGCAAGAAAATATACAAAAGATGTCAAAGAAATTCAGGCTGTTACAAGAGAATGCTTTCAATGCAGCATTCCATTAAACTGGGAGAATCTGAAAGAACCCTATTTGGCAGGGTTTGCTTTTTGAGGCCTAAGGGGATGAGCCTACTATTACTGTTTTGCCAAATGGACATAAGCAAACTAGTCTCTTAACTTTATACCTGTGGATTACTGCATCTCCACCTCTCCAGAGACATCTCTCCAGAGACGTTTGTTTGTACAGCGAATAGAGGTTAACACAGTGGCTGACTCAGCTGATCAAAGTGCAAGTGCTGATCAAAGAGTAAGTGACTATTCAGCTACAAATTAGACCCCTCTGTCATCTCACCTCCAGCAAAAATGGGGTGGAAAGGTTGTAAGAGCTGGAGGTCAAGAAGGCCAGAGGAAAACAGTGTTTTCTGTACCTCCCAAGATGACTGTACTCATGATCTCACAGTAGCTGTGGTTGTCCACACAAGGTCAAGCAAGTCAGTATTCCAGCATGAAGTGGAAGGCGTGAGGTGTTATCATTCCCCTCCCTTAACTGAGGAAATGTAGACAGTTGACAGCTTCAAGAGCTAAGAGAATTTGTTTGCTTTAAGGGTGTGGTTGCTGGTAGGCAGACCGTGCCTTATACAGGGCTCAACATCAAAGAGCACAGGGGAGTGCAAATTGGACTTGATAAGCTATTTTAAAGAGAATACAAACTTGGGAGGGAATAGAGAGGTAGCTAGTAGGAGTTAGTGGGAGAGGTTGAGGGTGAATATGACAAAAATACATAGCATGAAATTCTCAAAAATGAATAGAAATATGTAACAAACATATACTCATAAAGATGATGATGGGTTGGAGAAATGGCCCAGCAGTTAAGAGTGCTTGCTCCTTCTGCAGTGGACCTGAGTTTGATTCCCAGAACCTATATGGTGGTTGCAAACCATTCTAGTTCCAGAGGATCATGCAAACTCTTTTGGTCTCTGTGGACACCTGAACTCACATGCTTATTTCCTCCCCACATACACATCAATGAAAATATATCTTTTTAAAAATTGTGGTATAATTCATAAATATCGGAAATGAAATATAAATATCACTATGGGGCATGTAGGTATCAGAAGATGACTTAAATGCCCTTAAATCACGTTATAGAAATGAGGTGGCACATGCCAGTAATTCCAGCACTCTGGGAGGTAGAGGCAGATGGATCTTTGTGATTTCCAGGCCAGCCTAGTGTACAAAGCAAGTTCAGGACAGCCAAGGCTACCCAGAGAAACCCTGTCTCAAGAAGAAGAAGAAGAAAAGAAGAAGAAGAAGAAGAAGAAGAAGAAGAAGAAGAAGAAGAAGAA
>NW_026596046.1:7172332-7190579 GCF_907164565.1 Psammomys obesus
AAGAAGAAGAAGAAGAAGAAGAAGAAGAAGAAGAAGAAGAAGAAGAAGAAGAAGAAGAAGAAGAAGAGAGGAGGAGGAGGAAGAAGAAGAGGGAGGGAGAGGAGGGGGAGGGGAGGAAAAGAGGAGGAGGGAGAGGAAGGAAATGAAACAGAATAGATGAGTGGATTAAGAAGAGATTGAGCAGGAAGTGGGTTTGGTTGTAAGTGGGGGACATGAAATCCCTTGGGAGTGGGAATGCTCTGTATCTTTACTGTGACCCTTTCCATTCACTGGTTATGATGCTCTGATGAGATCTCAGCAGTAGAAGAATGGAGGGATGGTAGAGAACCTCACTCACAGAAACATGTGTGAATCTATAATTGTTTTAAGATTAAAAGCTTAGCCAAAATGTTTTAAAAGGCTGTGCAACTTGATAATCAGGTTTTATACAACCAGTGAATTCTGAAGTCATGTATGGCTTTCCAAATAGATGCCCAGTGGTTCTGAGTTTAAATCCCAAGCCCTTGGTACACCGACCTGACATCACTTCATTTTCTGCTGTGGCTTTCTTTTCACTGAAACTGTTCAATGTTCTTTCCACTCCATGTCTGGATCATGTTTTCTCTTGCCAAAGGGCCTCTGCTCTTTCTTACTGTCTTCATTTGCTCAATTCCTACTCCTCTCCTACTTCACTTCCCGGAGCATGTTCCATTCCCCTGCTTTCCCTGATAAAGTGTAAGCCTTCTAAAGACACAAGAGACAGGGCATGTCTCATTCCTACTCTTCTCTCCAGATCTAACTCTGTGCCCACACGTGTGTTTAATATTAGTGACATATTAGCGAACCAAATGACTAACTTCCCTCATCCCTTCACTGGATCCTTCATGCCAAATCTTTGTCCATTGCTGGAATCTAAAATGTTGATGCATCCATCCCTCTACCATTCCCACCTACACCTAAACATGCTGTATCAAGTCTCACCCCTTTTGGCTCCTGCACATGGCATACATGCATATTCCATGTAAGCTGTGTGTGTGTGTGTGTGTGTGTGTGTGTGTGTGTGTATGTGTGTGCATGTGTGTCTATGTGGAGGGGTGGCCAGCTTGACCTGGGGATCTCCTGTGTCTGTCTCCCTGTTTTCTGGATTGCAGACAAGCCACAGTGCTTATTCAGTGGGTTCTGGGTATCAAAACTCCAGTAGTCATGCTTGTACAATGGGCACTTTATTCAGTGAGCCACTTCCCATTCAATGCATTACATTTTTAATGCTGGTTAGACTGCTTTTGGCTTCCAGCATTAAATGTGTGGTGTAATGAATAAACATTGTGAAAAATGTGTAATCAGTTTAGAAGTTGCCATTTGGTCTTTCCAAGTATGCAAAGGTTCCTAGGAAGTGTTAAAAGAAAGTTTAAACAAATGAAAATGCATTTGTTTACAATGTGATAGACGCTATGTTCCATGTGTATCATCTACCCCTTACCACTGGAGAGGTGTGTTCATTTCTGTTTTCACAGTGTACAAAACTTGAGTTCATAGAGACAAGCTCCTTTCCCAAGGTCACACAGCAGGGACCAACGATCTAAGTTAAGATCTGCTTAATCCCCAAGCCCTTTCCAGCAAGGTCTGGAGTATCCCTTAGAAATTTTTCTGACAATAATTTTTGCTTTAGGAGAAAGACTAGACAGTGTTTTGTCTGACCTTTCCAATTATCTGATGAGCCCAGTGTTAATCAGCTGAGTCAGAATTGATGACCTCAGGATAGCTTATGCCCCAAACCATCTTCTGATGAAATGATAAAACAAGACTGCTGGGCTAATTAACAAGTCCGAAAACATTATGTGAACCCCAATGATGCCTTTGCTTCTGGCCCATCCCACACCTTTCCCAAATAAGAAAGCAACTAATTTGCAAAATCTCGGCTTCTGTGAAGCAGTTGTGAGAGTCACTGACATACATGACTAGCATAAGATTAATTCCCGTTGGGGAAGCATTTCACCACCCCTAATGAGGTTCAGAAAGTGGTTAGCTCTGTGTGGGATAGTGGGTACCATTTTCTTTTTAAATTCCTGATGAAATCTGTGTGGGATGTAATTTTCAACATAAAGCCTAGGATACATAGAGATCATGTGTTCATACCCCTGCCTTAGTCCATTTCAGCTGAAAAAAATGTCATAGATTTGTTTGGTGCCTTATGAGCAGTTTCTCGAATTGGTATTCTAGAAACTCTAAGATCAAAGAACAGGCAGATTTGTGTGTGGTGAGAGCCCACTTCCTGGTTCACAGTAGCCATGTTTTGACTTTGTCCTCACATGGTGGAAAGGACAGGCAGCCTCCTGGGACTTATGATAAGGACACTAATCCTGTCCTTGAGGGCTCCCCACTCATGCTCTCACCACCTCTCAAAGGCCTACCTCCTATATTAATAGCACTCTAGGGATGAGGAATCCACAGTCGGAATTTTGAGACGATAGTGGAGTCTAAATCAGCCATTTTGTGAGGGGAGGGGCGGTTCTCAGTGATTTGAGACTTAGAAAAATGTATGGTACTGTAAATGAGCTTTTTGTAATATTTGCATGGCTACTTCTATGGAGAAGACAAATATGATTTAATCCTCTAGGTTAAATATCCTTTATCGGATCTAAATTTATCATTTCAAATGGAAATGGAAAAGAAAAGTGCGTCTACTCTAGTTGTGTATGGGAACCATATGTTCCAATGGTAGAACCCAGTGGTGACTCTTACCTACAGTAAACAGTTAACCGAGTTACAATTTTAGTTTTCAGGCATTTTCTATGCATTATAGCTTTGTCATTTAACTAAATATCATACAATATATTGAAGTCACTTATGATAATATAAAGTCTTTTTGCACTAATTTTTCACATAAACATAACTTTATTGCTTTTACAATAGTGCATTGTATAGATGAGCATAATTTACTTGATAATTGCCTGAATGTCAGACTTATGTTTGTTTCCAATTTCCACTACTACAAATAATGACGTGATGCTTATCTTACTACATGCTGCCTTATCTGCCTTTTAATTTACTTCCACTGCTTTGCTACAAATGCAATTACTTGCTCAAAGCAGTTTCTGGTTAAGGTTTTTTATTTATTTATTTATTTATTTTAGTATAAACATTGTTGGATAGACTTTTTTTAAAAAAACTATGACAGTAATATATTTAAGGACAAGGAGGCTCTCTGGAGCCTCTTTGATAAGGGTACTAATCCTGTCCTGGAGGGCTGTGTCTTTACATGTAAACATGTCCCAAAGGCCTCACCTAGAGTGCTATCAAGTAAAATAACTTTTCTTTCAAAGAAAGGAAAAAGCAAACACTTTCAGACAAACTGAAATTGAAACAGCTATTGCCTTTAAGCACACATTAAAAGAAATATTAAAGGATTTTCTAAGACAGGAGAGCTTATCTCAGATAAAAATATGGAAATACAAGAAATGAAGAGAATTAGAAAATATAAATATGTGGGCAAACTTAAATGTCAAATTTATGGAGCAATAATAACATAAAATACACAGAGAATAAATAGGCATTTATTTTTGACAGAAAATATGACAACAAGGTAATAGAATTAAGCTTTACAAAGTTCTTTTGTGAATGGAAAAAAATGAATCAAGTAAGCATTTTTACCGGGCTTTGACAGATTGTTGCAATCACTGTATAGTCATTCAAGGAAATGGAAAGAAGTAATAACTAAGGAAGCAAGATAGATGGAACTGGAAGACAATTCAAAGTACTTTCCAAAAATGCAAGAGAGACGATGGCGAAAGCCTTCAGTATATCAGCAACTGGGTTAACCATCAGTGAACTAAACAGATTGATTAAAAATGCTCCTTCTTTGTTGAAGAACGCGGGGACGCAACCAGACACTGGTGATGTGACGGCAGAAAAGAGGTGGTGGTGGACGGGAGCAAGGGGCGGGGGGGTTAAGGTCCTAGCGGGGAAGAGCGTGAAAGAGACATCAACAAAACCAAATTCTGATTGAAAATGCCATAATGAAAACTAATTCTATGCGTGCCAGTTAGAACCTAAAATAAAATCCATAGTCACACATGATATTATGGTTGATTTTAATGTCGACTGGCTACAAACTAGAATCCCCTAAGCCTGAGGCGGGACTCTGCGCACAAGAGCTATCCTGACTACTTGACTGAATGTGGTACACCCTTTGGTAGCAGCCCAGATTTTAAAAGGACGTGACAGAAAGAAATTTATCTTGCATTTTGCTTTCTTGGCCTCCCCTCTTGCTTCTGTGGATTCCACCCGTGACAGCGGAACCAGCGTTTCCAAGCTTTCTCCGTGGACTAGGGACAGGGGCTCTCCAAGAATCATCTGTGGTTTCCAGCACCAGGCTGGGAATGCTGAGGCAGCCTCCCCACGTTAGTTAGTGAGGGGCAGCTACTGTGGGTCCACTCCCCACCTGACTGTGGAGGCAACAGCCACGAGGACCTCGAGCAATTACCGAGTTTTCAGCTTCTCAGTGTGATTTAAGTTGTCGCTTGCTGTGTAGGTCCCAAACGTCCCTGCTTTCTGCCTAGCAGTCGACATCCTAGTGTAGCTGGGCAGCCAAAATAGAAGGTCCCAGACTGGGTGACCTAAGAGATGGGCACTCATTTTCTAACAGTTCATGATGGGAAATCCATATCAAGGCTCCTTCCAATTTGGGTTCTGGTGTTGGTGCTCCACCTGGCTTGTAGACAGCGACCTGTTCACTATGTCCTCTCACGCAGAGAAAGTAAGCAAGCCCTCATTTCTGTCTCTTCACCTTAGGATGCTGAACCTTGTCACATGAAGGCCACCAAGGACCTTATATAATCTTAGGCCTTTCTTCCTTTCCTTGTCTTTCTTCCTTTTTTTTCTTTCTTTCTCTCTCTCTCTTTCTTTCCTTCCCCCTTCCTTCCTTCCTTCCTTCCTTCCTTCCTTCCTTCCTTCCTTCCTTCCTTCCTTCCTTCCTTCCCTCCCTCCCTCCCTCCCTCCCTCCCTCCCTCCCTCCTTCCTTCCTTTTTTTCTTTGGTCTTTTTTTAAGATAGCATCTCATTAGGTAGCCCTGGCTGGCACTTACTACATCGATCAGGCTGGCCTCAGACTCACAGAAATTTACCTCTACCTCCTGAGTGCTGGGATCAAAAGTATGTGTCACTACACTCTGCCAAATCTTACACGATCTAAATTACTTCTCATGGTGGTTTGAATTAGAAAAATCTCTCATAGACTTGGGCATTTGTACAATCAGATCCTCAGGTGGTGGCACTGTTTAGTTTTAGCCTTGGTTGAGGAAGTATGTCACTTGGGGGCCTCACTGTGTTGGCTTTGGCATTAAAATTAATTGCTCCTCCTGCTTTGTAGTCTCAACTTCTTGTTCCAGCAGCCATGCCTGCTACCTGGTGCCTGCTGCCTGCAACATTGAATCAACTCCTCCCAGTCACACCCATCCTCCCTCTTTTTCCTCTTATTCCCTTTTCCTAGTCCCCTGATTGAGGAGGACCTCCTCCCCTTCTATCTGACCCTAGCGTATCAGGTCTCATCAAGGCTGGCTGCGTTATCTTCCTCTGTGGCTTGGCAAGGCTGCAACTGCCAGGGGGAGGTAATTAAAGAGCCGACCACTGAGTTCATGTCAGAGACAACTTCTGTACCCCTTACCAGGGAACCCACTTGGAAACTGAGAAGCCTATGTGCTTCCTTTAAGACCTGGAGGGGACAGGAACTCTACAAGGAGAAAAATAGAGCCAAAACACCTGGGCCCAGGGGAGCTTGCAGAGAAAGATACTTCAACCAAGGACCATGCATGGAGATTAACTCTTATGGGGGATTGGAGGGAGGAAATTGTATGCCTTTCTTTTTTTTTTAAACCAAAAGTGTAGTGTCTCAACTCATAGCTAGAGAGAAAAACTGGACCCCATATTTTTAATTCCCAAGAAATGTGACAGAATAGACTCATTTTAAGTTAAATAATAAACAAATAAATACATGAATAAATAAGAAAATAATTTTTAAAATGCCCGTGCTTTACCAAGAGGCCATTGTCTTTCCTCTATAGGCTACAATGAAGCCCTGTTACAACCACCATCTTGTTTGTGAAGTATTTTAAATATTGCAGAGAAATTGTGAGGTTCCTCCTTTCACATGATATTCCAAATGCTTAGGAGCATTATTATGATACTTTCTTCTTCCTAAAAATTAATGTGCTATCAAAGACAAAGGATGTGGGGCCTGATGCGGATGATGACCAAAGAGTCATCCATTTATGATGGCTTTCATGCCAGATATGCAACTGGTGGAGAATTTTTTCCTTCTTTTTTTTTTTTCTTTTCCTTTATCTGGGTTTGTGAGATTAAGGCCATTCCTATACAAGTCTGAGTAATGGGAGCTAAACAAGGAGCTCTAGAACCCCTCCGCAATAGCAGAGAACAACACTGCATTGATCAGCATGATGGAGTTCATCTGGACAAGTGCACCTCTGTCTTCCCTGAGGTTCTTGGTTATGGGCTATACTTGCCTGCTTCTGGGATCAGATTGGACCAATTAGGAGACCTCTCTGACTCCTGGAAGCATCTTTGTTATTGAATGGGTATATGTGTGTACTCTCAGTGTATCAGAAAGTCATAGTCAAGTGTATGGTTGCAACAGAAGCCAATAGGTTTCCCAAAAGGACCCCACGGGAAGTATCTCTCAGCACCAGTGGCCTTGGGTTCTGCCTACTTTGGGCAGAGCCAACACATGATCAGTATATAAGACCCAGCAGGACTAATGTAGCTCATGACTCTCTCCCCTCCCATCCATCCCACACATACTTCCTGTCCTCATTGTCCATAGGGATTCAGGGCCTAAAGCATCCCTCAGCCCCATTTGGTGTCTGGCACCCAGTAAACATTCATTAGACATTCAGGGGACACACAAGTAACAGAGTATTGCTTTCTTCTCAGAGCTCATCATGGCCCCCAAGTGGGTAAATAATTCATCTACTTGTTCTAATGAATATTAAAATGAACTCTTTAATGAATATTTATTTAGGAGATAGATAATATTTACACCTACACAGTGCCTTGCAGATATAAGACACTCAATAAATATCTCTTAAATTACTGAGGAAATCCCAATACAGCATAAAACAGTTTTCCTTCTGTGAGTGCATATGTAAACATCCTTTCACTTTCACACACACACACATACACATGCTCCATTTCAGAAGCATTTCTTTCAGTTAGGAGAATGTCTGCAGGAAAAAAAAATCTCATTTTAAAGAAGCAAATTCTAATTTAGAAATTAAACATATTCAGTGCCTACCATGCCGTACCAAGCCTATTTTGGGTCTATAAAGGATATAGACTAATGTCTAAATGAAGCAACAGAAAAGTGTTTCTGACAGCCAGAGTCCGTGGGTCTGAACAAACTTTTGTGCTGAGGAGGATGGCACAGGGTCCTCAAGTCCCTGTGAATACTAGAGGAAGACACAGTGGCACCACAAGACCACAGCCATGCGGCAAGCTGAAGAGGAAGTCTGTGTATACTGCAGCGTTTTGTCAAACCCACAGGCTGCCTTCTGATGAAGGATAGGTTAGCATTTGCATTCAACATTGGCCTCATCAGCTGTCTACCTGAGACATGTAGACACGAGCATAAAATTATATGTTATCAGGCTAAGGTAACAGCCCGGTTGGTGAGGGATTGGAGCCTAGCAAGAGGAAGCTGAGGATCAAACAAAAATTGAGGTTTCAGAGTTTTGTGGCAGAAGAGAAGGTGAGTCCTATGGCAGAGTAAGATGGTCAGGAGGACAGGTACAGAGAAGGGGCCAGTTCTGAACACACGGAAATGTGGTCCAGGTTGATGAAGGAGAGTCAGAGTTAGGTCTTGGATACACCCTATACACCCTTCAAAACATAGAGACTGGATCTTGGTTGAGATCACAAAGTCATTAAGGAAAGAGGATCAGAATGAAATGGTGTTTGGAGGAGTTGAGAGAATAAAGACCGAGAATTAAGGCAGCAGGAAGTCAAGTGTGACAGTGGCTTTGCCGCCCAGCTCAGATTTCGTGAAGTTGAATTCATTGCTTTGGCAGACTCAATTTCTAGATCCCAAAAATCGAATGACACGCAAACACACACACACAAATCACATGGACTACTTCCTAGCTTGCCCAAGTTCATGGAGAGCGGCTGTCACTATCATGGGACCAAAGTAATGAATGGGAAAGCACTTTGAAATATATAGACAGAACAAAATGTGACTTAGTTCTGTGGATGGGATGTCTTTTATAATTTAAAAAAAGGCTTTTAACTACTTGATTTCACTCAGTAAAGCAAACAGGTATTCACTCTGACATTGGTGGCTTGGCACCGTGCTGTCATTCTGACTACAGGCCCCTGAAGACAGCAGCCTCAGTCACTTGGGAGCTCTGAGGTATTCCATTGTCCCTAAGTGTGCCTGGTCTCTAAGGCAATTCTTACCATGTGGCACGGCTGCTAAGGCCTCTGGGGTTCCCAAATGTCAGACCAAGGCTTGCCACAGCCATTAATTTAGGATTGTATATATTCCCATTAATATTTAAATGTATTACTAAAATTAAGAAGGGGTTAAATCTATTCTTAGTGGTCGATGCCCACAGGGTATTAATTTTATGATTCACTCAGCTGCTGGAGTCAGTCGCCCAAATGTTTCGGCTTTGGTGCCAAAGAGCCCGTGTCAGGACAGTGGTGCTGCATTCTATCAGGTTCTAGCCAACGATACCACCACCAGACAACTGAACAACCTCAGGGACCCTTTCAACCACACTATGGCCAGTTTTCAAAGCTTAAGGACAGAAAAATCCTGAAAGCACAAGAAGAATAAAATCAGTTTTTAATTGAATCACAGCAGTATACTAGTAAGGCTAGTTAAGCACATAATTAATTGTTGTAACTATAGCAACAGGATTAACTGGCACTATTAGGGCGGGCACCAGGGGTTCAATGAGAGACTCTTAAGAAGACAAGTGTTAGCGATTGCAGAAAATAATTCACTCCTCTCCAGCGGTTCTCCAGAGAGCTGCATACTCTTTTGCAACCCAAAATAAATCCATTTAATAATATTTTCTTAGATTCATGCAGCTTTCCTTATCCCAGAGGGCCCTGGGGTGCTTTGTAAGCCATGAACATAAATATAGATCTGGAATAATGTATCAGGCCAGATTTTCCTAGTACTTAAGCAACTCTCTGGTGGTTTGTTCTGCACCTCTGGAAGCTCCATTACCTTCAGGATACACACAATCAGTAATTTATTAAGTGGAGTCCCCACAGGCCCAAGGCCTGGAAACTCTGGCACGAAGAGAGGCAGCTCCTGAGACGTGACTTTTATTTATTCATGCTCTATCTCATTCCAAAAAGGATTAGAGCAACCTAACAGAATATACAGAGTCCATCAGCATGAAATAAATACAAGCAGGAAATCCAAGCCTGGGCACATTACAGAGAGACAGAAATTTCTAGATACACAGAAGCAGTTTCTCCTTATATTGTAAAAGGATAGAAATAAAAGGAGTGGCTTGAACTGATTAAAAATTTTCTCTGAACTTTATGGTCATCTAATGAATAAAACTAAAGACACGGTGTATTTGACTTAACGGTAGTTGACCCCAGAGAATAAAGACCAAAAATAAAAATAAAAATTTAATTTTCATCTACAAAAATATGTAGGAAAATATCTTTGTGATCTTGGGGTAGATTAACATTTTCTTTATATAAAGGTACAAATAGGACATAAAGAAGATGAGAAATTGAAAAAATAGAGGTTTCAATATGATCAAAGTACTGTGTGTGTATGTGTGTGTGTGTGTGTGTGTGTGTGTGTAAATCTTGCAACAAAATTTCTTATTCAGAATGCTTAACAGATGAGAATTTGAAGATGTTTTCAGCAGGACGTGGTGGTTCATGCCTGTTATCGTAGCACTCTGAAGCAAGAAGAATGACTTTTAAGCCAGTCTGGGCTACATTGTGAGAACCTGTCTGAAAAAACCCACAAAGACAGGGATGTATCTCAGTGGTAGAGAGCATGCCAAGCAGGTACAGGGCCCTGAGCTCAGTCTCTGGCACTGCGAAAAACAACGGTTGAGCTCTGTGCTGTTGGAGTCAGGCATGGAGACAAAAGACCATAATGCCAGCACTGAAATAGGTTTCATGAGTTCAAGAACAGCCAGGACTACATGGCAAGACTCGATCTAAAGAAAAAAAAAAGCATAAACAACAAATTTGGTCAATTAAACCATAAAGAGAAATATGGGGTGGGGAGTATACACAGAAGATATTTACCATATACACTTATATATAATACAGAACATTCAATAATTGACAATAGGATGTCAAATAACCTCACTATAAAAAGGGACAAATCATATAAACAAATAACTTATAGAACAAAATGCCCAAATTGCATAAAAAGACATTTTCAGGAGATGAAAGTAAAAATGACAGTGAGATTCTATTTCACACATCAGGTTGGCAGAAACAACAACAACAACAAAATACTGAGACAGTGAGTATAGAGAAAAATTATTTTCAGATGGGAGGAAGCCTTGCTTAACCTCTCTAGACAGCGACCTAAAAAAGCTTGGTCACACCTCCTGAGATGGACAGCTCATACAGTCTAGTGGGAAGGACAGCACCCGCAGGTTCACCGTTTCTCACTGCATTGCCCTTGGATGAGTTATTTGTTTGCGTCGAGCCTCTGGTTTTGAAAACTTATATTTGATGATTACTTGAAATAATTTATTGTACACAACACATGGTCATCAGTATCACTAGTGACAAAACAAATAATAACAGCAACAATAAGACTCACAGACATGGACTTTCTGACTATTCTTTTTTATTTGTATTTATTTTTTTATTATTACAACTTATTCAGTTTGTATCCCAGCTGTAGCCCCTTCCCTCATCCCCCCCCCCCAGAATCTCACCTTTTCTCCCACTTCTCCTCCCATGCCCCTCTCCCACTCCACTCCATCTGACTCTAGTCTATCAGGTCTCATCAGGGCTGGCTGCATTGTCTTCCTCTGTGGCCTGGTAAGACTGTGTCTCCATCAGGGGGAGGTGATCAAAGAGCCAGCCACTGAGTTCATGTCAGAGACAGTCCCTGTTCCCCTTACTAGAGAACCCACTTGGAGACTGAGCTGTCATGGACTACAGCTGAGCAAAAGGTCTAGGTTATCTCCATGCATGGTCCTTGGTTGGAGTATCTGTCTTTGCAAAGACCCCTGTGCCCAGATTGTTTGGTTCTGTTGGTCTGCTTGTGGAGCTCCTGTCCTCTCCAGGTCTTTCTATCTCCCCCTTCTTTCATAAGATTCCCCGCACTCTGCCCAAACTTTGGCTATGAGTCTCAGCATCTGCTTCGATACCCTGCTGGTTAGGATCTTTCAGAGGCCCTCTGTGGGTAGGCTCCTGTTTTGTTCCCTGTTTTCTCGCACTTCTGATGTCTGTCCTGTTTACCTTTTTGAGTGAGGATTGAGCAATGCTCAGAGATCTCAGTCAGTAGAGCATCAGACTTTTAATCTGAGGGTCCAGGGTCCAAGTCCCTGTTCAGGTATAAGTTGTTTTAAGGTCCTGTGTCCTGGCATTACTGGACAAGTGCTTACTTAGCCTTACTCCAAAGGAGAATTTAGAAAACTGAATATTCTTAAGGTACATAATGGTTTGAGAAATGTCTCCTATAGGTGCACGGATTTGAACCCTTGTTTTCCATTTGGTGGCACGGTTTGGTGAGGGTTAGAAAGTACAGCTTTAATTACAGACAACAGAACAATATTATATTCAAAATGTATCATATTATATAATAAAATACTGGTGAGAATATGTATCAACATATTTAATTGTCATTGGCTTTGGGTAGAAAGAGGTGATTTTTATTTCTTTCTTTACATCATAATGGATTTCCAAAATTTCTTTAATGAGTATACATTATAATAATTAGAAAAACATTACTTTAGAAAATAAACCAATGTCAAATGTATTGACAATTTTAAAAAGCCATAAATTGGGCTGGAGAGATGGTTCAGCAGTTAAGAGCACAGACTGTTCTTCCAGAGGGCCCAGTTTCAATTCCTACACCCACATGGCAGCTCACAATTGTCTGTAACTCCAAGAATTAATATTTTCATACAGATATACATTCGGGAAAAACACCAATGTACATAAAATAAGGATAAGTAAAATTTAAAAAAACAATGAATTAAAATGGCAATACCAAGAAAAACTTAAATTATCTGTAATAAACATTTTCTATATAGCCAGTTAGTTTCTATGATAATATTAACAATCATTTTCTTAGAATAGATTTCTAAACTTGAATTTGGGTGTGTAAATGAAATGAAAATTTGAAAATTTGAGGTAAACTGACCTGGAGAAAAATGTTAGCTTAAATCTTTCTTGAATAACCTTCAGAAAGCAAGCCTATGCTAATTATCTGGGATTCAAACTAGATAGCCTCTGACCATACACTAGTTTTTAATCACTTATGTGTTTTTCCTTGTTGTTGTTTTTGTTTGTAATTTGAGACAAGCTCTCACTGGCTGGCATAGAATTCCCTATGTAGCCCAGGCTGGCCTCACACTCACAGAGGTTGACTTGCCTCGGCCTCCTCAGCGCTAGATTAAAGATGTGTTTCACCATACACAGTCCCAAATCAATTATATTGTAAAGTAACTTGCAAATTCTTGACACTAATAAAATTTCTTTATATAATAAAGCAATCTTTGTTATCATCAAAAAAAAAAAAAAAAGAAAGAAAGAAAGTACAGCTTTGCTGATGGAAGTCCATCACTGGAGGTGGACTCCACTTCCAGCTCACCCTTTCTGGTTCATGATTGCTGATGTGGATGTCATCTCCCAGCTTTCTGCACCTGCACTATGCCCGGTGCTTGCTGCCATGTTTCCCGGCTGCAATGTACTCCTATCCCTCTGGAGCCATAAGCTAAAACAAACTCTTCTGTAAGTTGCTTTGTTATGCCAGGTTCATGGGACCCTCAGAGACCACCAGGAGACGACTCGATGCAATTACAAGAGAGCTTTATTACGAGAGCGATCGAACCCAGGACCCAAGTCTCACTGGCGCAGCAGTAGAGAACTGGGACCCAAGCTTTAAGTGAACAGGATTTTTAAAGGGAAAAATCCTGTGAGCAGAGGGTTTCCATGGCAGCAAGCAGAGGGGCACAAGCCTTGACGTTACAGAATTGGGTGCAGTTTAGCAGGGTGGGGTGACCTTTTCTGAGGCACACAATCACAATGGCTATGGCATATAATCACAATGGCTATTTTTCTAAACCATATCTGAAACATTGGGGAGAATTTTCCCACCCGATTCTCAACTAATTCCCATTGATTATTGCCAGAGAATTTGCCTCTATTTTCTATGAAGCATTTATTCTGTTATATTTCCTGGAGGTTGTTGCTAGGAGAGTTAACTTTGTTTTCTGCCAGGTGTACATTCTGTGATATTTCCTGGTACCTGAATTCAGTTCCCAGTCAAGATCTTTATTTCAAAATGGAGTTATAGTCAGGCTATCTTAAGCTCTTCAGCTTTAGTCGTGTTGTTTTATCACAGCAATAGAAAAGTAGGTAATCCAGAAGCTCATACCAGGGAGCATGTTATTGCTGGTAAGATTTTTGGAAAAGTGTGGAAGTCTTTGGACCTTTAGACTAGAAAAGTGATTGAATAATATAAGCTAAAAGGGCCATTGTAGTAGAAGTTTGGGACACCGTAGTTCTGAGAGCAGTGGGTACTGTGGAAACCCAACTAAGAAAGTCTCAGAGGGGAATGATAATAGCATTTGGGTTAGAGGCCATTCATGTGAAAGTTTGACAAAGAATTCTGCCCATGTCCTGAGAACTTGCATGAGGCTAAATTTAAAAGTAATGGAAAAGGAGGAAATCATGAAATTTGCAGGCAAATGGTGGGATCTAGAAAAGATCATCCTGAGTGAAATATCCCAGAAGGAGAAAGACAAACACGGTATATACTCACTTATATAGACCTATAAGATACAATAAACTTAATGAAATCTATACACCTAAAAAAGATAATCAAGAGAGCGGACATGGGGTAAGATGATCAATCCTCGTTTAGAAAGGCAGATGGGATGTGCATCGAATGTATGACAGGAGTCTACTGAGCGCATTTGAAAGACTCTAACTAGCAGTGTTTTCAAAGCAAAGACTCATGACGAAACCTTTGGCAGAGTACAGGGAATCATAAGAAAGAAGGGGAGTTAGTCTGATGAGGAAAGGATAGGAGCTCCACAAGGACCAAAGATATCTGGGCACAGGGTCTTCTCTGAGACTGACATTCAACCAAGGACCATGTATGGATAAAACCTAGAACCTCTGCTCAGATGTAGCCTGTGGTAGCTCAGTAACCAATTGGTTTCCCATAGTGAGGGGAACAAGGACTATTTCTAACAGGAACTCAATGACTGGCTCTTTGGCCTCCCCACCCCCCAAGGGAGGAGCAGTCCTGTTAGGCCACAGAGGAGAGCTTTACAGCCAGTCCTGAAGATACCTGATAAAACAGGATCAGTTGAATGGGGAGGAGGTCCCCCCTATCAGTGGACTTGGCAAGGGGCACGGTGGAGATGAGGGAGGGAGGGAGGGAGGGACTGGGAGGGAATGAGGGATTGGATCGGGACACGGCTGGGATACAGAGTGAATAAAATGTAACTGATAAGAAAAAAATAAAAAAATAAAACAGAAAAAAAAAGTAATGGATTGATTGGGCGGGGGCAGAGGAAATTTCAAGATTGTATACTATTGAGTTTATGGAATGGTTACAATTATTAATACTTATGCAGGTCTACAATGAAATAAGGCAAATGAGAAAGAAATACAAGGTGGACAGTTTGTGGAGAGCAAGAACAGCAGGAATGTTAATGTTTCAGTCAGATTTGAGCAGATGAACACAGTTATCTCCATAACTGTGAGAACTCCTGATATGTACTGTAACAAATGAAAGGCGCCAACAGGGAAAGACCCTGCCCAGAAAAGCTTCTAACTTCTGACAGAGAGCTTAGGGTGTTTTCTGCTTCTAGAAAGCAACTGACCAAAAGTATTATTGCTAAATACGATCCAAGCAGGCATCCTAAGCAAGCAGCCCAACTTGGCAGTATCATCCGTGTGGTGCTGACTTTAGAGACATGAAGGATAAAAGAGTGAAGGAGTCGTGACTCCTTCCTCTGCAGTTTTGGGGAGCTGCTGAGGCCAGACAGTGTGTGTGTGTGTGTGTGCCTCTATGTGAAGACCCTAAAAGATCAAGAGTCTGTGAGAGGCTGTTGCATGAAGACAAGAAAGTGAAGCCTGTTACAAGGGAAGCCACAAGACATTGGAAGTGGGATATATACTAAGGAGAATGGCATGCGTGGAGTGGAAACAGACCAAGAGAGAAAAGTGTGGTGCAGGTGTCAAAGCTGGAGGAGCAGAACCATTTGAGCCTTTTGGAAGTAAAGATACCAGATACCTTTACTGGTATAGGCTTGGTGTTTCCTCTGCTGGGCTTTTGGTTCAGTATTTTCTGTTTCTTAGCTCCTCCCTTTGAATGAGAAATGTCTTCTCATAGGTTCAGTTAAGATATTTGAATAATTAACCCAGCTGGAAGAAGTCACTGGGGGTGGGCTCTGGGAGTCCATAGCCTCACCCTATTAACTGTTAACTATTTCTTCTTTGTGTTTGAACCTGAGGATGTGATCTGTTTTCAGGGCCCCCATAATTTACTGCCGGGCTTCCTTGCTATAATGGACTCATCCTCTGGAACTGCAAGCCAAAATACATTCTTTGAACCATAAGTTGCTTTTGTTCGTGGTGTTTTATGACAGCAATAGAAAAGTGACTAAGGCAAAGCAGTTTTACTGTAATTTGTAACTATGTTAAACAAAACACCGGTGACAAATAGAGAGCAATTCAGGTCTGAGAGGGTGCACTTCAATGCTATTTCCCAGAGTGCAGTGAGCCATCGGCTCGTGACAGTACTGTGGTGTCCTTTTTTGTGATGATTTTAATGGCATCTTCATCTTCATTTGATTCGTTTTTGTGCTTGCTGTCTGGGGCGGAATGTACAGTTCACATGCATACGGGCATACGAGTACTCAGTAGTGGAGACTATTGCACTTTTCTTCCCTAGCTAACACTGTCTCATAGGTGGCAATCACACTAGAAAGATTAGAGCTCTGCATCTGACTGGGAGGCTTGTTGTGTTGGACTCTGAGGGAGGAGACAGTGCAAGACACAAAGATTTTAATCCTTCACCCACACCCATCTCAAGAACCCAAGATGTGCAAAGATAAAATCAGTCTACATGCACACACACACATGTGTCTGTCTGGTGTCTGGATAGTGCCTCAAGGGACCAGAGTTTGGAGATGTATCTTCTGGCTGAGAGCTCTGGCATGGTGTCCAGATTCTGTAATTCACTCTCCAGTGGGGACCCACAAGATTTCTGAGTCACATTGCTCAGTTCTTGGAGCTTCCTTGTATGTGTCAAATAACTCCAGCCCTCAGCACGGTAACTGTGTTGTGTGAACATATCAGTGACACAGCAAGAAATTCAGTGTATGCTGCAATTAGTACCTCACACAGCACAGGCGGACAACTTTTCTTTTTATTTCCTGGCTTGAACAAAAGAATGACTCAATTAGAAAGGATTTCAATTTACATCCTGTTAAACTGTTCTTTAGGAATTTTCCCAGCCATAAAGAACAATGAAGACTTGGTTCACAAATGCTGATATTAGATGGACCATTCCCTATAAATGCTAGTTTAGCGTCCGTGAAACGGGTTGGGCTGATGATGTTGGGCTGATGTTGCAATCAGCTTCTCCATGCTGCTTCTGCTCAGTACATGGTAGTCAGAGGGAAGGAGCTTTCTTTAAATAAGTAGGACATTAACTTTAATCCTAACTATTTCTGTCTGGTCTATATTCTGAGAACAAGAAATTACACACACACATATATATATATGTATATATATATACATACATACATATATATGTATATATATATATGTATATATTTTTTTGAAAGAGATAAGAGGCTTTTTATCTAATAAAAGTGTAGAATGGTATCTTATATCTCTGTGTATCAAAATTTACTTCCTACTACATAAAACTATATTTGGGGAAATGAAGATTAAGATTTTTTTTTCTATGAAATTGTAATGGTTCATAAGATGGCTCAAAATTAATTAATTAATTAACTAATTTACTAAGTGAGTATGTGTGTGTGTGTGTGTGTGTGTGTGTGTGTGTGTGTGTGTGTGTGTGCAGGCATGCATGTGAAATGACACAATCATAGAACTCAGAACACAGCTTTTGGAAGTCAGTTCTCCTGTGCCATCTTCTGAGAAGCAGGGATCAGACTCAGATTCTTGGGCCCACATATAAGTGTCTAGACCCATTGAGCAGCCTTGCCAGCCTTCTTTAGTCTTTTTTTTTTTTTTGTAAGGGGTCCCCATGTATTTTTAAGGAAGAATTTGTTTTCTTTGAGATGTCTGTGGGGGGAGGGTGACAGACCTGTCATCCCAGGCACTCCGGAGGCTGAATTTGGAGAATCATAAATTCAAGCCTTGCCTGTTCTAGAGGGGTATCAAAGCTATTCTATGCACCTTCATGAGGCTCTGTTTCAAAATAAAAACTACAATGAGTTCTGGGATATTGCTGAGGTTAGTTCACTTGCCTGGCCTGTGGAAAGTCCTGAGTTCAGTCCCCATCAACCCCACCCAAAATTATGTGAAATGTATATATATATCCAGGGAATGAGGATTAAATGGAAAGTAAGGAACATCAGTAGTTTCTGGACACTCACTGCACTGCGTGCTTTGTGCTGGCCCCATGGTCTGCTGCTACCACCATGGGTTTTTCTTCCAGCGGCATCCCAGCTCCTTGAGAATGGAGGTGGAAGTTCGGTACATGACTAATTATCTTCTCTCATTAGTCTGTGATTTCTTTTTGCCTCTAATGAGTATGATGATAGGTTGTCCTTTCAATACTGCTTGCCCAGAAGCTTCCAGACCGAGCAGGTCAGTGGATGCTCTGGAATTCCTCAATATCGTCCCCATCCTGTATCAGTGACCTTTATCTGACTCCCAGGCCACAAGTGCAACCTGCAGAGGATGCTTGGCTCTCTCCATGGTCAACCTTCAAACCCTGGTCCTGTGCCCACCCTTCCTCTCTCCCTCCCTCCCTCTCTCTCCTTTCTTTCTTTCTTTCTTTCTTTCTTTCTTTCTTTCTTTCTTTCTTTCTT
>NW_026596046.1:7190589-7221069 GCF_907164565.1 Psammomys obesus
CTTCCTTCCTTCCTTCCTTCCTTCCTTCTTTCTTTCCTTCCTTCCATCCCTCCTTCCTTTCTTCCTTCCTTCAATTTTTCAGGGTTAGGAGCCTCCCTTTAGCATGCCCCAGGCTCTGTATGAGCATGCTCAACAAGCTAGCTCTTAAGAAGAAGAAAGGAAAGTGTTGGCATCTGGTCTTGGCTGAACCTGAGGTAGTAGGGAAAGTTAGCACATGTCTTCCCTGGTAAGAAGGTCAAGTTTGGCATCTCACACGAGGAAAGAGAAGGAAAGGATCATCTATTTCCTTTTTGCTGGGGTCTGTATGATAGTCCAGACACTAAATGTACTCATCCTCCCTCCCTCTCTTGGCCTTTCCCTTCCTCTCTCCCTCTCCTTCCTTCCCTCCCTCCTTTTCTCCCTCCCTTCCTCTGCTCCTTTTCTCCCCTCATCATGGTGAGAACAAACATTCATCTGTGCTCTTGTGTTCTCACACTTTCGCTCTATGAATAGCTGTCTGTTCAAGATCTGCATTTCTGGATTAAGCATATTCTCAAAAGGTAAACACAAGGTTGCCTTATGACTCAGAGATGCCACTTCCTGTTTACAATCCCCCAAACTGAAGCTAGGGTGTTAAACAGACATTGGTGTTACCATGTTCACAGCTGCGCTTTTCACAATGTCCAAGGGTGGAAGGGTAGAAACAAACTAAATGGATAGATAGAAGAAACTCACACAGATATGTGCTCATGTGTGTTGCGCATACACACACACACACACACACACACACACACGGAGACTGTTACTAAGCAATGACCCTTTCCCTTTTTACATAAAGCACTTTCTCCTGAAAAGCTCTTCTCCAAGTAATCTCAAAGTCATTAGGCACAGGTTAGATAAAACTGTAACTAAATAGCTAACTAAACCTCTGGTTACATATCATAACACAGAGTTACTTGTCTGACCTGAGAGAAAAACCTTATCAGAAAACAAAGCTTGTAAGTCTATTATTTTCTTAAAGTTAATTTTACCAACGTTTCACTAAGCAATGCACACTTTCATTGCCTTCTTCCCGTGCCACAGGAGGAGTTTAATTGCCATTGGCCTGTTTTGCAGGGAGAAGTCCGGCTCACCTCCAGTCGTATTGTCCATTGATGTGTTACCAAGCAGCCCGTGGCCCTCACTAATTTTGATGATTATAATAAAATGAATCTGTGAGTTCTTTTCAGAGACCACTCTCTGGGGTGTTTTTTAATCTGTTTTTCCATGAGACAATTAAGAGAAGATGTATCTAAGTCAGAGCCAGGTACTGCCATTTAAACGTTCATTTTGGCCTGCACATTCTCGTAAACCCAGCCCTTAGGAAGCAGAGGCAAGAGGATGGCCAGTTTGAGCTCAGCTTGGACCTACAAAGCATTACCCTGTCTCCAAAATATCACAAACAAACAAATAATATTTTCTGAAATCCTTACAGGAAACAAGCAAAAGCAAGTGAACAAAACAAAACAAAGCATACAAAACAACAGCAACAGAAGCGGGAGCCTTCTTATTGGTGCAGTGAGAAGAGTCCATGGAGCTTCAAAAGAAAGGTGGTGTGTCCTTGGGCGTGGCCTAAGCTGCCGAGGAAGGACAGGTCAATAGTGTGTTAGCTAAGTGTGCATAATGTCACGAATTCTCCGAGGGCTTCGTAGCACAGTTCTTTCCCGGCCTGCAGAGGTAAGTGAGCAAATGTTTGCACCTACTGTAAGTCCTTTGGCCATTTATCAGAGCCCTTGGCTTGAAGATCAGAGGCGGAGTATCTCTAGCTGAGACTCCTGATCCATCTCGATGGTGCTGTGACCAGGCCCATGAAGTACCCATCCAGCACAACAGAAATATCCCATTGCAACCCTCTATTCAAGAGGAGGACAGTGCCCCATTATCCCAGCCCTGATCCCAAGGAAAATGATGGTGTGAAAAGCAGAGAGGAAGGACAGAACAAGCCAGTCACAGAGCCCCCCAGAGGACTTTTAGTGTATCAGGACAGTCCTCAGAACAGGCATCTCCTAACACTGAGGGTGGGTGAGGGTGTTAGTTTGCAGATGCCTCCTCTCACTGTGCTGAGAAGGATAAGGAAGAAGGATGGGGTCCTTGTTAGCCCAGGAGTCTCTCAGAAGCTGAAACTAAGGGCTCTCCAGAGATGCTGGGGATTCCGAACAGAGGTGTTTGTGGTGAGGACAGTTTCAGGCTGCCTTAGTGGGTGGGGCTTGAGGCAGGTGACAGGTCAATACTGGAAAATGTACAGTCACGGATTCGAGATCATTCTTGTGATAGTCCCAGCTTCTGGAAAGGGAGGCACAGCTTAATCACTGGTCTATATATTCATAGAGACATAGAAAAATGCTGCATAACACATCCCAGAAGGTCACAGGTGACCATCCGAGAGCTAACCCACAGCAAGAATTGCCTTTCAAACCACAGTGCAATGTCAGACCATCCCATAGATAGCGTCGGCAGGAATCTGTTACCCATCCAGAAAGGAAAGATCAATCACTCCCTTGTGTCTGTAAACAAAATTCTAGACAACATGCTTAACAATTCAAACACCATGAAAACACAAGGAGACGGATGGAATGCATGTCTAACCTCGACAGCAGGGGCAGGATTACACAAGAGACTGCATGCACAAGCCGCACAGCAAAAGTTGTTAAATATCCCGGGGTCCGGGTTACATACCAGTCTCTCTCCAGGGCCACAGGAAGCCTTTTTACATGATTTGAGTTAGGCAAAAGCCACCCATTTCTCTCAGCTCTGCAGAGGTGGATTTCTGATAGCTTCCGTCCCAGCTTCTCTCTCTATCCAGTCTCACTCTCGATGTCCTTCTGGGTTATATGAGTGTGAAAGGCCACCCCTCCCGGGTATAAATGCTTGAACAATTGGCACCCATGTGGTGGTACTGTTTGGGAAGGCTGTGAAGCCTTTTTTCGACATGGCATGTAGCCAGCAGAGCTAGGGCCACAGAGAGTTCTAACTGTCCCATACCGTCTGTGTCCTGGTCCATGGAGATGAGCCCCAGCTGTACCACCATTGGTATAAACGCTTTCATGCCTTTCTTGACTTGACTTGACCCTCACTGACTATGACCCAGCTGCTCGCATGAGCGTTTTTTGCTGGTGATGAGGAATGGTGTTGGTATGGGTGGACTCCCTCCACACTGATCTTTTCAGGAAGTTCTAGGGAGGAAAAATTGGTTGAGAGGGATTTTGTTTTGTTTTCTGCTTTTCATTTGCTTGTTTTGTTTTGGGACAGCAGAGCTTGCCCTGTAGCCAAGGAGGAGCTTGAATTTCTGCTTCTCCTGCCTCTGTTTCTTGGGTGCCAGGATCATAAGGTGTGTACTTCCATGCTCCTGCATGCTAGCCAACTGACTACACCGCCAACCAAGCTACATCACATCCCTCAGACCTCAAGAATTTTTTTAATTTGTATTTTCTGAATGTTTGTAGTGAGAATTTATTCACACACTCCTTGTATAATTAAAAATCAATGGAATTAAATATGTGTTGGTTCGGTTTCTGAAGTTTCATTTCCATCTGCCAATGAAATAAAACGTGTCATTTGCACGAGTGATCCAACTTAATATGCTGGTCCTTGGAAGAAAACCAAGTTGTGAGGCCCCTTGCAGAGCTCTGAGCCTTTGGTGGCTCTTAGGGTCATAACATGTGTCTCATGATATTTGCTTTTTTTTTTAGGTATGTGTGCAATGTGCCTTTGCTCTGGCGCTTTAACTTCCTGACCTTGGGCCGACATAATGGGTCCAGTGGTCAGGCCAGTAACTCCTCTTGCAAATCGCAGAGTAAACACACAGTTACCTGGGCTGCTTCTAGCTGGAATCAAAGTCCAGCAGGTAGGATGTTTATGAGAATGGGTCACTGTTTGCCTTCCTCAAACAAGCTGAATAGTCACTTTTCTGTTTTGCAGACAGCATCCTGGGGACATGTTGGCCAAGATGCAGAGACAAACTGAAAAGGGCAAGTGGTGCTAAACACATAAGCTAAGTGGCTAGAAGCATCTGAGGTGAAGCAAGGCTTCAAAGCCTCAGCCTGGTCTTTCTCAGGTGCCCTGCCTCCCCATTTCCTGACCAAACTCTATTGAGCTACAGGAGCGTGTGGTAGAGTCTATCTTCTGACAAAACGTGGTAGCCATTCAAGGTCAAAGGACTCACCCAAGGCTTACACCAGACTGGTAAACACTCACAAGAGTGTGCCAAGCTCCGAACCCCTGCCATAGCTCCTTTCTGAATGGTGACCATGATGTCCTCCGACTAAACACCCTGTGCGCCATAGAGAGTAGGAGATGTCCCAAATCCGCTTGGGGCAGCACTCTTTCACTTATTCGCCTTTTCTCTTTGAATACCTGCTCTGTGCTGGTCCCTCTGTAGCTGTGGACATGCAGCTTGTGTGATGCATCTGTCTTGGACAGAGCTCAGATACTGAAGATATGGCCAGTAGAGAGTAGAGGAAAGTAAGGCAGGCACGTGTGTCCAGTGTTACAGACATAGCTGCTCCTTTATAAGGAACACCAAGGGAGCTCAGGGTGTATGTGCATGAAGGCAGGGAGGGAGTACTTACATGGTACATGGTGAGAGGGTTCCATGAAAAGAAGTGCAGAGGCACCGAAGGGGAAGGTGTTTGATGCTTTAATGTAGTCTAGGATATGGGAAGGCAAGTCACAGATGTGAATTCCTTAGAGGTTTCCAGGCCAACCCAAGGACTTCAACTCTTACTATGTTGAGTCACATAGAAATCTCTGGAGGGAGTCTTCTGCAGAACAAAGATGTGCTATTATCTGTCTTTTTAAAGGTCCATGTCCTGGTTGTCAATAATGAACAAAACATTCAGACCAGCTTGAAAGCTGGTCTGAGAAAAGGGACATAAAGGGACCACATACCCTTTGGTTTCTCCAGTTGTTGAATGAAGTTTGATGTCAACTGTGATACATCTTGGGGAGCATTAAGTGATAGTCATAAAAGAGCTGAGGGTGTAATGGTTGACAAACTGGCATCCACAAAAACAAAACAAACAAACAAAAAAAGAAACAATTGGTAGAGTGAAGACAATAACTATAGACTGGGAGAACATAACTACACATCAGATAGGAGATTAATGTTTAGGATATGGGAAGTACTAAGAAAATTAAACACCAAACTCCAAATCATCCAACCAAGAATGGGCCAATGCATTGAACAGACAGCCCTGTAAAGAAGAAATACAAAAAGTCAATGAATACCTGAAAAAGTGTTCAACATTCTTAGGTATCAGAGACATGCAAATCAAAATCACTCTTAGGGCCTCTGAAAGACTCTACCCAGCAGGGTATTAAAGCAGTTGCTGAGATTCATAGCCAAACTTTGGGCAGAGTGCATGGAATCTTATGAAAGAAGGGGGAGATAGAAAGACGTGGAGGGGACAGGAACTCCACAAGGAGAACAACAGAACCAACACATCTGGACCCAGGGGAAATTTCTGAAACTGATACGCCAATCCAGGACCATGCATGGAGATAACCTAAAACCCCTGCACAAATGTTGCCCATTGCAGCTCAGTCTCCAAGTGGGTTCCCTAGTAATGGGAACAGGGACTGTTTCTGACATGAACGCATGGGCTGGCTCTTTGAAAACCTCCCCCTGAGGGAGGAACAGCCTTACCAGGCCACAGAGGACAATGCAGCCAATCCTGATGAGACCTGATAGGGTCAGATGGAAGGGGAGGAGGACCTTCCCTAGCAGTGGACTTGGGGAGGGGCATGGGAGAAGAGAAAGGGAGGGTGGGATTGCGAGGAAATGAGGGAGGGGGCTACAGCTTGTATACAAAGTGAATAAATAAATAAATTTTAATAAAATAAAACTATTAAGTTTCTCTTAGATTCTTTTCCCCTGTTGTTAGAAAGGCTACCATCAAGGAAACAAATGGAAGCAAATGTTGAGGAGGATGGGGGTAAAGAGAAACACTTATCCGCTGCTGCTGGGAATCTAAGCTTGTGTGTTCACTCTAGAAATCAGCATGGTGGTCACTCAGAACAGCTGAACAGGTAAACTAGCACGTGACCCAGCTCATATACTTGGGTATGTGCCCAAAGGATTTCGAGTTAATAGACCACAGAAAGTTAATATACCACATCCACGTTAATAGCGGCACTGTTTACCACTGCCAGCAAATGGAACCAGCCAACATTTCAATCAGGAGGATGAATGGAAAATAACAAAAATGTGGTGTGGTATACATACAAGGAGTGAGATATAAAGGCATTAAAGAAATCCTAGTATCTAGATGGTGGAAGAAAAAACTCACTCCCCCACTTGTCACTTGTCTTCTGGCCTCTAGACATATGCCCTGACAGCAAACACTAATACTAAATAAGTAAATGAATTTTAAAAATTAAAAAAAAAATAATCCCATTAAGATGGAGAGCTATAGAAGACACCTCATGCTGACTTCTAGCCTTCATGTGCATGTGTGTATTCATACCTCCAAGCACATGCCCCTTGGTTTCTCCAATTGTGAAATGGGGTATGACATTAACTCTGCTGTATTTTGTACAGCAGATTCTATGCAGCTTTGACAGTGAAGTCATGGTATTGGCAGGAATAAGAATGGAAGTAGACGAGCTGGAGTGATCGCTCAGAAGTTAAGAGCACCGGCTGCTCTTCCAAAGGTCCTGAGTGCAATTCCCAACGACCACATGGTGGCTCACAACCATCTATAATGATATCTGCTGCCTTCCTCTGGCATATAGGCATACACGCAAGCAGGACGCTGTCTATATAATAAATAAATAAATCTTTTTTTTTTTTTTAAAGAATGGAAGTAGAGATCATTATGTTAAGTAACACAAGCAAGGCTTCGAAAGATAAGTACTTAATGATTTCTCCCATATAAAAATGAAAAAGACTATAAGACACACACACACACACAGGGTGGGGAAGCTCAGTATTGTAAATTCTTAGCCTGTGATTTCTCTTGAGTATTGAACAACACTGTGTATCTATTGCTGATCAGCAAGACAGATATTGGCCCCTGCAAACTAATGAAGAGCCGAAGAGGCCTTAATGAAGAGCGGAAGAGCAGAGGATATGTGGAGTGAGTGGTTCAGGTGTCGAGCCTGCGTAGCTAGATGAAGAGCAGGTGGGATGGAGAGATTGGAAGGTAGGCCTCTGGAGTGAATTCTGACTTTGAGGAAGATCAGCACAGTACAGGTCTATATTGGCATCATTGGGTTGGGCTAACTAGTTGATACTAGCTCACCAGGTGTACAGAGTGGACTGACCCCTGGGTTTCAGAGAGAACATTCTAAAAGAAGAATCTCACCAGCAAATAAAACTTGAGGTAAGGAATGAGTTAAAGGAACACCATCATATTTTCTTCACTCAGTCTAACAAAAAGTCTAGAAGAGGTGAAAATGATACCAACATTAACAGAGCAGAGCGAGGTCTTAGGTTTGAACCACGAAGTCCATAGCTTTATCGTCAAGGAAAGAATACAAGGCCTCAGGGAACAACTCTCTGAAGGGTTGGCTCTCAGTGGACCCTCTCACAGCCACAGAAATGAGTGGTTAGAACCACCAAAACTGTCACTGTGAGTCACATCCTCAAAGAAGAGCATCTCTGGGTCTTCTCTACATGAGAAATAGTAACTCTCTCTACTGGAGAGAGTTGAATGGAACTCAGATTGTTGGGGAGAGGCTTTCTACACAGACAGACACGAGAACTGGGAGGAACGAACTTCTGTGCTTGCCCTAGCCAGAAGGTATTGGTCTTATTCTGACACCTGTTAACAAGCATTTGGAGTGGGAGACACACAGCTATTTTTTTTTTTTAGAAAGAAAAAAAAGATTTAAAAAGAAGGGGACTAAGAATTCCCTGAACCCCTGACACTTTCTCCAGGAAAAGTGGGTGCAATACGGGCTATCTACTTATATGAAAACCATGGTTTAGAGGAAAAACAGTGATGCAGCCTTTATCAGAGCAAACAGAATGCCTGGTTGAAACTGAATAAATACAGAGCAGATGGAAGACCCACGTAATGATAGAGTCAACACAAGACAGGCACAAAGGTACCAGGGGACAAAGAGTACGAAGGAACATGGCTGAGACTTAAGGGGAGGGCCAGCTAGAGGAAAACGTGGGATAAGACTGGATTCTTCGCATTTGCTTTATACTGCAAATTAGTGTATTAAGAGTGGGAATTCAGATCAGCTCAAGGTGAAATGCTGATGGACAGTGAACATAACTAGACATGGTGGCACACACATGCAAGCCATCATTCAGGAGGTTGAAGCAAGAGAATTGAAAGTTCAAGGCTAGCCACAGTGAGTTTAAGGCTGCCAAGGCCACACAGGGAGACCCGCTTCATAAAAATAAGAGGAGGAGGAGCAGGAGGAAGAGGAAGTGGAGGAGAAGGAAGAGAAGAAAGAAATAAAGAAAGATAGAAAGTAAGAGAAAGAAAGAAAGAAAGAAAGAAAGAAAGAAAGAAAGAAAGAAAGAAAGGGAAAAGAAAGGAAGGGGAGCAGGATGATGATAAGAAGAGAGAAGGAAGGAGGAACAGAGGAGGAGGAAAAGGAGGAGGAGAAGAGGGGAAGAAGAGGGCGAAGAAGAGGGCAAGAGGAAATGGTAGATGACTGGGGAGAAGGGAGATGAGGAGTGGGAAGAAGAAACAAGACAAGGAGGAGACAGTTAAATTAAAAAGAGAACTTGCTTGTTCCAGTGCCCAATTCAAAGAAGAGTCATGGTACTCAACCACAAATTTTAGTGATGGAAAGATAAAATATTAAGATAGTATACTTAAAATAGCACATCCAATAAGAAATTATTTTCTAGACACATGGAAATTACTTAAAATTCACCAGAAATAATCTTGTGTTATAATGGGTAGAAGATTGTCCCAAAGAAATGAAAGTCAGGTTCACATAGCAGATAGCCTGATGATTACAAACACATTGTCTACATTCACTGTATACTGGAAAAGATTTAAATATCCCTAGCTGGGAAACAGAGAGACACTAGTGAGGCCATAAGGTGCAACCAGTTTCCATATTAAAGAGAAAAGCTCTAGGTCACTTGAGCTGCTGAATGCAATAAATCACTTTTCACAAATCCAAACTAAAGTCAATGTCAGCTGTCCTTGTTTTTCCTACAGTAATATTACAGGCCACAAACCCTCCTCTATCCGTGGACTTGGAGAGGGGAATGGGAGGAGATGAGGGAGGGAGGGTGATTTGGGAGGGAATGAGGGAGAGGGCTACAGATGGGATACAAAGTGAATAAACTGTAATTAATATAAAAAATAAAAATTTAATTAAAAAATCATGGGGTCCTATGGCAAAGGGTGTTACCCCACGTCTCTGTCAGGGTTACTATTGCTATGGTGAAACACCATGACCAAAGCCGCTTGGGGAAGAAAAGATTTATTTTGCTTATGTGAACAGATCATAGTTCATTGGTGAGGAAAGCCAAGGAAGGAACTCAAGCAAGGCAGGAACCTGGGGTCAGGAGCTGATGCAGAGGCAATGGAAGGGTGCTGCTTACTGGCTTGCTCCCTGTGGCTTGCTCAGCCTGCTTTCTTATAGAACCCAGGAACCACCAGCCCAAGGATGGCACAATGGACTAGGCCCTCCCCCAACAATCACTAATTAAGAAAATGCCCCTGAGATTTCACCTCACACCCATCAGAATGGCCAAGATGAAAAACTCAAGTGACAACACATGCTGGAGAGGTTGTGGGGAAAGGGGAACCTTCCTCTACTGCTGGTAGGAATGTAAACTTGTACAACCACTCTGGAAATCAATCTGGCAGTTTCTCAAACAACTAGGAATAGCGTTTCCTCAAGATCCAGCCATACCACTCCTAGGCATATATCCAAAAGAGGCTCAAGTACACAATAAGGACATTTGCTCAACCATGTTTGTAGCAGCTTTGTTTGTAATAGCTAGAAGCTGGAAACAACCCAGATGCCCCTCAACTGAAGAATGGATGCAGAAATTGTGGTGCATCTACACAATGGAATATTACTCAGCAATGAAAAATAAGAAAACCATGAAATTTGCAGGTAAATGGTGGGACCTGGAAAGGATCATTCTGAGTGAGCTGTCCCAGAAGCAGAAAGACACACATGGTATATACTCACTCATATAGACATATAACATAGGATAAACCTACTAAAATCTGTACATCTAAAGAAACTAATCTGACTAAAATGCTCAATCCCCATTCCAATGGTAAAGAGGATGGACATCAGAAGAAGAAGAAAACAGGAAAACCTAGGAGCCTGCCACAGAGGGCTTCTGAAAGGCTCTGCCTTGCAGACTGTCAAAGCAGATGCTGAGACTTATGGCCAACTGTTGAGCAGAGTGCATGGAATCTTATGAAAGAAGTGGGAAATAGTAAGATCTGGAGAGGACAGGCACTCCACAAGGAGAGCAACAGAACCAGAAAATTTGAACACAGGGGTCTTTCCAGAGACTCATACTCCAACCAAGGACCATGCATGGAGATAACCTAGAACCCCTGCACAGATGTAGCCCATGGCAGTTTAGTGTCTGTCCCGTCCCGCGGGACTTAGTTATTCATGGGGGCGAAGGGGGTCAATCCTGAAAAAGATGGGGGAGAGAGAGAAAGGACACAAGCAGACGGTTGCCAGTCAAGTGTCAGCTTTATTGAACTTTGGTGTTTCTTTTAAAACGTGGTTTTGGCAGGGTGGGGGAGAGGGGCGAGAAAGGGAAGTAGTAGTGGAAAAATACCAAGACTCTTGGTGGGAAGTTCCCAAGGCTAAGAAGGTGGGTTAAAGAGTTACAAGGCCCGAAGATAACATCGGTGGTCACATCGGTGGTCACAGATGTGTCCCAAAGCAAACAGTTTCGGGAACAATGGGTCGTATGAAGCTATGGCCTGCTGGCGCCTGGTGCTTATCTGGCAGGTCAGGCCCTTAGGAAGGGTCCCAGGGCTTTGTTCCCAACATCTCCTCCCCTTTTGTCTTTTAAAAGAGGAGGGGGAGGCCTCTTAGGACTCTCAGCGATTTTATAAACAGTTTGGGAATTTTATAGGTCCGGGGACTCACGTTTACAAAGGTTCGGTGACTCAGGTCTCACGGCAATCGTAGGCAGACCTAGGCCATTTCTGGTGCAATGGGAAGAATTCCTCAGAGTGCAAGGCCCTAGGTATATTAGCCGTCTTGATTATGTGAGAAAAATTATTTGTCACGAACAGCACAAACGGGGTCTGAGTCTGTTAGAAGAGTGGTGCTGGACCCTTACCCATCATTAGATCGGCCTCCTCTGGGCGAGGTCGTCCTGTCTTAGGTGGGCCGAGACTTATCCATTCGTTCCATCTCTGACTTGCCAGACCACTCACTTTGTGGTAGTGTAACGTGTTTGTTTTCCCGATAGGACCTATTTATCGCTTGGTTTTTAAGCAATTATATAAAACGAGCCAATCATTGCGCCAATTAATGAGAGTCAAAAAAAACCCAGGTCTAACTGGAAGAGCGGCCCCAGAACTTCCATCTTGGGCCAGGAGATACTAGGGTGGAGAAATCAAGGGGGTGGGAAGCTGGGGCATCAGGTGGAAGTTCCACTGCAGATTCTTCTTCCCCAGCCAGGCGATGGTAGTGGACTCCAACGGGCTTGATTGCGGAGCTTACCTGGTTCTTAACAAAGTTTGAGAGAAGATTAAAGGCCCAAGGGCCAAAAGAGAGAAGCAAAAGGATACCTACAAAAGGTCCTAGCAGACTGGGAAGCAGAGTGGTTAGCCATGGGGATGTGGAAAACCAATTTTGATACCAGGACTCTTGTATCTCTCTGTTCCATTTTCGTTCCTCCAAACTGGAGCAAACCTTATCGATACTGCCTTGCACTAAACCTGTTTTGTCAGTGTAAAAGCAGCATTCTTCCTTGAGCGCAGCGCAGAGTCCACCTTCCTGGAGAAAAACCAAATCTAGACCGCGCCTGTTTTGTAAAACTACCTCAGATAAGGACACCATAGAATCTTTTAGGTCCTGTAAGCCTTTTTGCAAATCTTGTAGGTCTTTGTCCACTGCTAGGGAGAGTTGATTAAATTGTTGCTGGGAGGTAATTAGGGAGGCTATGGCTGTACCAGCTCCAGCGGCTCCAAGCCCTAGAATTACAGTTAGAGTAATGGCAGTTAAGGGCTCACGTTTAACTCAAGATGGACGTACCCTTTTTCCCAAAACCGAAGGAACTCATCCTTAGAATGTATAGTCAGCCTTGGGGAAAGCCGTACAAGGCCACAGTAATCTCTATGGACTAAAAAGGTGGAGCTTACAAGATTAGGAGTAAGACCAGTGGAGCAGGCAAAATAAGTGCAGCAATATATGTAAAGCCACCGGGGGAAGCATAGAAGGTCCCAATAGGCACGTTCCAATTCCGGACACCTGTGTGACTGTAAGGCTGACTCCTTCTGGGTGCTGCCACCATAAGGCATTAGAATTATTAGTTGTTATTACTTCTAAGGGTAAGGCTATGCCCTCGTAGAAGGGTGGCCGTGGTGAGTAACACACCCAGCAGTCCTGAAAATCAGTGGCGTTAATTTGATGTATGGCCTCTTCATTGAAGGGCAGAAGCAGAAGGAATGTAATTGACTTTGGCAGGGTTACTAAGTGACTAGAAATCACAAGATGGCCCACCACAATGTGTTAATAATGATAATTTGGAAAGTTCCTCAGAAGAGTTACTTAGGGAGCCCTGAGGAAGATTAGGATTTAAGGTATTTCAGGAAGATGATCTTATCGAAAGCTCCAGGTCAGCCAGGAATGCACTATTGTATCTGGGCAGTAGTCCGGTCAAGCCAGATGCCAAAATTTAGGGGGCAGCAAGGTGCCAGAAGGTCCCCCTTTATTTTATTTTTACAAGGCCATAATTGTATTGAAAAGAACAGGTCCTATTGAAAGAATTATCAATAAGATAAGCAGGGGACCAAGGAAAGGAAGGAGATAGGTAAGGAGCCCATTCCTGTGCTGCTTAAGTCCACCATGAACATATATCAGCTGGAGGCAAAGGATCACAGTTGTTTTTTTCTTCATCATTTCTGTAAAGAGATATAAAAGGAATATGTTCTCAGGGTAATTCTTTTACCCTGGACTGATGAGTGTTATTATTATTATCTATATGCTTTACTAATCATTCTGGCAACCATCTGGCTGCATCTATCTCTTTAGGATTGATGCAAACTGCTTCTCTGCCCTGTATCAGGACAGGATCTGGACCATGCCATTTGTTGTCCAAAGGATCTTTCCATAGGACAGTAGCAAACTCTCTTTCTGTATCCATATGCCAGAAACATTCCACAGCTGAATGTCCATATTTTCGAGTTTCTGGCCCTTGTTAATTGAAGTGTTCATTAAAGCCTCACAGCACTTTTCCAGAGTACGGAAGAATGTAACCGCCCCAGACCCTGGTCCTCTGCTCGGGCAGAGATAAGGAAGTGAGCAAGCAAAGACCTCCACTCTGCAAAGAAGAATGACCAGATCTATGCTTGAGAGATAACATCACCTAGCAATCAACCCAAATGGACTCAATTCTTCTGAAGAGCCCCTGACCTTCTCTCAGGCTCGCTCCTCAGAGAAGACACAGGTTGAAGCTAATTGCTCTTTCATCTTTGGCTGTAGCCACATCCCCACTAGCAGGAGATTCTGAACGTGAATTAAAGATCAGATATTCCTCAGATGTCTGGCCAGGACTGACCAGACCTGAAAGTCAGCTACCTAATTCCTCATCCAATTATGAGTAGCCAGGACGGCAACCCCTGAACTTCCCTGTGCCTCATCTCCTAACAACCTGAGGCTTATGTCTCTGGGGGCCCACTCTTAAAATTTTTGAAAACATATTTCCAACATAGCCAGGGCTATTATCTGTTTTACGTTGTGTTAGAAGTTTTAATATAGCAATTGCTGACAGCGTATGAGCAATAACATTTTTTCCAGCTTTACCAGTTTGGAGTGTGGAAAATATAAATCCACTATAAGTGTCAACAAAAACATGAACATATTTTAAATTACCAAATTTAGGAATATGTATAACATCCATTTGCCAAATAGCATTAGGTACAAGGCCACAGGGATTGACCCCAAGATGGGAAGTAGGCAAAAGGACAACACAAGAAGGACATTGTTTAAACAAGTCAGCTTTATAATTACCTTAGTTAAAGGTCCTGGAAGGTTAGAATGAGTTTGTAAATGTCCAATGTAAAAGGAAAAGTTTGTTGTTTTTTTTTTTTAATCAAATTTTGAATTTGTAAAAATAATTTTAGCAGGAGAAGATGTTTAAATTTAATTTGCAGTCTCTAACCTAGGCAAAGACTAAGCTACATAGGCACTATCTGTAAAAATGTTTAAAGACTGTTTATTAAATCTTTAAAACACAGCCAATACTGCAGGTAACTGTTATTTGCACAGATGTGCTAGACACTTGAAAAGATGCATCAACAGGTTGGACTTTGTCATAATAAGCTTACATATGTTAAAATGCCATATTTATTAGATCTCTGACAAGCTTGAGGGCCAGCATATCTGAGTTACTCTTTATCTTTATCATCTGCTCTAAACTGTGTAAAAAAAACTAAACAAAAACACTAGGTATAGCTTAACATCTTAACCAACTGTAGTTGTTAGCATAACTTTAAATCTGCTCTTTTTGAACTAAAATTAAAGCAAATCTTTTAATCAGATACAGTTCATAGAGAAGCTAGCAAATCTTGCTGCTCCTACCGCTTGCATTAAAATTGAACAGTAAAAAGCTTTGCATTTAGCACTAATCAGATGACTGAACATAACTCAGAGACATAAACAAAATGGTGGAAAACTCATAGCTCCACCCTCTTTATCTCCGGACCAGCATGGCGGCTAGCCAAGTGTTAGCACAGGCTGCGACTGACAATACCAAACATAGCCATTAGGTGCTGATGATGATATAGCAACCACTGTGGAGCATCCACAATCCCCACAACCAAAAGTTCAGGGTCATCTTTGGCTATATATGGAGCTCAAATAAGTTTTAGAACCAACTGCATAACAGAACAGTACAGAACAATCTTAAACTGTATAAATTATTTTAGCCATACCAAACCTATTAGCCAGAATTCTTTCCCCTTAAAAGAGCATAAAAAACATTTTGCAATGAGGAATCACCAGCCTTTTAAACGATGCACAACATATTTTAAAATACAGTTCTTTTTTAATACCCTCTGGTTATTTTATACATACACTTACCAACCTTCTGTAACATTCTGTATACCTTTAGGTTTCTAGCTTCCTTTTTTTTGGCTTAACTAGACATTCTTACTTTCTCTCTCTTGCTTTTCGGACAACACAAAAACTCTCATCAAAATCCTTTCCATCCTAACATGATCCTGCTGGAGCCCAGTGGCTACGATTTGCTTTTTAAAGGCAAGGCAAAAACAAGTTACATTATTACAAAAAGTTCTGAAACTGCCATTTTTTTCTATAAACAAAGCAGTTTAACAAACAGCTCTCCACAAGATACATTTTAAAAACTGCGATTTTCTCAATTAGCACAAACAATACGGCAGGGTTTCATTTAGTAAAATTGATAAAATAAATACCCAAAATCATTGTCAGACCCAAATGCCTGATAAACTTTAAACATTTTGTAGCCTTAAACATTTAAACATTTTTTAAAACCCATTTTTGCAATATTAAAGCAAAGTACCCCTTTTGTAGGAGAGAAGTCACAAGGCATAACCCTAATCCTAACGAAACCAGATTTTAAAACCAGAATTTACCAATGTAAACAACTTAATTTTCAAAACCAATGCCAATTTAAAATAACTCATTCTTTTAACCTAGAAGGAAATGAGAATTATTTTTAACCCATACCAAGATGGCGGTTAAATTATAACCCACATGTTAAAGTCAAGATGGCGGTGAGGCACTGAGGTACCTCATACACCACGTGGTAACCTATGCGTTCATAGATCTAATGAACACATAGGCACACATTTTAAACAAGTTTTGTGAGGCCTTTCAGAACAGAAAACAGAAGGTACAAATACTGCACAGAGACATTGAGACAAAAAAAACCATTAACCAGCTGGCCAAATTTATTGAAAATACTGATGAAGTTAGGGGCGTCCCCCTGAACTTCGGCAGCTGTGACCACCTCGATCACGTCTTGCTACCCAGATACAGGCACCTCGAGCTCTGAGGAATTTTTAGAACAGAGAACAGAAGGTACTACACGCACAAACATTGCACAGAAACATTTAGACACGGCTGGCATACAAAAACAAAACACAGAGACAAAGACAAAAACAACCGAGGTACCTGCTTTTTAAACATTTAAATATATATACAGAGCATAACCATGATTTTAAGTCAGAACTAGAAAAATTCAGAATTTATCAGTGAACACAATTTAATCTTTAAAACTAGAAGTGGCTCCATCTTTCTGGTTTCTGTTCGAGAGCTGGCTGAAGCTGACACTGGCTGAAGCCGGGAGGGGGCTGAGTAAATTGCAGTCCTGCTAAGCTCTGCAGCTGGCAGAGGCAGGTCTTAGGCCTCTGAGGGTTTAGGCGTTCTCATCCACCCAGTTCTCTGCAAGCCTGGCCCTCGGTAGGGGAGTGGGAAGGAGACAAGTAGAGTCCCCGTTCCTCCTGCTCACCGTGTTACGGTTCCAGCTCCGCTCCGACTCCGATCCATGCCCTTTGCCCCAGCCCACTTAGGGGCCTTCTTTGGGAAAAACGGGGAAAGCTAGGGAATTAACAGTAGTAACAGGGGGACAATTATTATCTTATCTCGACCTCTTTCTCTAAGGTCCTCGAGAGGGCAGGCTCCAACCTGATCCCACTTTTTGGCATATCTCTGGCCCATCAATAACAAACCATGGACAAATGTCCGACACAAAAACCAAGAACTTAATTAAGTCTTTTTTCTTAACCCGAATTCCTCTCTCTCTGAGGGAAGTCTTTAATTCTTTAACGAATGATTGCCCCATCTTGAATTTAGACGGAAATGTAAAGCATTTACTTACCAGACTCTTGTCGTCCCACGGGTGATGGAACGGGAGCCTCTAATCTTGCCTTGGCCGAGGTCTTCGCTTCAGGGTCGTCCAGAGAGACCCGTACTTCGAGCCCTCACGTTGGGCGCCACTCTGTCCCGTCCTGCAGGACTTAGTTATTCGTGGGGGCGAAGGGGGTCAATCCTGAAAAAGATGGGGGAGAGAGAGAAAGGACACAAGCAGACGGTTGCCAGTCAAGTGTCAGCTTTATTGAACTTTGATGTTTCTTTTAAAACATGGTTTTGGCAGGGTGGGGGAGAGGGGCGAGAAAGGGAAGTAGTAGTGGAAAAATACCAAGACTCTTGGTGGGAAGTTCCCAAGGCTAAGAAGGTGGGTTAAAGAGTTACAAGGCCCGAAGATAACATCGGTGGTCACATCGGTGGTCACAGATGTGTCCCAAAGCAAACAGTTTCGGGAACAATGGGTCGTAAGAAGCTATGGCCTGCTGGCGCCTGGTGCTTATCTGGCAGGTCAGGCCCTTAGGAAGGGTCCCAGGGCTTTGTTCCCAACAAGTGTCCAAGTGGTTCCATAGTAACGGGAACAGGGTCTGCCTCTGACATAAACTGATTGGCCTGCTCTTTGATCACCTCCCCCTGAGGGGGGAGCAGCCTTACCAGGCCACAGAAGATGACAATGCAGCCACTCCTGATGAGATCTGATAGACTAAGATCAGAAGGAAGGAGAGGAGGACCTCCCCTATCAGTGGACTTGAGGAGGGGCATGCATGAAGAAGGGGGAGAAAAGGTGGGATTAGGAGGGGAGGAGGGAGGGGTTTATGGGGGATACAGAGTGAATAAAGTGTAATTAATAAAAGTTAAAAGAAAATGCCCTATCAGCTTGCTTACAGCCCAATCTGACGGAAGTATTTTCTTAATTGTGGTTCCTTCCTCTCTGATGCCTTTAGCTTTCATCAAGTCGAAATAAGACCAGGCAGCACATCTCCCAAATGCTCTACACATCCCAGCTGGCCATTAAAACCTGAAGTCAGTCTCAAGACATTGCCAAACGTGGAACCTCAAAGGTTAACTAGGAGTCATATTTGGAAATTAATAAAAACAAAAGTAGAATTAAATTAAATTAAAAAAAAAAACAACAAAGTAGACAGAAAGTAGCAATGCTTCCCTGGCATCCAAGCAGAAAGGGTGGAAAAATGTCAAGAAAGAAAAACTGCTGACAGCAAGTGCATTACATGATTGCCATCTTATAAACATTTCAACAGACACTCAGACGTGCCCTAGAGTAACAACTAGTTGGTAGGTGAAGTCCAGCTGCCTAGTAGAAAGGCTAGTAGCCCATTTGAAGCTACAGTTATTTTTCTTCCAAAAATGAGCTCCGGCTTTATTTCTTCTTAAACAACATTTTTTCTTAAACTTTGGAAAGAGCTTGTTGGAAACAGCAGTTCTTAAGGGAAAGATACAAAACAAAACGTTTACTTCAACGTGAAATGCCTCTTCAGTTATCTCCTTCTTCCTCGCCTTCTGCTCTAATTCAAATAGTATTAAATACGAAAGTGATTTCAATAAACATAGGTGTACAGTGTTCCTGACTAGATATTTCTCCTTTTAGCTTTCGCTTGTGTGGAGTGGTAACCGTGCTGACAGTAGAGACGAACTGAACACACGCATGTGCAGGGGTAACTGTGCTGAGAACAGTGAGGTACTCAGCATTTACTGTATGGATGTCAGGCAAAGTCCAGGCTTTGTGCCTGGGCCAGTACATTTCTCTTTGTCACCCACCAGAAAAAATTTACATATGAAGAAGCTGAAGAATGCTTGTGCCTGACCTATAGACAGACAGACAGATGCACGCATGCATACACACACACACACACACACACACACACACACACACACACACACACTAGTGGCCCCTAGAAGCCCTCGCCTGGCTCCTCTTTTTGTGTGCATACTGGAGAGGCCTCATCAGGGTCAATGTCCAATTCCAGATGAAGGAATTTTTCTCACTTTTATCTTTAAATCACTTCTCTGTATTGTATGATATAGATAGATCATTTTAATATATTGCATTATATATTTTAATATGTAAATACAAAATATATAATAGCTCAATATAAAATGTATGTATATTAAATATAATTAATAAAGTATCAAATAGATTTATATTAACTATATTTAATAAAAGATCAAATATATTTAATATTTATTATAATATTTAATATAAAAGGATAGCAATTACTATAAGTTTATATAAAAGGATATCTTTTATCCTTTAATATAATTTAAAATGTTATTTTCTTTATTTTAATATAAAAGGATAAAATTTAACATTTTGTTAGAGAGTTGGGAGAAAGCATAAATTAGATAGCCAGGATGTAACATGTGTTGTTGAGATCAAGGTAACTTTCTTCCTTTTGACTGATCTATATCTTATGTTTTTTGGGTAAGATTTTTTTAATTTATGTGTATATGGGTTTGTTTGCTATGTGGGTGCAGTTCCCACACAAGCCAGAAGAGGGGATGAGATCTCCCAGAGCAGGAGCCACAGGCAGTTGTGGTTTCTGGGAACCCAGTGTGGGTTCTGGGAACCAAACTCAGGCCTTCTGCAAAGCTGGAAGGACTCTTTTTTTTTATTTTTTATTTTTACTAATTACACTTTATTCACTTTGTATCCCCCCATAAGCCCCTCCCTCCTCCCCTCCCGATCACACCCTCCCTCCCCAAGTCCACTGATAGGGGAGGTCCTCCTCTCCTTCTTTCTGATCTTAGTCTATCAGATCTCATCAGGAGTGGCTGCATTGTCATCTTCTGTGGCCTGGTAAGGCTGCTCCCCCCTCAGGGGGAGGTGATCAAAGAGCAGGCCAATCAGATTATGTCAGAGGCAGTCCCTCTTCCCATTACCATGGAACCCACTTGGACACTAAACTGCCATGGGCTACATCTGTGCAGGGGTTCTAGGTTATCTCCATGCATGGTACTTGGTTGGAGTATGAGTCTCTGGGAAGACCCCTGTGTTTAAATTTTCTGGTTCTGTTGCTCTCCTTGTGGAGTTCCTGTCCTCTCCAGATCTTACTATTTATCCCACTTCTTTCATAAGATTCCATTCACTCTGCTCAACAGTTGGCTATAAGTCTCAGCATCTGCTTTGATAGTCTGCAGGGCAGAGCCTTTCAGAGGCCCTCCCTGGAGGGTTTCTAGCTTGCTTCCTGTTTTCTTCTTCTTCTGATGTCCTTTCTCTTTGCATTTTGGGATGGGGATTGAGCATTTAGGTCAGGGTCCTCTCTCTTGAATAGCGCTTCCTCAAGATCCAGCCATACCACTCCTGGGCATATATACAAAAGAGGCTCAAGCACACAATAAGGACATTTGCTCAACCATGTTTGTAGCAGCTTTATTTGTAATAGCCAGAAGCTGGAAACAGCCCAGATACCCCTCAGCTGAAGAATGGATGCAGAAATTGTGGTACATCTACACAATGGAGTATTACTCAGCAATGAAAAATAAGGAAATCATGAAATTTGCAGGTAAGTGGTGGGACCTGGAAAGTATCATCCTGAGTGAGCTGTCCCAGAAGCAGAAAGACACACACGGTATATACTCACTCATATAGACATGTCATATAGGATAAACCTACTAAAATCTGGAAGGACTCTTAATCTCTAAGCATACCATCAGGCCTGACGCTGTGCTTCCATTATTTGAAAAAATAGTAAAGAAAAGTCAGTGCTATAAGTCAAAGAGAGAACTCCCTTTTAGGTCAGCGAGCCAGACCGCCTTTCTCTGTGGCTTTCTCTTTGAATTCTTATATTGGTGGTTCATGACCATTGCCCTGCTAATTGCTCTGCACATTCTTTGTTAGAAAATGTGCTCATTCCTGCTTCTTTCAAAAAAGACATAGGGACCCATTAAGAAGAACTACAATGGGAAGGAAGAACATATCATCTTCCAATAATTGCCTTTGGACTACATCATGTTGTATCTTCATAAGCATTAGCATAGACATTTATTCCCAGCTCAGTTTCCTTTCTTTTCATCTATTTAATCTTACTGAGAGAAGTTGTAAGATACTTGTCTTACTTATATAAATAACTTATATGAATGAATATTTTATCTCCTTATAAAAATGACTAGGTTATTCTCACTAAATTTGGAGAATGTTTAGGGCCTGAAAATGTAGGCTAGCAACAAAGCCAGAGGTGGCATTGGGGAACATGAGATCATTTTTGAGTTACTGGAACTGAAAACAATTTATTAAATCTGGAGCTTTAGTTTGAAAGAATCTATTTTATATCAATGCAGCTTTTGGTATATAACCACTATTTACTTATTTAGATACTTTTAAATTTTTTTAGAAACTTCTTCCCTAGGATTACTGATATGAAGGCCAAACAGAGGCTGGGAATGGCTAAGTTTGGCCACATGGGCTCATGAAAGAGACAGACTGTACAGTAATATACTTATTATTTAAATTTATTTTTTAATGATTTATTCACTTTACATCTCAGTTGTAGCTCAGTCCCTTGTCTCTACCCAGTTCCACCATCTCTCTTTTCCCCCTTATCCCCCTCCCCTAGTCCTCAGAAAGGGGGAGCCCTCCTCTCTTACCATCTGATCCCCAGCCTCATTAGGATTTCCTCCATTCTCTTCCTCTGTGACCTGGGAAGGCCACCCTACCAGGGAGAAGTGATTGAAGAGTAGACAACAGAGTTCATGTCAATGACAGCCCCTACTCCTCTTACTAGGGAACCTGGATGGAGAGTGAGCTGCTACATCTGAGTAGGGGTCTAGGTCCTCTCTATGCATGGTGGTTGGTTGGTGCATCAGTCTCTGCATTCCTCCCCCCTAACCCCCGTACCCAGATTTGTTGGCTTTGTTGGTCTCCTTTGTACAGCTGCTGTCCCATCCCCTCCAGGTCCTTCTATCCGCACATTCTTCCATAAGACTCTCTGTGCTCTGCCCAAATTTGGCTGTGAGTCTTAACATCTGCTTCAATCCTCTGTTGGGTGGAGTCTTTCAGATGACTTCTATGGTAGACTCTGTCCTGTTTCCTCTCTTCAACCACTTCCAGTGTCTATTCTATTTGCCCTTCTGAATGAGAATTAAGCATCCTCCCTTGCATTATTTAGCTTCTTTAGGTTTGTGGATTGTAGCATGATTATCTGCTATTATATCCTCTTATATACCATTGCCTGTCTTTCTGGTTCTGGGTTACCTTACTCAGGATAATCTTTTCTAGTTCCAACCATCAATATTTTTTATCTGCCCTAATTGGTTGGAGGTTTCAAGGGAAACCCAATAAGAGAGCTGGTGATTGAGAACAGCCAACATGATTGCCCTTGGTTATCATTTGAATAATGATGAGCTAGATGTAGGATATTGAATTCTCTTCAACAATGGGCACAACAATGGTGGTGCTGAGGAGGCAGCTGGACAGATAACAATTCAGGTCAACGTGAAGCTAGCACTGACGGTGCTGTAGCTTAAACACACAGAGCTCTTCATCTTCACACTAGACCAGTAAGGATACGCCAGTGACTCTACAGAGGCTCTCAACAGTGATGCACTTTTTTTTTTTACAGTGGCATTGTGAATTGCCGAGGCAGCATACAAACCAAGTCCAGCCTGGGATGCAACTACAGAGATGTGAGTCCCTGCTTTACCACTGACCATTTGTTTGACCAGAACAAGGTCTTTCTCTTTCTTTCTTTTTAACTTTATTTTTATGGTGTGTATGGCTGTGTTTCATGTGTGGTTTCATTATGTAGCCCTCTCTGACCTAGAACTTGATATGTAGGGCAAGTTGGCCTCAAACTTGTATTGATTCTTCTGACTAGGCTCCCGAGTTCTAAAATTAGAGATGAGAACACCACATCTGGCTTAAGCTTTTAAAATTTCCCTTTTATGTTCCACCTTCTTATTTATCAAATGGGGAAAATAATAGCACCCTGTTTCAGGGATGTGATGAGAGATAAATGAACTAATTAATCAGTTCAAACTCCTGTGTGAGGAGTTTGCTTGGTTTATATGCTGTCCAAAAATGTTATTATGACTGGGACATTCCATAGCATCAACACCTTTTATATCGCATCCAGCACTAAGACTATAGTAGATGAAAAAAAAAAAAAACCAATAAAACCAAATATGATTGTTTGAGTTGTGTCTAAATCAAAGGTGCCACGAATGGGAAACATCTGTCCTTTCCTTACTGACACCCTAATGGTGGGCAGCAAGGCTTAGGCGAGGGATATGTGTGATGAGCAGGAAAAGGCACCTTTGCCAAGATGCCACCAGGCTTCCTGAAAGTTCTGAAATGACACATGCTTGCTGACTAATGTGGTTCCTCCCAACTCTTTTATGGCCTTCATTCTCAGCACTCTTCACCTTTGCCAAAGTTCCCCAAGCTTTCCATCTTCCAGGTCTCTTGCTGTTCTGTCGAAAGTTACTATGAGTCAAATGATGGCAGCAAGCATCCCTCCTGAGAACACGGAAGGAGGTTTAGCCCACGGCTCCATGGCACTGAGCACTACGCGGATGAATCAAGTCACTTCATGGATCAGGTTGACAAGGAAGATGACTACTGTTTCCTTCATTGTTTCCTGGGGTGAAAAAGAAGCACTTGAGTTAAGTACTGTCGTTCTGCTTTGTGGAGAAGTGGAGCAAACTCTGGAGTTTTTCTTGTGTGTTAAGTAACCCTATTAGCATGACTACAAGCACATAGCCTGTGAATACATTCACTTTTCACTGGAGTCAGTTTGAAAACCGAAACCAAAACCAAAACCAAACAAAAGAGGAACAACGAAGCAGCAGCCTGCTTTCAATGGAAGAACAAGAGAGACTAGAGACTGAGAGACCAGCCCAGAATTGCTGGGAGCACCAGGGGAGACCCCACAGCAGGGCCGGGGATGTGAAGAACAGCTGAAAAGAAAGGCAAGCTGAGCCACTTACCTCCTCATTACCAGTCACTCTAAGTGTCGGGACCAATCTTCAGGAGTGTGGACCTATGGAAAAAAGACAGGAGGCAGCTTAGCCATCCACAAGGATGCTTTTGGCTACAGGACCATCCTACCAAGGAGTTTCTGGAGTCTTTGTTACTTATGGAGCTGTTATGCTTGTGACTCCCTGGAAATGCTCTCCCTCCAATGCTCCTGTCCTGAGTTTAGGAACAGCTTTCCCCCCTGCTCTTCTGTATCCCAACAACATTAACCAAGAAGCAACAGGCCTCAAGAAAGAACTACCCTCTCCCACATGCTCATTAAATCAACTCTTGAACAATGGAGGCATTTGGACTCTGTGCAATTAGAGGTTCCTTCTTGTCATTTGCCACATAACTCAGGGAGTTTCTTTCCCAGACAATGGGAACAATCACTCATTGGGTCCTTGTTCTAGAAACATCTTACCCCAGATGACTCTTGTCATCTGAAGTGTTGCCACTGGATGAACTTGAATAGCTAGTGCTGGGTCAGAATGCCATCGTAGGTCTCTACCTGCTCAGCTCACTTGCCACTGACCACTCTCCCCAGTCATCTAGCTTGCACTTCTCTGCTCCTGCCTGTCTCTGTCTACCTCTCCAGCTCTGTGTGGTTCTCCCTTCCATTCTGGTTCTCATAAGAAGCTCCCTGTAGTTTTCAACAGGCTCTAGGTTTTCACATTTACAAACAGGCTCTGCCTGGAATTCTCCCCGTACCTGTCATTCTAGACCGAGATTACTCATCTTTCAGGTACGACATGCTCCAGGAAGATTTGGCTAAACTCAGGGTTATTCCCTCAGTGCCCTGGGCATTGCTGTCCATTTGCAGTAATTCTGGAGCATGAGCTCATCTTCCTGACGGAACTGGGAAACCCCCGTAAGTAGGCATCACACCTCTCTTGATTCTGAGCACTCACCATTACACTGAGTGCTGGTGCTGACAGGGTAGTGATGAGAGGTTTGTTCATGTGCTCTGGTTTCTGACTCCCACATCAAGAGATATTTGTCAACACGTCTGTCAGGTCAGCTTGCACAGCTCTTGACCTATTCCTGGGGTTAAGCAGGGGAGGATATGAGCTGAGGCTGGAGCCAGTCAGCACCTAGAAAGAGTCCTGAACACAGCCAACAGACATGCACCTACCATACCCACATATACACCACGTACTCATTCTTCATACTGCATATACACCAACACAGAACATACATCAAGTATACCACACCACACACACACATACCATACTGTGCACACACATGGTTTTAGTTTTTTGGCAACCTCGCTCCCAGCTCAGAGTATAGCCTTAGAACAAAGGGCAGGGCTTGCGACTCTGCTATGATTAGCTCCTTGGGGAGTTATTTTTAATATTCTCTGGCTCATTGGTTGAAGATGAGAGGTGAAACTTTCTCATGTATTAGGGAGAACTGGGTAGGTATGAGATTAATTTCCAAAATGACTCCACACAGGAGTAAATGCACTCGTAAAAATCTCAAAGCTTCTTTTGTATATACATGAAACTAAATGCTGGAAGTAGTGGTTAAAGGGAGGACAGGTCATTGAGAGCTTCAGCAGGAGGACAGCCTCTTTCTGGACTCACAGTGTTGTCAAGGACCAGGACATTGTGACTCATGTCCTTATTCTGTACAGTAGGAGGGTGATTGGAATAAATGGACACATGACTCACCTGGATTGTCTGTTCATTCACATGGATCCTCCAGAGAAAAGCCAAAGCAAAGCCATGTTGTCCCCTGCATTCAGGTGATAAACTAGACCTTGGGCGTCTTTCAAAAGCACAGCCCAGACATGAGGCATTGGCACTGGACATACTTGTGCCAACTGGAAATATGTGTACCCAGATGTTTAGAGCCTAGTTTTGTATAATTTAGAGGTGACTGTGGTCTCTGTGATGCTCATTTCCAAAAGGGAGGGAAAATTGGACTTCACCTATTCACACTGGTGATAGCACATATTTTTTTTTTTTTACTTCTGCTACCGTAACGAATTACCTCAGGCTGATTGTCTCACTGATTTGCTGGCTAACAGCCTGAAAGCTGGGTGTTACCAGGGCTACTACTGTCTTTGGTTCCCTTTATGTGGCAATGTCCTAGTCTCTTCTTGTAAGACCTCCAGTTGTGTTGGATTAGGCCTTACTGTATGTAGCATTCTCACTTTAACTGTAGTGAACAATATTGTCTCCAAATGAAGTTGTTTGCTGAGGTACCACAGATGTGGATTTCAGTACAAGCTTTTGGGAAGGAGTGATTCAACCCAATTCGTAGTTAGAATCCTTCCTCCTAGAATGTCGAAGGCATTCTTTTTTTTATCAAAGGAGAAACGCTGAGTTAGAGAGGCATTGTTCTGACTCTACCATGCCAAAAAGTCCTTTCCTGTTGAGACTGCCATTTCCTTAAGGGATTTCTTGAATGCATCCATTGGGGCTTTAGTATGAGTTCTTCTGAAGTGCTCAGCCTTCAATGAGATATCTATATCACAATCCCTACCCCGCAGGGTTAGGGGACATGTGGGGAGAAGGATTTTAGGAGACAGAGGCTGAGGTGGAGTGTTGGGAAGTGGTGGCTCCTGGATGTGACATGGCCAGTGAGTACCCTAGTGAACTCACAGCAACCATGACTGATTGCAGAAGACCGCACAAGGCTAAGCCAGTCAACATTCCAGCTTAGATGGGAGAAAGGCTCAGAGGGCTCCTCCATTTGCTGAGGAGATCTTGACAGGTGATGGGCTCTGGAGGTGGAAGAGTCAGGTTTTTAGGGATGTGGTCCTTGTAGGTCCACTGTGCTCCCATCAATAGCTTCACACACATGTGTATATTGAACTTACTGAACTATTTAAAAGTGAGGGCAATGAAATTGGAGGTTGTTGGGTGAAAGATGTGTGTGTGTGTGTGTGTGTGTGTGTCAAGGAGAAGTTATAAGGGAATAGGAGTAAATACAATGTACAAATAGAATATACATATCAGAAATTACCAAATTATTTTTACAAAAGAGTTCATGTCACTCCCTTTCACAGTGTGGCCCTGAGTTGAGTGTCACTGAGCTTCTTTGATAGCTCAGGAGAGCTGAAATGGTGATGAACCATTTTGAAGACACAGAAAACTGCTCACCGAGCCTCCCAGCCTGACCCAGGCATATGGCCTGAATTCCTTCCCAGTAGATTGGATGAGAAACTTCCTATGAATCCAGCCCTACTACCAGTGCTCAGAGCTCCCTGGGAATTCCAGAAAAGCCTTAAAGCAGAATAATTTACACACTAGCATATTTTCAGATGTTAGCTTTTTACAAACTGCCAGTCACGGTGGAGCCAAAATTGAGTGAATAATGAGGAACTAAGCTGAATGACGTTGCAGTAATAAAAAAGGAGCTTCTACTGGGAAAACTATCACACTTGTTTTTATATGGAGTTGAGAATCTGCCTCTAAGGATCATTCCAAGAGGTTTGGCAGTGTGGTTAGAATCATTGAGTAATGTCATAACCTTTCCTCCTCCTCCTCCTCCTCCTCCTCCTCCTCCTCCTCCTCCTCCTCCTCCTCCTCCTCCTTCTTCTTCCTCCTCTCCATCTTCTTTTTGTTTTTTTCATTATTAATTTATTCATTTCACATCCCGATCACAGGCCCCTCCCTGTTGTAACCTCTAAAAAGTAGCACATTTATTCTATGTATTGTGTTCACTTCTTATAAACAAGCCTTCATTCTTCTAATAAACAAAGAGTAACGATCATTTCCTGAATACCGGCTTTAGGTCCAAGAATTCATTCAGCCCTGAAGTGGACTGTAGTTGTCTTGGCCTCCTTCCAATAGACGCAAAACCACTGACCTGTGTACTCAGGGCTACAGATACATCATAGACATACTTCTCTGTGGAGCTGAGAGTGGGCAAGGAAGCCTGTAGTCCTCTTTCTTCTTTTGGAGTTGAACAAGAGCCAGACAAACGTAGGAGGGAAGACAATTCACTGTTCAACAAAATCAACCATCTGCACCCTTTGACAACAGCCATTGCAGACATAGATTAGCTATTTCTACCTTTTGGCCTGGTGAAACTTGGAGTTTAAGTACAGCTTGAACTTACTTTCCATTGCTACAACAAATGCCTAAATCTGGGAAAATGCATAAAAGAGAGACATATTGTTCCATGGGTTTTGGAGACTGGAAGTCCAAATAGTAGGGAGCAGGTTCCAGGAAGACTAGGTGTAAGAATGTGATGTTCAAATCCAGCCCACGATCAGGCCTCATTTTGCAGGTTTTGGTAGACATGCTACTTAGCTATTGTGTGAAAACAGCGCTTTTGACAATGCCATCTCATCTGCAAAGTGTGTCTACACCACATAGCTGCCACGTTCTGTTCCTTGCTCACTTTCCTGCTTTCTGCCTCAGAATCAGAGAACCTGGCTGTAGGCTCTTGCTGTGGATCTCCCCCTTCTCCCCCTATCCTAAAAAGGTAAGAGAAGTGGCTCCCTCTATCTCTTTTGCCACATGAATTGCGACTTTCTTCAGAGACCCTGCCATACTATCTGCACTGGGCCTGAACACTTGCCAGAGCCCCTCCATGAGGTTACTCCTCTGTCTACCAGTCCATAGCATTAACAACTCTTTAGATAAACTCCTTAGTCCTCTTGTACCAAATATGTTATCCAGAGGCCATTTGGTAAGCCAGACACAGAGGGGGAAGGCTGCCTTGTTCCTTGAGAATTAACTGGACTCCCACAACAACTACAAAGGCCCCTCTGAAGTCACCTTCTCTGGGGACTTCCCAGTAGGCCTTTTATCTGAAAGATCTGTCTCCCATAATAGAGACAAAGCATCACACATGTGAAGTCCTCCTGTAGGTCACTGGTCACCCTTAAACCATATCCAAACCGCAAAGGTGAATTCAGCTGTCATGGGAGAGAGACGTGGCCAGTACGGCAGGTTCCAGTTGTACAGCAACGGTATTTTGCATACGCCATTAATCAGAGAACACAGCCCATATATGGGGAAGATTGGAACGAGCAGCCTCACTGTGGAATTCCAATGTTAGGCAAGACAGTAGCCTAGGGATTACACTCTCAGAAGGTCCCTGTGAAGCTCTTGGGGGTGGTGATCGGGATCAAGAGGAGCCAGCTGCTTTGTAGACACGTCCTTTAAGTGGACAAGTGTCCAGAACATACATGGCTTCTGTCTTCTGTCTTTGTCCCAGGCTTATGTGAAGCTTTGTACAGTAGAAAAACAGGAAGCAAGCTGAGCACCCACCAGGGAGATACTGTTAGTCATTGTTCTCTCATAGTCTGGGTCATCACACTGCCAATAACATCATGTTGATGGAGAATAGTTTAGGTTCCAGCATAGTCACTGAAAAAAACTACAGGAGAACAATAATGTTTTACTTCATTTGTATAGTATTTGATTTCAATCGTATCTTATCACATAGATAAGTTTTGGAAGGTAAGACAAAAAAAGGGCTCTTCCCCATTGCCTTTCTACCACTCTCTAGTTAGACTTTAAAACAGAGGAAGAGCCATAGGTATAGAAAAAAATCTAGACATACCAAACCTGTCATCGATTGGCATCTTCCCAGCCCTCCCTAAAGCTGGTCCTGGCACTTTAAGAACTCATCCACCTAGGGAATGCATATGAGCAAATGCTGTATTCTAGGCAGTGCAGTTGTGGCCATAGACACCATCTCTGCCCTCTCTTTCATCTTCTCTACTCTCTGCTGAACAGCATCTCTCTTCCCTTGAAGGTTCAGTCTCCCATCATCCATGTGGCAGGGAGTTTGGAGAGAAGTGCTCAAACTGAGAGCTATGGAGCCTCCACTGTTAGATCAGGTGCTCTCGGTATAACCGTGTGAGGAGTTGGGGGAAGAGGAAACAGTCTCCAAAAAAATTGCCAACTAGCTAATTGTCTATCCTAAAAATATACCAGAGGACGTCAGTTGACAGAGTGAAAAAGGGCTGTGTGGGCTCATGTTTTCTTCTAATTAATTAATTAGAAGATTAATCAAGTAATTAATTAATTAATTAATTAATTAGATCAGTTAACAGCTTGATTCTAGCCCCTCCCTCCTCTCCTCCTAGTCCCACCCTCAAACTCCCTCCCCTTTCCCTTCTCAGAGAAGGGGAGCTCCCCCCATGGGTACCAACCCACCCTGGCACTTCAAGTTACAGCAAGACTAAACATATTTTCTCCCACTGGCCAGTCAAGGGAAGGCCAGCTACAGCAAAAGGATCCAAAGGCAGGCAATTGTTAGGGGACCCATATAAATACCAAGCTGCATATCTGCTACATATGTATAGGGGGCCTAGGTTTAGCCCATGCATACTCTTTTGTTGGTGGTTCAGTGTCTGTGAGCCCCCATGAGCCCAGACAGAGGGGTGAAAGACACCACAAGAAGACCTACAGGGCTCATGGTTTTAATTCTGTCAGGTTAGTAATCAGGCAGACCCATCTGTTTCAGGCCTCTGTTAGTGATGTCAGATAATGATGATGATGATGATGATGATGATGATGATGATGATGATGATGATGATGATG
>NW_026596046.1:7221079-7295699 GCF_907164565.1 Psammomys obesus
TGATGATGATGATGATGATGATGATGATGATGATGATGATGATGATGGATGATGATGAAGGGACCAGGGTCTTTCTCTTCTTTCAAAAGCAGATACTCATTTGGACAGAGTGCAGGGAATCTTATAAAAGAAAGGGAAAATAGAAAGACCTGAAGGGGACAGGAGCTCCACAAGGAGACCAACAGAACCAAAATATCCCGGCCCAGGGGTTTTTCTGAGACTGGTACTACAACCAAGAACATGGATATAACTTAGAACTCCTGCACAAATGTAGGCCATGACAGCTCAATGTCCAAGTGGGTTCCCTAGTAAGGGGAACAGGAGCTGTCTCTGACATGAACTCAGTGGCTGGCTCTTTGATCACCTCCCCCTGATGGGGAGAGCAGTCTTACCAGGCCGGAGAGGAAGAAAATGCAGCCAGTCCTGATGAAACCTGATAGACTAGGGTCAGATGGAAGGGGAGGACCTCACTATCAGTGGACTTGGAGAGGGGAATGGGAGGAGAAGAGGAAGGGAGGATGGGATTGTGAGGGAATAAGGGAGGAGGCTACATTTGGGATACATAGTGAATAAATTGTAATAAAAAATAAATATTTTTTTTAAAAGTGACCTAATGATCAGCCATTGGGAACCAACCCTTAAGGTACCACTGTAGCTCAGATGTGCCAGGCTAGAACAATCCCTTCAGCACTGAGTTCTCAGGAAAACATTTAAAATCCCACTACAACAAAAACGCTAAGTAATTTCTGCAAGGTTCTTATGGTGATATAAATGAGAAATGCCCCCTTCCCTGAAGGCTCACATATCTGAGCCTTTGTCCCCAGTTAGTGGCCCTCCTTGGAGAGGTTATAAGGAGGTACAGCCTTGATGGAGGAAGAACATCACTGGAAATGGGCTTGGAGAGTTTATAGCCACACCCCCTTCCAGTTCAGTCTCTGCTTCATGTTTATAGAGGATGATGCGCTCTCTCAGCTTCTTGTTCCTCTGCCATGCCTCCCCACCATAATGGATTTTCATCCCAGTGGAACTGTAAGCTAAATAGACTCTTTGTTCCATAAATGTTTTTTGGTCATGATGTCTTATCTTGGCATCAGAAGCCATTAAAGCACATAGCATGGCTGAATGCATGCCCTTGACACTCTCTTACCACTTTAAATTCAGGAGCATAAAAGTTCAAGTTCTTTATTCCATAGCCAGCTTTGTATCCCCCCCCCCACCTTTAATAAGACATCCAGACATAGGAACATAGGAACTCACCAGAATTTCTAGACCCATCGCCTTTAAGGATTACAGCTAATTTGGGACAAAACCAACTTTTCATTTCTAGAGAAACAGAACAGCGATAGGAGATGCCTATGCTTTGTTTTCATTTTATCCTTATCTTTTACTAGAGTTCACCAGTCAGTCATATTTGTGACATGTCAGAGATCATCTTCACACACAGGGGCTCTCTGAGCTGGGGTTGGAGGGGCTTTGATCCCGACTTAGACACAGCTGGGCAATCAATGCTGAGCTTGCTTCTCCTGGGGCTTCTTTTCTCTCTTCTTCATTCTCTCGAGCTCTTTCAAACTCAAATCATTGTACTCGCTCTTCTTAAGGGTGAAATTCTTTGGACTGGTCTGGGTCTGCTCTCATATCCCTCCTCTTACATCCTCTCACTGGTTGACTTGAATAGTGGCCTTCCCGGATTTTTGGTTCTAAAGGTTTCACTCCCCTCCACCTTGCTAGGCTTTATTAGTCTCCTCTGTGTGCTTTCATGTCATCAACCACCACTGGTAATTGAATAATTTATTCGTTGGCTTATTTATTTATTGTTTGTCTTTTCCTTCAGATGCTGTAGGACTTGTGGTTGTTTTTTTTGTGTGTGTGTGTCTGTTTGTTTTGTTTTGTTTTTTTCCCTGCACTCGTTGATGTTTTCGTGTGAGAAGCTGGTTTTAAGAGGAAACAGATAACTTTGTCAGCAAGCCCTCAGCCTCTAGTGGGAAATGACATGGCCTGCGGCAAAGAGAGAAATTTGGACCAAAACACTTTTGTTATTCTCATATATCCAAAGATCTTTATTTATTTCCTCCACACTGTCTCCCACTTCACCGGAGCTCTTAATATGAATCCACTGTAACTCCAGGACCAATTTTCTCCATGAACATAAAGGCAAAATCACTGCGGCTTTCATAGTTTGGTTTTTCAAATAGGGATCACCGTCCTCTCAATACAATGGGCCATAGTGTTCTGTTTGTTTAGCTTGTTAAAGGCTTGACCCCTCCTGATGGGAAGATTGCTCAGATTTCCCGATTCCAAAGTCCCTTCTGTTGCACAAGTCCAGCCGATTGCTTGTCAGGATGACACAAGAAGGAACTGAAGTCAGAGCATGACCCAGTTAAAATGTTTGTGTGCTGTCCCAGGGAGAAACCAAAGCCGAAATCCGATAACAGGACAGGGAGATCTGGAGATACACACTGACCTGAATAACAAGCAGGGAGAAGAAAGCTGGAGAGTAAGCTGGCACCCTTCCAAAACCTGGTCATTGTGTGAATTCCTAGAAGCTGTTGGGAAATGGGCTCACCCAAATGATTAAACCACAGAGCTTTGAAGAGGCAGTAACACCAACCCAGCAGATTGGCATCTGTGGTCCAAGGCCAGTCTCGGTGGGTTAAGCTGTCTTTGTTTTGCTGTTGCTATTATTGGTCCCGGTGCCCTGTTAAACTCTACGATGAAATCAAAAGTTGAATGGCGTCTTCATCTTGTAACATGCTTCTAAACAGCGGCAGGAGCAGTACTGCATCGTCCAGCATTAGACCCACTCACCATAGACAGCCTCATGGAAGAGCCAGCTTCTCTTTCAGTGCCATGGTTTTAGAACAGTCTAGTGGGCTAACTTGGGTGTCTGCTTATGTCTCAAGGGGCAGGCAGATAGATGTTCTGAGAAATTGGATTTGCAGAATTAGACTTTGTGAGGGAAAGGCAGGAAAGGACTTACTGGATTCTACCTGCTTACTTCAGGCAGTGTAAACACAGCAGGAAAAAAGCCAGATAGAGCCTGGCATGGTGGCTCATGCCTGGTATCCCAGCTCTTTGGAGGAGGACTGCATTCAGTCCAAGGCCAGCTTGGACTACACAGTGGGTCCAGGCAAGCCTGGGCTACAGAATGAGAACTTGTCTCAAAAGTGAAAACAAAAATAGACAAATAAAAAAGGCACACACAGCCTTTCTTTTTCCCAGAAAGACACTATCTACATATAAAGATAGAGTTACAAGAACTGAGATCCATAACTAAAGCTCCTCTCTTCAGAAAACAAAATTGTACTTTGGGTCACCCTTCAGCATGAAAGAAGAGATCATGTCATCTAATGGCTGCCATACTCATGTTTGTCTCAGTGACAGAATGATACAGAGAGACTCACCCAACACACACATATGAATAACATGAAGCCATGAAGCTCATTGGTTTGAAACACCAGACAAAAAGATCAAGATCTCTTAATGAGCGTATATGAGTGTTGAGTATTCTCTAGGCTCAAACAGTCCCTTGTTTATGCTTCTGTGTGCTCTGTCAGAAATTCACGCTGAAGCTTTGTTGAGTTCTGAGATTTACAAGAGCAAGAACATGTTAAAAATGCCACGTAAACTCTTTGACAGTCTGCCTGAAGCAGAGAGTTTAGGTTCAGAAGGGGTATTTACTTGGCACAGAAGAGTGATTATGAATGATAAGATGTGAAAATAGGGTAGTCGAGCAGACACGGATGAGGAGCGAGGGGGCCTGAGTTTCATTCTCCAGATATCACCCAGGACAATATCACCTCTCTAGACCTTTGTTCTTCGTATCTAAAGTTCACCCTTAGAGCTCAGCTCTTAAACCCTGTGAAGAACAAAAATGTTCCCTACAAGATTAGATGTTGTATATGTGATACACAGAGTATAAATTTAATCGAACAAAAAATCTTCAAGGGTGAAAAATATCACCATAATAACTGACACCTTTTAAAAGCACATGTGAAGCTGTGGCAGTGGCTCAAATGGTAAAGCTGTTGCCTGGCATACAAAAAACCCCAGGTTCAGTTCCCAGGGCTGCAATTAATTGATTCTTTTATGTGTTTTAACGCAGTTCCAGGCCCTGGTTATAAGCCTTCTCACATGAATTCCTTTCTCTTAATTTTTGACATCTAATGATGAGGGTAGCATCATAATTCCTTTTTTAGAAAGAATATTGTGTGTTGCTTTCAAGCACATGCGGAAAACCAAGATTTAGAAAGTGCTGAATGTGGGAACTGGGATTGGGTTAGGTGTTAGTGATGGAGTTCCTCATGATGGGTGCCTTTTGAGAAATGGTTTGGCAGCCCCTGCGGGTGGTCCCACCGAACAGTGCTGCACAGGAACTCATATTGAGTTTCTGTGTGAGTTTCTTGTGTAGAAGCAGCTTCACGGACCTATCCCACAGAATGGATTTCTTATAGGCAAGTTGATGCATTGTCTTGCAGTTTTCTAAACTATACCTAGCCACCACCCACTTGAGACCTAGTGAACTGACTGAGATCAAACATTACCCCATTGCTCAGTGAGTCAGACAATTGTTGATCTTCAGCACACGATATTAGAACATACCAGTGTCCTGACTTCAGGTGTTTGCTCACGTCTCAAGGCCCATGTCTCTGAGATATGATGTAAGATGTCTAAGGAGATTAGACACTGCTGATCTAAGCTGCATGTGGGTGGGAAAGAGGAGAGACTCCCTGAATCCTCTCTGCAGCGAGGCAGCAGACATAGTTTCATGCTATTTGTATATAGCAGCCTGAGCCATCCTTTGCAGAGATCTCCACTCAGCTAAAGCTGGTCGCAGGGCAAAGCAATTTTATGATGGTCTAGAATGAATAAGAGCTGGAGTTTATAAAAAAAATTAAATATAGATTAAAGTGTGAAGAATAGTAGAAAGGGGGCAGTCAAAGGAAGAGAAGAGTTCTCCTGAGAGTGTGGTGTGGGTTTCTGAAGGGAGAGGCACACTGCAGTGTGTTTACAATAGCTATATGTACCATTTTGGTGAGTTTTGATGTTATCGTCTTCAAAAGGTACCTAAGATATTTAAATGAAAGCACGGAGTGATTCCTGAAGGGCACCTAACAGGATTGCAATTACTGAGGTAGAGATCTGTATTACTAGAGTGCAGGAAGGGTAGCTTTCTGTGAAGAAAAATTAAGTTTTGTTTCCAAGATTCCTAGAAAATATCTGGGGAAAGGTGACTCCCCACCTAAAGTTTTATATACTCGGGCCTTAGCTTGGTTTATTGTGACTTTAACATTCTTACGTGGAAGTATTTCTGCAGAAGGAAATGGTCTCTATGTTGTCAGTCGTCACAGAAAATGTTTAGTGAGCTGGAATTCTGAATTATCAGCTTGCTTCAGCCAATGTCCCTATATTTTTCAGCCTTTTTATTCTGCCCCAGATCCCAGCTCAGAAACGAAATGATATGGTGGAAGTGATGCCCCAATGGATCCACCGAACAGCACTAAAGCAAAGACATGATTCTCAGCCATGAGCTTAGGACACAGCTCTCCCGTGGTTTGGGTACTCACTGGACACTTTTTGGGTTCTGTGCTATGCTCTAGCAGCACTCTGCTTTCTCTCTGTATGAGAAGATGGCTACTGTCCTTGGAGACATCAGTTCTCCAAATTCTACCTCCAAATAAAATAGCTTTTCACTCTATTCGATTCACATAACCACTTGGAGCCTCAGTTTCTACTTAAACAGAGAACTGTCTCTTCAACCACTGTGTCTCATCCTAGGGTTAAATGACAGCCTTTATGTGTAAGTACTTCTGACAACTTCACATAAAGGACCACAAATTCATCGGGCATATTTTTTGGCCTCCAAGATCAGATTTCCTTTCTCTTTCCATACTGCAATATTTTACTTCACACCTTTCCAGACATGCTTGTGTGTTTAAAATAGCTGATTCATTAACATGGACCCGTGCCTTTGTTTTTAAAACCAGACATGTTCCATGTTCCATGGTTGGTTTTTCAAATTATGAGACTTGAGATTTTTCCAAGTCATGTAAGGCGTTGGGCAGTATAAATCAAAGCACTGAGTGGCTCCTCACACCGAAAGGCTGCCTCAGAGCTGAGACAAAACAGATTGGAGTTACAGATCTTCATCAGTGCAAGAAGCAAGCAAGGGTACCTCAGGACTATTTACAGAAAGCCTTCTGATTACCCCAACGGAAGCAATCTTATGAGACAGCTATCGAGTCTTTTACCTTTCCTGATAACCTAGACAGCTTCCAATGTGTCACTGAAGTTGACTCAGTTATGGGTGGTGTCTAGCATGGGCATGGGGCATGTCCTTCTGTTTGGGGGAAGCCCAGTGTCAGTTAGGCCTGCGTAACTGACCGAATTGTGTCAGTCAGTATGTAGATGTGGGTATTGGCAGCGGGTCCAAATGAGTTACAGTCTCTGGAGCTGTTGGCCTCCCTACTGACCCTCCCACTCCCTTGATCTTCTTCTAAACCCTTCTTTCCCTCTTCTGTGCCAGTATCTCTTGCCAGCTCCTGCCCATCCTGCCTTGATGACCCACAGCCTACATTCATTAAACATTCGTTAGTGTAACTTGCATGAGGGTAAGGATACCTTATAATGAAGAAGCTCCACCTTAATGTCTAGAGAATTCTTCTTCCTACATTCTGCAATGGCGGGTGACCTGGCAAGTCAGGAAATAGATTTAATCTTTATTATTTGACATTATCACTTACATCTGTATCTCTTCCAACAAACTCAACACTACTGAGCTGTTGGCTCAGTGAATGACTTGACTGGGAAGCGTTAGACTAAACAGAGTGGTGAGAATCACCATCCATGGGAAATGGAGAATGGACTTTGCACACAGCACACCTCAGGCTTTTCCTGTCTTATAAAAGATATCTTGGTGAACTTGGAATCATGAGGGTGGATTTTCAGTGCTGACCTTAGAATATAGGGAGGAGGCTGACATTCAAGGGTCTTCTGCTTTCTTTACCTGAAAATACAACTGAGAAAGCCAGAGCATAACTAAGTTTCATAGTGATAAGAACTCATGTGTGACAGGTATTTGACACAAGGTAAGACTGGGTCTCAATGAAAGAATCTAAATGAATGAACATTAAAAGCACTGATGGGAACTGAGGCCTATTCTCTTGTCCTCTCTATAACATCGTCCTATCCATGTGATGTTGAGAAGACAATAAATGGAATTGTAAGTCTTGGATAGAAAGTTCAGCTGGACATTCACGGTGGGACATCTGGGTTCTAAAGATATTTGTCATCTGCAGGGAACATGTTTCCTAGGATGTGATTTCTGTTATTTGGGTCATTCAGTATGTAGCTGTCTTGCCTGTGAGGCATTCACTGTTCATAGAACATCTATGAAGGAGTGGGGTGACCAGCTGAACCAATTCACTCAGAGAATTACAGCCTCTCACAAGAGTTGAAGAGGGGTGAAGTATTGTTGTATTTCTCCTGTTCTTAGTCAGTCTAGTTTTTTACCCTATGGGACACAATTATCATTCACGTATTTTCATTTCTTTTAGAAATAACTTGCACCTGAGTTCTGCAAAATACAAACATGTGTTCATTCTTGTCTCTCAACATATGCATGTTTGGTCTATTTATATACTATGGATGAACTTGGAGTGGAGTCAGCCATAGTGACTCATACCTCTAATCCCAGCATGAGGGAGGCCGAGGCTGTTAGTTTTGGGCCAGCCTGAATTACACAGTGAGTCCCAGGCAATCCTGCCTTATAGTTGGACTTGGCTCCAAAGCATACAAGCAAACTAACAACACTCCCAAACAACTCCAAGTCATTTTCAGAAGGCCAGGTAATAGGAGTACTCTGGGGTTCTCCCTTTATAAAAATGGATGCGCTGGTTTCCATCATCTGCCAGGTCCTTTATAGCTAGAAAGCTCTCTGTAGAAGACAAGGATTTAATTTGTTCAATGTGCTGAGACATTTGAGAAAAATCTCATGTGTAAAGGAACAGAGTGAATTCATGCTTGGGACTGTAAACATGCTCAAAACCCATGGTTAAGGAAGTCATGGGCCCCAGGGGAGAGCCTGTTGGTGGTGGTAAATTGCCGTCTAAGTACTCATGTTTATATCCATAGACTTGTGCTGCCCCCAGCCTTCATCTGAGGAGCTTCTTATTGCCGTGGGTAGGGGGCAATGCAGAGATCTATTTCTGTCTAAAGTAGCTGTGAGCACTCAGTGATAAGACACATCTGCGTCGCCCCTGCTACCCGAAGTCAGGGAACATCAGAAAAGAGGGGTGCAAAGATGATAAAAGCAAGAGGATGGGAAAGAGTGATGTGCAGTGCTCTCTGTGAGCACAGCATGGCTGTGGCGTCCACGAACTCAGAGCAGCTGGGATTGTCTGCAGGGGATCAAGCTAGGTGAGAACTCTGAGAAGGGGCTGGAGAGATGGCCCAGTTGTGTAGAAAACTTCTTTCTGTTGCAGAGGTCCTAGGTACAGCTCCCAGTACTCTCACAGTGACTCAAAACCACCCATATCCTTCCTATCCAGGAGCTCTGCTACCCTCTTCTGACCTCTGAGGGCACTAGGCATAGGAGTACACACAGGCAAAGCATTCTAAATAAATCTAAAGAAAGGAATTCTAGCATGGAGGGTGGAGGGGCCCTTGAGGCATCCCCCCAGCTGAGGATTTTATTATTAGCTGACGGCCGGTGGAGAAGGAAACATCTTTTTTAATTTTTTATTTCTTTTTTTTTTTTTGAGATGTGACCACTCATAAGTTGGCCATTCCCCAGAGGATGACCAACTCCCATGCAGATGTATAGGCATCACCAATTGGACTCAGTAGGTTCAAAAAAGCTAAATGGATAAATTCATGAAAAATGAATAACTGTAAAGGAGAATGTTAAGTTGAAGCTGTGAAAGGATGTTCTTGAGCAAAGGTGAAGGAGGAAGGTCATGGGGTCGGCATGATCAAGATAACATGTACATCTTATACATGTATGGAAGTGTCAAAGAATAAATAAAAATATTATTTAAAAACAAGGATAGAAAATGAAGACCTTCTTCAAAAATGCAAATGTAGCAAGTTAAACAAACAGTACAAGGAGGGCAAGCTGTTTCAAAAGGAAAGGAGTGTGGCCTTATTTGTTTTTCTCACAGTTCACACGACAAGGTCCCAAGGGGCACACGCTGTGCTGTGCATGAGCTATTTATTCTTTAGCTTTTCCATTTGGTAATGCACTCTACAAATATATGCTCAGAATGGGCAAAGTTCAACTGGCTCTCACCTGCACGTTTGAGTATCTAAGCGTTCCACTTGCTTGTCACTGAACTTTCATCTTCTGCAAAGGAGCAGTTGTCTAGTTTTTCAGCTTAGCGTCTCACAAGATCTGACTGTTACAATTCTCGAGGAAGCATGGCTGTCTCATGGGTAGCCCACCTGCCTCTGTTCCACAGGGTGCATGGAACAATTCCGGGGACCGTAGCATGAAGTCCACTCTTCAGGTTTGCTTCAAGCTCCATGCCATCTGGCCCACCCAAGTCCTTCCTTCGAAGTTCCCCAATATCTGGGCAGGGGGGAGGGGTGTTGCAAGTGGGACATGAGCTTTCCCGGCAAGCCTGCTAACTCACGGTGAAGTGATCGAATGAGATGTCAAGATCAAAGCTACGAAATACATGCATGTTTAACCAAAATTGCAACATGAACTAGTTCTGAGACCTTTGCCAAGTTCTCTAAGCTTTCTGAAAAGATGAAGATAAGAACCACTTTTCAGAATCAAAGCTAAAAGGAGATAGGTCGTGTAGACTGTTTGGTGTATGAACAAATTAAGATTTGCTCACGAGCCTCCATCTTAATGCCACAAACCCTCTTCCTGCACAGCCAGCTTGACTGAACTTTCGCAGTGGAGCTCCCATGAGCCACACTGACCTTGAAACTGTCAAAGGCACCTGCTCTCTCAGGTGAACTCTTTCTTACCACCCTCATTACATTTTATTATTTATTGAAGGTAATTATAGCCTTATATCACCAACTGGCAAGCAAACATTTGTTTGTTTGCCCAAAGCCTTGTAACAGTTGATTGTACATGTTACACAGTATTTAAAAAGGAGAAAAATAAATTACATGAAATAAATTAGTATAAAGTGAAATAATAAATACATCAGGGGCTAATGAATGCATGTTAATTTATACATTCTCTAAGAGAAAATTTACTGGTCTGGAGAGATGGCTCAGGGTCAGGAACGCTTGCTGCTCCTTCAGGGAATCTAAATTCAGTTTTCAGCAACTGTGCTGAAAATGCCTGGGATGCTAGCTGCATGGACTATGATGCTCTTCCCTAGCTTTTCCTGTGTACTTGAATACCTGTAGGTGTACAGGCTTCTGCACACACACACACACACACACACACACACACACACACACACAAAATAAAAATATTAAAAAGAAAGAGATCTATTTGAAAACAGGACTAGGATTTACAGCATAGTGGTAGAGAACTTGCCTAGCATGTATAAGGCCCTGGATTCAGTTTCAAGTAGCATATGACACATACAGACACACATACTCTCTGTCACACACACATGCACAAGTTTATTAAAAATTATCTTTTAGTGAGGGTGCTGGTCCAGGATATGTAAAAAGCATCTGAATCAGTAAGCATAAAAAGAAAAAAATAACCAAGGAGAGAAACACTCACCTGCCGTTCACTGGAATACAGGTGATAGCTTCATGTGGAAGCTGCCTTGTTATTTTTCTAAAGAGCCATTGAGATCACGTTATGATTTCCATTTTTTAGACAAGGAGGTTGAGGCCCAAAGCTGCTGTGTCACGTGCCCAAGGCCGTATAACCTGAATAGCCAGGAATTACAGCCAAGTCTACTTCTAATTGCTATTGCCTCTTTGCTGATGCCCCAACTTGATAGGTCTTTCTCTACTGAAGAAAACAATCATCTCTCTTTGCAGGAGAAGGCCCACGGTTGTGTTACACCTGTGTTTTGGGGTTAGCACCGCACAGGTTCCTATGGTACCCCACCGCTAAAACAATAGACTCTACTAAAACAGAACAAAACAACAACAACAACAACAAAACACTCTTTGACTACTTTAAAGAACCTTTGCAAGTAGAGCCGCCAATACACCCTTGTTCATAGTCAGAGCTCAGCGACACTCCTGGTGAATATTTTTTTATTGAGGAGCCTGCAGGAAACACTATATTGAAATAAGTACAAGTTTGTGTTCTCAAAGTATGTGGCTATTTGCAATGGGTTCACAGAAATCTCAACTAGAATTTTTCTTTTGAGCAAGGTGTGGTGGCGCAGGCGTGTAATCTCAGGATTCAGAAGGTTGAGACGGAAAGATCACAAGTTCCAGGCCAACCTGGGCTACACGGTAAGCCTCTATTTTCCCCTTTTCATGTTTCTACGATTTTTCTTTGATGCCTGCTAAGTGTATGTGTTTAAATTGCCTAGAGGTCAGCTTTTGGGGCTACTGGCAGAATGCTTCAGAAGTGAGGTCCAGCTGGAGGGAATTATGAGACCCAGGCTGTTTCCTCCTATCCTGAAATGACCAAGCTTTCTCTAGGACTTATTCCTTTCACAAAGAATGGTTGTTGGAACAGAACCAAGAAAACGAAAGCTATAGACTGACTATGGACTGACACTTTTGCATCTGAAAGCCAAGATGACCCTTTGCTCTACATGCTGTTTATAGTAGGGTTTTGTCTCAGTGAACAGAACACTGACTAGTTTCACCCTTTACCTATAGCTCAGAATGCAGAGAGATTCTAACCCTCAATACTGGAGGCTCTGCTGTGCTGCCACACCGATTGTCTCTTTATGTACAAGGGTCCGGCTGTGTCCACAGGATGCAGGTTGAGAGACTAAACAGAAGTGTTTCTTACCTGGTCTTATGTTGTTTGGGATGTCAAGACTGGATGGGAAAGCCTGAGTAGAAAGGTAGGCACGCCAAGGATAAAAATGACATATGTAACTAGTCACAGATATGGTACACTAAAAGGTGATCGTTTGGGGCACTGCTTGTGAAGCCTTCACTGGCTTTGTTTATCTTCCTCTATCGTGGAAAGTTTCTGCCTCTCAGAAACAGACAAGACTGAAAGACTAAAGCCATCTCGCCGAATGGCACTCTGCATCTCCACCCATCTCAGTATCCTCCCCCACAGATCTGTTGCCTTGAATTGCCTTTTGTGCTGTAAAAGCCAAATGAGAGGCTTTTAAATGATTTCCGTTGCCTAGGAGAGAGAAACAGTATCCAGAGCAACACAATCATCAAATTTTATTATGTGTTAGCTAGTGCTATATATTTCAAAGTTTTGCTTTAAAGGGTATCATTTAGAAAAATGGGACTGCTTCTGATTGGCTTGGAAGTTTCTATTGTCAAAACGTATTACCAGGAAAGTACAATATGTTGGAAAATTACAAGGAACAGCACTTCAGTCCTATTTGGACTTTATTTATAAAAACACAAATTAATAGCAAATGAATAAAACTTTTAAACCATTAGCCGAGTAATAATACTAAACAAAATAACTAATAAAACAGCCGCATCCAAACAGCTGTTTAAGAAAAGCCAATGATATTTCATCCATTGTCAAACTTGGCACTTGAGCAAAATAAGGACCAAAGTAAATATTTATTGAATCATGTGCGATTACTCAGAATTCCTCTCTTATAAATAGAATAAGCAAATAAACCCTGATTTATAAAAACCCTGGCTAACTAAATCAGTTAATGGCTCTATTCAAAAAATTCTTATCATGTAAACTGTGAATTCACAATTATAATTGAAAATTACTCGTTTCTCTATGAATTTAATATACATATAGTTAACCACCTGCTTGACTGTTACATAGAGTCATTTAAATGTGCAAATGGATGTTCAAATGTTTGAAGGCTTTTGAACCAAAGGCATTAATTGCCAGTCTGTGTTAATGGAAACACACAGAATGGATGCTTGATTTTCTCTGTAATAACTATAAAAATTCCCTGGGCTTCTAACTCTCTGCTAAGCACACACAGAGGCTTTTATAGGACGTGCTCACTGGAGAGATCGAGCCCCTCAACCTGACCAAATAGGTGAAGAGAAGGTAGGAAAACACTTACGGGGAGGTTAAGGACTTAGGAGGCTGAGGCAGGAGGATGATAGAGGTCAAGCGCTGAAGGCCTGTCTAGGCAATAAAGTGAGTTCTTGTCTCAAAGAAAATCAAAATTAGGGGTTGGAGAGATGGATCAGTGGGAAGAGTGCTTGCTACAAGCACAAGGACCTGAGTTCAGTTCCCTAGCATCCAACAAGGCAGCTCGGCATGGCTTGATGCATTTGCAATCCCAGTGACGGCTGGAGGGTGACAGTAGGACCCTTGGAGCACACTGGCCCAGCAGTGTGGCCAATCATGAACTTCAGATTCAGTGATAAACACCATCACAACAAAATAAGGTGACGAGCCAGAGAAGACACATAACATCAACTGTTGGCCTTCACATGCGTGCCTACCCGCACACACAATCACTTACACAGCAAGTACACACACAAACAATCGTGACAGCAAAAATGACAAATGGTCCATTTCTTCTATCATGGCTATGCTTAAACAAAGGTCTTAATGCTTTCCAACAAGAAGGCGTAGCTCTGAGACAGACATTGAGAAGAGGCCAAGTTCAAAGTAAGCCTTGGGGGAATATCAGTGCTCACTTGGTTCCTTCCTGTTGACCCCTGGGCAAGTGACCTTGTGCTTTCCTTTAGTGGCCTCCAGACCTGGAAATTACTTAGGACTGAAGGCTATGGCCCATATCTGTGATGCTTTTCCTCTTCAACACAGTGTGTCAGCTCCTGGTCCTCTGCCCCAGGTTTGGTGATGTACATAGAAAAATGATGGTGGCTTGGGTACGTTCTTCCATTCCACCTCCTAGTGAGCTCTCTAGGGCAGGAAGCTTCTCCAAGGCTATAATGCACAGTGGACACCAAAACTGACAACCTTAGTGACCAACCTAGTGATTACTACAACTTATAATACTGGCTACCACAGTGACCACTATGGTTGACCACTATGGTTGAACACCATGACTGATTGACCATTACAGTGACTACTAAAGCTGATCACCACAGTGACAACCATAGTGACCACTATGGATGACCATCACAAAAAATTTACCGCTTCTATAACCGCTATGACTTACCATCACGATGGGCATTACAGATGACCACCAGAGTGACTGCTCTGGATAATCATCTCAGTAAAACTAAAATTGAACACAACAGCGACCAACACAGAGACCGCTCTAGCTGACCATCACAGTGGACAGGACAATGCAACGTCTTAGTAACCGTGGTGGCTGACCGCCACAATGGAAACTACAACTGATCACCACGTGAACACTCTGACTGACAACTGCAGTGTTACTCTGTGTTTTTGTGGTGCTTTCTGGCAACAGGATGAAGAATAATCAATGTCAATGTCTAGAAAACACTTGGGGACCTAAGTGAAGACAAGCTCAGCCTAATGCCTAAGCTTTTGTCTTCAGTGGGGAGTCAGAATTCGGAGGAATGTGGGTTCCTTAATTTTCTCCAGCAGCCCAGATTGCAAAGCCAAGTTGTTGTTGTTGTTTCTCTCCAGACTTTATTATTGTTACATTATATGAGCAAAAACGATGTTTCAGGCTTGACTATTTCCCATATAGCACACTAAACAGCTTCTCATCTCTCATCCGATGGGAAATAAAAGAAACTCAAATGGAGCAACGCACTAAGAAGAGTTAAAAATGGATAGCTACTGGCAAAATAATGAATCTTATTGAGAAGGAAATTTACAAATAAAAAGGTGAACAGAACAGATATTTTAAAATGAGGCAATGAGGAGATATTTTCTGGGTAAATGCACGTGTCATCAAGACTGAAGACCTGAATAGAAGGCGATAACAGACTCTTAAAAGTTATTGCTGATCTTCATGTGCATGCAAACGCACATGCACACACACACAAATAAATAAAAAATAACTTTTCAGACTGTTTTTTTTAGTTATTTACTGGAAAAGCGTGCTGCTTAATACCAAGCATGACCTAGTATGGTTAGTTTGAAAAGCCCAGATCTCCCACAAGCCAAGGTCATTCAGGAAAGAGCTGCAAGTAGAAAAGTGGACCAGCACTCAGAAAATCAGGTGTTCATTTCTTTATGGGAGAGAAGAAGGAAGGAGGGAGGAAAAAAAGAGAAGAAAAGTGGACGATAAAAAAGAAAATCTGTGCTCTTGTCCTGCATGTATGAGCAGAGAGCTGAAGTCACACAAGAAGTGTATACCCTTGGAGACAGAGCTGGACCTTGGTCCTTGGGAGCCCTTACAGGCTGACTCTAGGCAAGCTCCAGCCTCCAGGACTTTATGGAGCAATGGAGGCACATGGCAGTGTGTGTGTGTGTGTGTGGGGGGGAGATGAACCAAGTATATGTCTAGTTTCTACAGAGGTCATGATTTAACCAATGGCCCAAAGGGTCTGAACATTCCAGTTCCACCCCCATATACATCCATACTTACTTTTCTAACAGCACTACCTTTAGGGACTGTTGGATGTAGGGAGTAATTTGATGCAGCAGGCTTAAAGGCGACATAAGTTCATTATGTGAAGCTCTGTAGCTGGTCTCTAAGAATTTGTGGAGCATGGTCCTTTCTAATGATCCAGGACATGGCCCTTTCAGTGTGGGATAGAAGTGCTGGGCAAACCAGGATAAGCCGGTTCCCTTGGGTAAGAGGAGTGCAGGGCATTGGGATTCTGTCCGGATGAGAAGAGATGACCCAGCTTTGTAACTATGTAGTTCTTTTTTTAATTTTAATTTTTATATTAATTACAGTTATTCACTTTGTATCCCAGATGTAGCCCCCTCCCTTATTTCCTCATGATCGCACCCTCCCTTCCTCATCTCCTCCTATTCCCCTCTCCAAGTCCACAGATAGGGGAGGTCCTCCGCCCCTTCCATCTGACCCTAGCCTATCAGGTCTCATCAGGACTGGCTCCATTGTCTTCCTCTGTGGCCTGGTAAGACTGCGCCCCCATCAGGGGGAGGTGATCAAAGAGCCAGCCACTGAGTTCATGTCAGAGACAGTCCTGTTCCCTTACTAGGGAACCCACTTGGACACTGAGGGGCCTTGGGCTACTTATGTGCAGGGGTTCTAGGTTATCTCCATGCATGGTCCTTGGTTGGAGTATCAGTCTCAGAAAAGGCTGCTGTGCTCAGATTTCTTGGTTCTGTTGGTCTCCTTGTGAAGCTCCTGTCCCCTCCAGGTCTTTCTATTTTCCCTTTCTTTCATAAGATCCCCTGCACTCTGCCCAAAGTTTGGTTATGAGCCTCAGCATCTGCTTTGATACACTGCTGGTTAAAGTCTATCAGAGGCCCTCTGTGGTAGGCTCCTGTCCTTTTTCTTGTTTTCTTCCTCTTCTGATGTCTATCCCATTTGCCTTTCTGAATGAGGATTGATCATCTTACCCAGGGTCCTCCTTGTTGATTAGTTTCCTTAGGTGTACAGATTTTAGTATGATTATCCTATATTATATGTCTAATATCCACTTATAAGTGAGTATATACCATGTGTGTCTTTCTGCTTCTGCAATACCTTACTCAGGATGATCTTTTCTAGTTCCCATCATTTGCCTGCAAATTTCATGATTTCCTTGTTTTTAATTGGTGAGTAGTATTCTATTGTGTAAATGTACCACAATTTCTGTGTCCATTCCTCAGTTGAGGGGCATCTGGGTTGTTTCCAGGTTCTGGCTAATATGAATAAAGCTGCTACAAACATGGTTGAGCAAATGTCCTTGTTGTGTACTTGAGCATATTTTGCTATATGCCTAGGAGTGGTATAGCTGGATCTTGAGGAAATCCTATTCCTAACTATCTATTGCTTGAGGTATAAACTTTCTGTGCAAAAGTAGGGAGCAAATTAAAAGCAAACATCAATAAACAGCATGCATACACACAACCCGAAGACCATGTCTTCCTAGCACACTTCATCTACAGAACCCTGGGCACAGACAGATGTAGGCTGTTTCTGATTCATGTGCCTTCTTTTCTCCAGAGTTCCTTGTGTTGGGATTGAGGTATGGGTCTCAGTTATACATCATGGGGAAGGGCTTCATTGAGGATAAGCTCAGTGTACATGTATGTCACAGTTCCAGGGAGGCCATGGCCAAGAACAGTCTGTGGTCAGTTGCATACTTGGGGAAACTAGATGTGTACTACCTGTCCTGGAGGCTGTTTTGGTATAATCAAAAGCTCAAAGTTTACAGATATAATGTCACTTGCTGGCTAAGGTTCATTGGTCCCACATCACTGGATGTCCGAGGCTGCCAAGAGCTTAATAAGTAGGTTTTTTGTCTTCCCTCAACATTTCTCACTTTGTGACTTATGTGGTCACAAAGTGACCAACAGAGAGAGCAAGTCTGAGGTCATCAGAATTCCCCCTTTTGTATACAGACATTGTTTAAACTATTCCTATCAGAAGAATACCAGCAGAGGCAATAATTTTTGTTTTGTTTCAGGACTGACATTTTATGAGCTGGTTGTTTTAAAATAAGGCTTCAGGTTCAGTGAGATCAGTTCTCTGGAAAGCATGGTATGTATCTGATGTAACTTGCAACTGTTAGGGGAACAGCTTCGGGTGTTTACATCAGTTTACAGTGGAGATAAGTTATCTTGTGACATCAGGACCAAGGTGTTTTGTTATATCAGATAAGATGAAGGTAAGTATTTGCTGCTGAGGTTTCCTTGGTGCCCAGCATTCTGGTCTTATGTAAGAAGGTAAAAGAGTTACCAGAATTTTTTGCCTTTATCCTTCCCGAAGGAAGATTTAAAAAAAAAAGATTTTAGCTTAAATCACATACTTCTTATATGTATACACACACACACACACACACACACACACACACACACACACACACTTTGTCGACTTGGTTTGGTTCAGATAAAATAAAAAAATAGAATAAATTTTAACTTCCTTATGGGTTTTTCTGTAACTGTGGTCTCCTTGGAACTTTCAAGGATTTTAACAAAATTTTCCCTGTTTTCTTTTTGTTTGTTTGTTTCTTCCTTCTTTCCTTCCTTCCTCCCTCCCTTCCTTCCTTCCTTCTTTCTTTTGATCTTTCTGTCTGCCTGCCTGTCTTTGCTTTTAAAGATTATTTTAACTTACATGTATCTGCATGAGTTTGTGTATTATGTGTGTGTAGGTGTCTGATGAGGTCAGAGGGGGCATCTTGGAACTCATTACAAGCAGTTGTGAGCTGCCTGATGTGGGTGCTGGGGACTGGATTCAGGTATTCTGCAAGGGCAGTAAGCTCTTAACCATGGGATCATCTCTTCAGCCCCACATGGAAGTCTTATATGTAGTGGTATCGGTCCCTAAACCCATCTCAGTGATGTGCTAGACTTTCAGGAGTCAACATTACTGTTTTGTATTTCAGTTCCTGTACTAAAGTAGTATACTGAGGTGTGATGGAACTGTGAAAATTGCTTTATAGAACAAGTTTTTGTCCCTTATCTGTTTATTGTGCAATGTACATCAGATACTGAAAATCAAGCTTGTGCTTCATGTCCTTCTAGCCATGGGAATAATATTAATAGTATATAGTCTCTGTAGTCCCTGGCCTGTTAACAGTGCCATTGCTGATGGCTTTTCTCATCCTTGGGTAAGGGTGAAAGCTCTATCCAACAAGCAGTATCTCTGTGCATGTGTGTGTGTACATGCAGAACTTGTGTATGCAGGCATGTGCCTTTGTATGCTGCTTTGAAGCTTGTTATCCAGAGATGATAAACCTGTGTATATCATTTACCCAAATCGTTAAACTATTTGAGGCAAATCCGGGTATTTATAGCGATAGCTAGAACACATAGTGCTCATGTATTGATCAGTTAGCATATGAACAAAGAGATGGATTGTGACACCTGGAGAGGAAAAACAAAATACGAAACGAAATCTTATTATGCAGCAGGAATCTTAATCTTTGAAGAACAAATGTGGCATATGAGTTATAATTGTCATTGTTTTGATATGGAACATTTTGTATCTTTTATTCACTAAATAAGTGTATGATTCAGGGAAGTGTAGAGACATGATTATTATATCATGTGGTAAATTCGTACAAAGAAAAAGACAAACTTTTGACATATGCTCCTTTCAGTTCACTTATTCAATAATTCCTCAATACCTCTGAAAAATACCTAGACAGAATTAGGAAAAGGTTGGTGGGAAATGGCTTCCCTTCCAAGAAATTCTTGTGGTAGCATTTCTTCCTCTTGAAACCAAGCTTATAATCATACCTGAAACAGAGGCAGGCCTGGAGGCAATGCGTACAGATGAAAGAACCAGCAAAAACGGTGTCTGCGTGCGTTGGTGTGTATTGATCTATGTACACATGCATTACCAGATGTCTGTGTGTACATGCGTTTGTATGCACCTATATCAATGGCTAAAGCCATTCCAAGCACAAGAGAGTCACCAGTATTTTGCCTATTTTCAGTAGCAGATGGTGCCTGCAGCAGCAGGCACTTACGCATTTTACTCTTTTCATAACTGAAAGACTAATTCCAATTTTAAGGGCCAACTCTTTGGGTGAGCATAAATGGCTAAAAGTTCTCCTGGACAGAAAAACTTAACTCTTAACAAGTAATCTCTTGCTTTACATTAGGAAAAATGCATATTTGTAGTTAAAAATTGTTATATGCGCTCTTTCATTAGATACTAAGAAGTGGGACAGACAGAAAGAAAATCCACAGAGTTTAATACGCAAACACACAAGGCAAAGGTGGCCTCTAAGTACAACCTTAGGTTGAAATTTATCAGATTTGGGGCTTGATTTAAGAAAGAAAAGCTCAGTGTGGTTTCTCCTGGTCTTCAATCACTGACATATCTCTGAGATAGTACATATTCATCTATAGTACCGCAGCTCGTATAGGTAAAGTTCTTGAAGCAATTTGAGAAGCTGAAGATGTACACGTAAAAGTCTGTGCAAATCTGAATTGTACTTTCTACCAGATAAAAAATAGTTCTCAAGCCCTGAACTATGCATGACAGTATCATGTGTATAAAATTTGTGTACGAAATTGCTACACATTTTATTTGCAATTTACAAAGTGTTAAGTAGTCGTTAATCTCTGCTTGTAAATATCTCAGCTCAAATATGAAGGTACAATCTGTTATTGCAGGCAGCAAAGTGTGTGCCTCTCAAGTAGCTACGTGGAATGAAAAACAAAATCTCAGGAAGGTATGGACTGAATGAACTTTTATATCTAGCATTCTAAAAATGGCAAAACACGAGATAGTGAACAGAGCAGTGGGGGTGGGGCTAGAGGAAAAAAAGGGAGGTGTGATTGGAGTCAGCCCCGAGGAGTTTCTTCATGATGATGGAGCAGTTTTCAATCTCGATTGTGGCAGTGATTACAGGAACCTACACATGTGGTAACATGTCATAGAGCTGTACACAAAAGTGTAAGCTGAAAAAATGAGTGTATGCAAAAGCCTTCTGTTCTGTGTCAGTGTTGTGGCTTGGCTACTGTCCTTGTTGTGTAAGATGGCAGCACTGGGGGAGGCTGGGTGATGGGCTTAGAGGACTTTGGTCTACTGCTTTTGCAATGAGGCTATAATTATTTCGAAATGCGGAGGCTTTAGATCTTGTATTGAATAAGGAATCCCAACTTCTAATTAAACATACTTAGGAAGCGATTTAGGCAGATTGCGGTCCTTTCTGGAGGCGGGCCTTTTGCATATAAACACCAAAGACTTGATTTACCACAAGCCTAGCATCCAGGTCTATAACCCCCAAGCTGTGCAAATGGAGCAATGGCTGTTTTCTTTGCTTCCTTAAAAGTGTAGACTCAGGAGATTTCGGAGCAAGTAGAGATCTCCTGGAGAATGTGGGCCAAGCTCTAGCGTTCCCCCTTCTGGTTTTGGTGAACTCATTGGTAACTGGAGAGCTGTGTCCCAATTTCTCAGCAGTGTCTGGTCTTGTTGGAAACTTTACAAGCCACTGTTTTCCAGTACAAACTACAGAAACCTTAGTGGTAATCTTGTAAAGTTATCCACGTTATATATGATAAGACAAGTATTTCAATTGTTTTGTGCATGACATATGTGGATTCACAGATGCTGGCGTAAGGCCATATCAGAGATTAAAAACAAGTGGATACAAATAAACCAGGCTATCCGCCACAGTTTAGCAAACATTAATTTTAATCAGACCTAGGTCTGGGCAGATTTCTTGAGATGCATTAGCATCACATCTTCCTTTTAATATCGCCCTATGTATTCACATAAAAAGGAGGCATCTGCTAGGTCAATACTGTTCACGAAAGCCCAGAAGTTTGTAAACTCACTCCTGAGACGCAGGCCAAGCATACACTAACCTGAGAATTAAAGCTGCTGTCATTCGGAAAAGAGAAGATATTTTCTCTCCTTGACTCATGTAGTTTACATTCAACTCATGTAGTCAGTGACTTTTCTTCTTGGATTGCTAGTATTTGTGTGCCTTTGTAAATCTGCCCCGTGCACTAGCCCAGAAGGCCCCAAGCTGGGCCTTACTCTTGATCTCATGCATAAACAAATGACCTTAATAACATGATTATGTGTGTGGCTACTGATTTACCTTAAGTTAACAATGATTAAACTCAGTCTTTGAAGTAAACACAGGAAAAAAACTAGTCACTCATATCATTAGTATAACCATTTTATTAACAAAAGGAACCCATGGGGTTCAAACAAGAGTACAAAATACAATCTTTATTTTCCCCTTGGTTAAATTATTATTCTTTAATAAAAATTTTAAAAAGCTAGTGAATTTACCAAAAACACAACCTTTGCCTACTGAGTTTCTTATTGTGCAAAACAAAGACACAGAAAGTAAAGTTCTGCCCATGGAAGGAAAGACCGGTGTGTGCCAAAGGATGCACACTTTGAATCTCAAGCTTTGTGCATCAGAAAAAAAATCCTAAGGGCACTTTTCATTTTTCCCAAACTAAACGAGAGCAAAAGGGGACTAAACAGGCAAGTGTTAGCAGCTAAAAGTCTTATCTTCATTCTCAGGGTTTCTGATGTAGTTTTCTACATTCACGTTATCCTGGCTATAAGCTTCGGGTCAGACAGACCCCTATAAAGTTATGTCTTTGAGCTCTTCTTGTCAATGCCACTGTTAGCTCTGCTTCACTTTCACGGGGGGCTTCATGATTTCTCTAACCAACCTGACTGCAGTGGCTTTTCTACAGGGAGCCAACCTGTTCTGTGCCTCTCTTCCCACACTGCCACCTTCTTTCCCTTTGTTTTGGTTTCAAGATGGACCATGTCTTGACATAGCATGTAAACTACGGTCTGGAAGCCAAAAGACGGCTCATCATCTTTTCTACGGCAAAGATAAAAAGTTTAGACAGTATTTGAACAACCATAACTGTTTACAGACACACAACAAAAAGAAAAAAAAAAAAAGCAACAACAAATCTTTAAAAGACCAAAACAAGAAATAAGGTTCTGTGGTAGTTCCCACACTACAATTACTGGCAATTAATACCATTTGGCATTGTAGACAATGGCTTACAATGAAATACATGTGTTTGACACTAAAATGACCACAGAAGAGAGAGGTATGCTCAGAGGGGACAAGTTCTCATTTACCTAATATTGGTACAAAAGTCCCTGAACAAATGGCCCACTGACTTTTGAATACAAAACTTAACTCTAGAAGGATACCTCTAAGAGAACAAGGTGACTGAAAGATCGATCCATCGTCCTGATGGACGCAGCACAACATTCTGCCTGGGAAGCACCAGGGTTTCTAGAGTAAACCCTTAGGATTTGGCAGTCCAGGTCTCAACTGTGACATCTCCCTCCCACCTGGTATCAGAAATGTTCTCAGCTCATGGGACCATCAGACTGTAGAGATTGAGGGTGTGACCCTGTACAGGAGGGAGGAGGCTGGTAAAGACACGGCTGACCAACACAGTCCTGTAGGTCTGAATATCCTGAGGCTCAATGGCAACAAAATATTGCACCAAACAAGTTTTTCAAAGAAATCACAGTTGAAATGAAGTTACTAACGAACTAGAATAAGAATGTACAACACAGCAATCGCCGTCCACCCACTGAAGCCTCTTTACAGGGACCAAGTTCACGCGTGCTCCTGTCCTCTTTTGATTTGGGATTTCTTTTAAGAGCTTAGGTGTTCATATTTATTTCTATTTAATGCTGAGCTCATGGAATTTTTCCTTGATCTAGTTTCAGATCAAGTGACAGGCTGAGAGGAGTCTAAGTGCATACAGCAGAAGCTCCAGAGGTCAATCAGGCCTGGGCTTTTGAAAGCAGGTCCGACAAAGCCACTAGAGGTAGGATAAGAAAACACTCTGTTTTGTGTAGGTATCGGGTATCCTAAAGATGTCAGGCCTACCCTTCTTTTTTTTTTTTTCTAATATTCCCTAGGTAAATAAGGGATGAGGAAAATCAAACATATATCCTGCAGAAGTTCTTAAAGGTGTAAGAAGTACAGGCTTTCACAACACACTTTCATGCGAGAACTCTTTTTCCTTTTGATATGGGAAGTTTTTAAGGAATTCCTTCTAGGCTTCCTAACACAGTAGAACCAATTTCCAAAGTACATTTTAACCTCCCCACGAAAGAGTGGAAACATTGTCACTTCATCAGGTCTCACATGACCCCTGAATCCAGAAAGGATACTTTCAAAGACCTCCATCCTTGCTCTGGTAACATAAGAAATCATGAAGACCCCAAAACATGGGGACCTCAATTGCATTGAAATTAGACCACCTCCTCATTCACACTCACTCCAAGGCTGTCTTGTCCCCTACATAAAATCTTCCTACCAAGTCCCTAAGTTCCCAACTGTGTGTGAGCCCTGGTCAGAGCATACACCAGCAACATTCCAATTCCTTAAGACTCCTCTCTCCAACAGTGTGGGCATTCTTTCACTTCCTCTCCCACCACCAGGACTTCCAGTTTTTCAACTCATGTTTCCACCCACTTTTAAACGGGACAAGTGACCCCACCCTATAAACTTTTTTAACCATCCTACTGGCCTATTAAAATGTTCTCATATTCTTTCATTTCTGTCACCTTCAGATTTGAAGTTCATTGATATTCTGAAGTTAACTTTCTCTCCTATAGCAAGGCAGGTGAAAGAACCAATATTCGATGTAAGTAACAACACAGTGAATTCTGGAGTCTGTTCAGAGAATGAAGGAAACAGGCTGGGACTCTTGGGCATCCCCAGGATGTGGATCAACCTGCAGAGACAAAAGAGCGAGGTGATGGCTACAGCACTGTCGTTCTCCTACCTACTTCTAATTACATGATAGCTGTAAGGCTGGGTTGCTCAAAACCTGTCATTAAGTCTTCCTCTGGCTGCTGAGTTATCTTCCATGGCTAAATAAAACATCTTCAAGGCAATCCACAATACTGCACATGCATGCCAGAGATCACAAGCAACACACCAGAAGATGTGCTAAGTGGTTGGTTGTGATAATCTATCAACACTGTAAGAACAAGTTTATGCATATACCCTACCAATTATGAGTCAGCGACAGCACATTAATGAATGGAGCAAGTGATTGTCCGCAGACAGCATGACGAATCTAATTTTCTTTACCTCTGAGTAAAGAGGTGGAGGCTGGAACCGGAATTCTTGTATGCAGGCGAACATAGAGTAGCAGGTCTCTCCCTCACAGTCTGGGGGCTGAGGGTACGGAGGAATGTGTCGGGAGAATTCTTCTTCTGATACCACATCTGCATAATTTGGTGGTGCTGAAACAGAAATGGAGTTTGAGCTAAGAAATCCATGCAACAATCAATTTGTGTTTTCTCACCTCTGACAAAAACAAGAGATTGAGCCAAACTGAAGACACTGTGGCCATGACAAGATGTGGTTCCCTTGATACACAGCTACTAATACTGATTATCCTACTTTCAATTAGATTCCGTTTTTTTTGTGATCTACATATTACAATCAAAGCACACAAATACCTATGAGATGTAGCTATAGAAAATATATAACAGTCTATACTTTTATTTTAAGCATTTCTCATTGCTATGATATGATAAGTTAGCCTTAGGACATGTCCATTTTACTCCTGGGTTTGTCATTAGCTTTGTGTAAACATTCAAGGTTCCTTTTCCAGGAATGTTACATAAGTTTTCGCAGTATAAGACTGCAGGGTAGTTGTGATGGTTTGTCCTCACTGTCAACCTGACTGGATTTAGAATTACCTAAGACACCGGCCATGTCTATGACAGCGCTTCCGAGACTGAACTGCAGAAGAACCACTTGGATGTGACAGGGTTCCAGACTCAGCGAAGAGGGCCGGGGCACCCTGGGCACCAGCACTGACCTCTCTGCTTCCAGACCATGGCTGCAATGTGAGCAGCTGCCTCACACTCCTGCAGCCCCAGCTAAAACTGTGCGCACCGCCTTACTAGTCTGTACCTTGAAACTGTAAGTAAACCCTTCTTCCTTTTAGTGCCTGCTTTTCAGGCATTTGGGCACAGCCCGAAGAACACCAATGCGGTGGGGACAGCTGACACGTGAACCCATTTCTGTCATGCTCCGTTATCAGCTAGTCTCATTTAAAACTTCACAGAGAAAGACTTGGATGTTTTACCTTCCGGCTGCTCTGGCAGTGCCAGCGCCAACCAGCTCATGTCCATACTGAACTGGCTTGCAACACTGCTGTTTCTGCGGCCAAAGCCACTGTACGGAATCGTACCAATAACCAAGGGCAGCTCCAGCATCAATTTTTTAGCACCAGGAATGTGAATGTATACCTAATACGTATAAGAGGAAAAAGCATGTGTGAGGGAGAGAAAGGCACAGACTTAGGGCAAACCTCATGGGAACTAAGCCAATTCATCTTCCTTTTCATAGAACAAGTGCTTTTGTCTCCCACCAAGCCACCATGAGGACAAATGTAATGTGTCCTGAACAAACAAAATGAAGACTTCACCATCTACAGGACAACCTTGTGACAGGGAAATGTGGCCTTCACCTGTTTCACTGTAAGTTGGCATGACTTGTAACAAGCCTGGAAAGTAAAATCTAGGTTTCAGTGTAACAAACGCTCCTCACATTACCTAAATCCTTTTAAGGTTACTGCATTAAACCCTCCAGGTAGATAGAGATTTTTAACAGTAAGGCCAATCTTCATATACCAATAAATGGTAGCAATGCTAACATTTTCCAGAGTATTGATGGAATAACTGGAGATATTATTTGCAATCATGTGGCTTTCTGCTCTCGGTTTTATGCATTTTAATTATTCAAGAAGCTCTGCGTACAGCTAAGGAGTAGTCCACTCTGATAATGCAGCAATCCAGAATGGATGGAGTGACAGGTGGAATCTTCAGCATCTTCCCATTCCATGTGTCCGTACTCCCAGAACCAATGTGGTTTCCTCGGACATTGGCAACCCTGTGCCGGACTGTCTTTGTCTTTCCACTAGCCAAATATGTCTGGGTTTGGAATATGGCTGCCTTAGGAACAATCAGACGAGATGAACAATTCTCTATTTCTGCATATATGGGAATAGCTTCTCCTAAAGAAAGAAGAGAAATGAGATGGATTCGGGGATGCTTCATAAAATCAAAGCATCAGTGAAGACTGCAACAGCCCAACACTACTGAAGCCCTGGCTGGAAGCTTCCATGGGAAGTCTTAGGGAGAGGAATAGACGTTCAGTGCAGAAGGTGACATTTTATACCAATTGCACTATTCACTTTTCCAATGTAAAAAGACAATAACAGTGTTACCTCAAGGTATATAAATAAGCAGTATGTATAAATGAAGACAAGGCATACAGAGAAATGATGCAGTAGGAGTCTAAGCACAGAGCTTACGAGGAAGCAGCGAGGGTCCATGGAATGAAAACCTGCCCATCAGTGAGCAAAGTGCTTGCTTCTCAGGATGAGGCAGGCAAGCCAGTCACAATACTACACAGCTATAGTCTTGCTCTCCCAGAGCTCTGTACTTTCTTTTGTAACGTTAAGATAAGTTCCAGCCTTTCCCCACTCTCCTGAGTTTCCTTCTCTTAGAAAGCAACAAGCTTACAGTCAGAAAAAGACAGGAGTTTTGTTAGGGCCTATTATACATACCCTTAAAATATGTAAATGTTAATTACTTATATTTTAAAGTACAGTGTACTTCAAAGATTACAAAACTTACTGTTTTAAATTGCTTAAATTATCTAGTGAAATCAATGAGCTTTCCATCTGGACTTTTTCACATGTGTTACTTACCATTACAGTAGCCCTTTCTTTCAATTTTGACACTCAGTGACACGGGGCCAGAAGTGAAAATCCAACAGCCAACCATTTTTTCTTGCGTTTTCAGCATAGGAGTCTTGAAAGTTGTAAACAAAAGGACTTTAGTTAAACCACTGACGAGAACTTATATTCTCTTAAGTAATTTTTATAAAGAAATATCTATGTTTCACATTCTCATGTATGAAATACATGTATGTATGAAACCATTTCCCTCTTAGGGAACCTAGTGTGAAGTTTCAGCTTCCAACTAATGACATCACCCTACTTTATCCTGAAGTTATTGTGTTTCTAGGAAATGACACAACATCCTTTAGAAAAGTGAGCCAGGGTCCTATTCCTACTGTAAATGTTACAGAACTGTCACTGTGTGTGTGGTGGGTGTGGTGAGGCATCGGTACAAGGGTGCGTGCAGGTGTTCACATCCAGGCCAGGGCATGCAGGAGGCAGAGGAAAACGCTCAGAGTCTCCCCCCCATTTTCTTTCCTTGTTTGCAAGGTCTCTCAGTTAATGCGGGCTGGTAGCCTGTCCGTGACCCCCTGGGATCCACCGTCTTCATGCCCAAATTCTGGGGCTATCGGCATGTATGACCCCACCCCCAGCTTCTGCACGGGAGCTGGGGATTTGAACTCAGGTTTTCTTACTTTCACAGTAAGCACTCTTACCCCCGAGCCTTCTTATTAGCATGAAAGCATTGGGTTTTAAGACAATGTAAAGATCGGAAGAAAGGAGGAACGATATAGAAACCGATAATCAGAATGTCACACAGCGTGGCAGATGCTTCATGGGATAAGAAAATCATCGTTTTGTTTTCTACAGAGTTCATGTCAGACAGGAATCTGAAGGGTTCTTGGACTAGTGTGCAGCCACACGCCCGATGTCAGCAGATCCTCCCTATTACAGACTCTAGTCTTCAAAGACAGAAGAACACTCGGGTGGAGCTTAAATGATCTGTTTGCAAAAGCAAAAGCTGTCTGTAAAATACCATGGCTGGTCATCTTTTATTTTTCACTTATTTTAGAAATTACAGTAAAAAGGTCAAGTGTCTGTTTTTGACAAAAACAAAACAAAACAAAAACACCTCAAGAAGTGATTTCCCATGAAAACCCTGGCAATTTTAGGAAAAGTTTAAAAATTCTACATAAGTTTAAAAATATAAGCTACTAATGTCACCAGTTTTCCAAACGGGATTTAAGGAGCTATTTAAGTGTGCCTGTGCCAGGGAGCAGGGTACTGGCTAATCATGCAAGCAGGGCCTTATCTGTTATCTTAAAGGGAACATTTACTCTACTTCTTGTGAAAATAAGAACTAAAAACTTTTAGCTGTTGGCTTTTCCCTTGTCTTTAAATTTTTTAGTTAGAAAAAGAAACATCTATTACTAAAAACACATCTTTGCCACATCAGTGTCACAATGGGAAGTTTAAATTATCTCAGTATTATCTATGAAGTAAAAAATAACACCATTCATTCATATTTAAATGAAGATGCATTTGGTCTCTAGCAGCTTTCATGAAAGTAGAAGGTATAATTTTATATTATTTTGATAATATGGGTGCAGATAAAAGAATGTAGCTCATTAGTTCCCATCTTGCCTATTCTGTTGTTCCTTATAGCCTGATCCTACTTACAGCCTACAGTATTCCTGATGATTATTAGAAGTTCAATGCCTTAATGTGGCCAAATCTGTCATAAGGAAACGGTGAGGGAAAGGACCGCAGTGGCAGCTGCACACACTTACTTAATGTTAGAAAATGACATGCAGAATGGAAGGATACATAGCATAATGGCCTGGGCTTCAATAACAGGCTGAGTGTGATTAGTACTCTTTCGTAATTACTGCTCCTCAACCTGCTATTATTGGAGTTTAGAATACCACAGTCCTGCGAATGCGGCCATGCTGGTGAGCAGTAACCCACGTCTGCTGTGCATTATTGTTATTAAGGCTCATTAATGCATTTCAAGCCTGTGTAACTTTTTGGCAAAAGCAGCTCTGAACAGCAGGGGCATAATCAATAGTATTAACACACACAATTTGTAATTTGCCCAACCTAGAATCATATCTTTATAGTGAACGCCTATGGGTTACATCCAGTTCTCCGAGCCAGCAGACGGTGACAGTGCAGATCATCACTACCCTGAGAAAATACAGTCATCACTATTGAGAGGGAGGGACAGGGCAAGGGAGAGCTCACCAGTAAGGGTGGTGTGTTGACATCCACGTGACTGACAACCTGGAGCTCTCTTCTTACACTCTGATCTGGTACTTGGGGTCGTTCCAAAACAGCCCTCACACAGTACTGAATACTCCCATACTTCCCAGTAAACGATGTTGCCAAAGGTCTGAAATAAACCAAAGATACCGATTTATGAGCTTATTTTCAGCTACACCAAGCCAGGAAAAGCATGCATTAACATGTGGGTTATGGTTGAAAAAAAAAAAAAAGAAGTATAGGGAGGGTTACACAGGATTAGCACACACTTCAGCATTGGGGAACACCAGGGTGCTTACACAATGGACACAGGCAGGGACAGGACATGGAAAACTTAGAGCGGCACTCACTCAGATGGAAGTTGAAAGCGAAAGGGAAACTCGTGCTTTCCAGGTTGTAATAAAGTGATGCCATCACCTGAAAGAGATCATATCGTATCTTAACTAAGGTCAACATTAAATCAAGAGGGTTATTTTTTTTCCCTTTTTTTCAATCTAAGCCATATTTTTTTAAAGGTGGTTTTTCTGGCAGTACACTCCACAAGTTCATTAAACAGATTGGGAGAATTAAATTTAAATTTGTCTTTTACCAAGAAACACACACACACACACACACCCATTCTATCCACAAGATGATCAGTTATGCATTTAACATCAAGTGTTATCTAGGGCCAAGAGTTCCAATACACATGTACAGTGCATAAACACATGCAGTGTGTATTCTTATGTACAGACACATGCACACACATGGATGTTACCCTGTCTATACTAACATGAGATGTGGACATTAAATTGTCCCTAAAACTAATTGATGAGTTACATTTCATTGGCTACACTACAATAATCATATTACGCGTTCTTTGGACAGAGATAGAAAGCTTGGGAACGGTATTAGTAATAGTTATAAATAAGACAGCCAAAGCAGCAAGAGGCAGCTCTTCACCTTTAGCTCTACTGAGATTGACGGGGTTTCTCGGAGGTAAGAGTAGAATTTTCAAGGCATGGCATGGTTCCTTCCCCTTTCTTGTTAGCATCATTCACCTTCATGTAGAGGCTGCTTACTGAGCAAAGGTCAAAGTACACAGATGGATGGTGTTAAGACCAGAGGCACCACCGGCACCCATGAAAAACGCCCACCGTCTGTCTGTTTAACGTGGATCCAAAGTGGACCCTGCAGCTTCCGCTCTCCTCAGTGGCTCTCTGTGGTGCATGGCCAACTTTCCTCCACTTCGGTGGAGGAAGCAAGGTGAGAAAAGATGGCAGACAACTTGGTCTGGCTTTTGTCTTGTTACCTGAATTTATGTTTCTACTTTATGTGATCAGAACCACTAAGAAGGTGGGTTTCTTTGGTTTATTTAATTACCAACATCACAGTATCTCAATGCTGTAGTTTCAGAAAATAAGAATGCATTATTGGCCCAACGGTGGTCTCCTAAATCTCTCTCTCTCTTTTCTTTTATTTTTTTAATTTATTTATTCCCAATCATAGGCCTGTCCCTCCTTTCCTCCCACCCTTCTTTCCTCTTCCCCCTATTCCCTCTCCTCTACCCCTCTAAAAAGGGGAGCTCCCCCCCCAGCAACCCACTCCAGTACATCAAGTCACTGAGTGCACCCTCTATCTCAGTGGCCTGGCAAGGCAGCCCTGCAGGGGAAGGGATCGAAAATCAGGCAACAGAGTCCTTGACAGAGACAGCCCCTGTTCTCCTTACTAGGGAACCCACATGAAGACCAAGCTGCCCATCAGGTGCATATGTACAGGGGGCCTAGATCCAGTCCATGCATGGTCCTTGATTGGTGCTTCAGTCTCCACAAGCCCACCCTCGCTGGGCCCAGGTTAATTGGCTCTGTTGGTCTCTTTGTAGAGTTCCTGTCCCCTCCAGGTCCCTCTATCATTACCCCTACTCTTTACAGGTTTCCTGCATGCTGCCAAGTGTTTGGCTGTGAGTCTCAGCATTTGTTTCTATCCACTGCTCTACTTTTCAATACCCACTACATTAAGGGGAAACAAGGAACATGGGTCCACTTTGCATAGAAAGACATCCCAGGCAGAGGACCTGAAGGCAAGGTGAACAGTAACTAGTCAGGAGGACATGGGGTCAGATTAAGTAGTATGATACAGCATGTGTCCCAGAGACTCCCACTATGCAGAAATGACCCCACAAGCCTCAGGAGGGTCCCGGCAGAGCTGTAGGACTGGAGTCAGGGGATATTTCTGCACCTCAACTTTCCAAGGGGCTCAGGCACTTGAGGAAATGGATAAACGCTATAATATCTGGAAAAATGTTTCTTTCTCTTTTCAAGTTCTAGGTTTAATTAAAAATATTCACAGAGGTACAACGTGGCCATTTCTGCTTCTGCTTTGTGGCTCATAAGTTCCACTTTGCCCACTGAGGACTACAAATGCCACAGGAAGCTGCTTCATTCACTAAAGGACTTCTATCCAGAGCACTTAATGAAAGTTTGTCATGAGCCCTGGGATCTAGAGATGGGGTGGGAAGGAGTGGAATGGGTATAAGGTCCTTGTAAGGTCACTCTGGTGGGTGTCTTGAAGCCAACTCTCTGCTTTGGTCTCTGGGTCTTTCTATCCCAGTCTTTTCACAAAGACACGAAGCAGCTCAGCCACACTGAACTGCTTCAATAAGAATAGTAATTTTAAAGAGTTTTCTGGTAAGATCCCAGCATTACATTTCCTAGGAGTCAACAGTAAAAAACAAACAAACAAACAAACAAACACCCTCCTCAGGTCACTGAATGGTAGCTAGTTTATGGAGTAAACGACCCTGAAAATCTGTGTCAAGTTGCTAAGTTCTTCCAAGTTGTTGGTACAGCGATGTTCCCTACCCCCTTATCTAAAAGCTGGCTTTAAGTAAACTGTAACTACTGATAACACATTCTAAGAAAATGGAAGCTGCCTAGACGTAGAAATTCTGTCTCATTAGAACAAGGCAACATCTTATTGTGAATAAAAAAACAAAAACAAAAACAAAAACAAAAAAAAAAGCCTATCCAGACTTTACCAAAGCGATCCTGATTTCTCATCCCAGGTTCAATGCTTCTAATTTTGCTTCTAGTTTCTTGGTGGGTATGGTCTCAGAGTCTGACTCTTTGACATAAAAGCTGTTTACATCTCTCTTCCATGGCCTTCCCTCCAGCCAGCCATCTTTAACTCCCTGTTGGCTATAATCACTGAGAGAAAAAGACTCCACAGGGAGGAAAGGACACCCTGGTGGTAGGAGCTGTCACCTGCCACACCCCTTTATCCAAAAGACAGCTTCTGCTGGGTACATACTTGAGGATATAGCTGTGGACATTGTACTTCTCCACAGGAGGATAAGATACAGTAAGTAGTAAGCTTAAGGCATTTGACAGGTACAAGTTGGTGAGGCAGACAGGTAAAAGTTTACAGTAGTTTCCACTGAGAGAAGACTGACTCACTTGTTACTAGCATCTTCATGACGAAACACAATCAGTTCTATGTACCTAGCACTTAACCCAACATACATATGCACAGGCACTTTTGGGCAAGTCAGAGTGAACAGGAAGGGGTAACTCATTAATGCCCAAATCGTCCTTGTCTCCAAAGGCCTTTCTGAAAGGCAAGAGGAAGAGGAGGTACAGGAAGAGATGACTTAGTAAGATGCTGGCTCCCCAGACAGGGAACATTCCTCTTTAACTACCCAAGTACCACTTCCCTCTCCTTTCTGCAAATCGTCGCGGACAGAGTCGTCTAGGGTCAGGATAGGAAGGAGTAGAGGGCCATCAAACCCTGGAGACCACAGAATGGAACCAACCCCACGGGTGGTCGTTCCACCTTCTACGCCTCCAGGTCAGGAAGGACCTAGAACCCAGACAGTCTAATCGCGGGTTCCCATGGCAACGGCTCACTTCTCTCCCAGGTTGCCAGAAGATCCCAGGAGGCTAGGTGCAAAGGCACAGCCCCAGACAAGGGGTCTGGCCTCTCCAAGAAGCCAGGTAGGGCCACAGGCTTGGCCTCCCGCCCTGCACCCGTGACAGTACCGATGAGTCCTCTTCCAGAAGCTTCCCTCAGTGCCACCCGCCCCCACCCCTGGAGGCGCGCCCCCTCCCTTGTCCTCCCTGGGAATCTCCCAGGCTCACCAGCAGGGGCCTGGAGCAGACTCAAGCGCAGGTTCAAGTACTCCACCACCGAGGAGGCGGCGGGGGCGGCGCCACCGGTGCAGACCCTGGCCCCAGCGCTCTGGCCCCAGGCAGAGGTGGCACGGCCCTGGGCCTCCAGACGCAGCCCGCGCAGGGCCACGGGCTCGGCCGCCTCGAGCAGCACGTGCCCGGCCACCGTCTCGCCACTGGAGTAGCAGCCCTTGCTCTCATCTTCGAACACCAGCCCCAGACTCTTGACACGGCCCCGGGGACCATCGGCCGTCGCCTCGCCTCCCATCCCGCCGGGCGATGCTGCTCCGCCACCGAGATCGGCAGTGGCCCCGGGACCGGGTAGCCAGCTCCGCGGCGCTGCTGTCACCCAGGGCCACCGCGGCCGCAGCGCCCAGCCGGGTGAAACACCCGCACCGGGGCCCTGTCTCTTTAACACACCCCGCTGGGACTGGGAAGGGGCCGACACGACCCGCCTACTGCGCGCTCCCATAGGCCAGCTGGGCAACATGCTTATTTCTCACTGGCTGTGCGTGGGCACTCAGTCATTTCATTGGCAGCCCCACACGGGGCTGAGCAGGACGGTGGTGCGTGATCAGGAGGGCTTCACCAATCAGGAGACACCAGAGTGCACGTGCACAGGCCGGTTATTGGTGGGGGCAAGGCACGGTCCTGGGCCACGGACCAATGGTGATGCAGTGCGCCCATGTGGACAGAGGATGGGGAAACAATATCTGTCAGGGAGGGGGCGGAACCCGGCTCGCGGGCGCTCCGGTGTCAGCTGTTGCTATGGTTACAGTGGGGCGGGCTTCCAAGCTCAGAGAGGCTAGAGCACAAACCTTTTGAGTTAGGACTCACACTTGAACTTGTGGCTGCAGCAGGCCCGGTGTTAGAGATGACTTCGGCAGCACGCCCAGCGAAGGGTTTCCCGGAGAAGGGAGCTCGGCAGTCTGGCCTCAGGCCGGCCGCCCTGGAACTTTAAAGCAGCTCTCAGAATCCGCTCACTTCCAGGATTCTGAGCCTCACCTCTCTGGGTGTCCGAATTCCTGCACTAGGTGAGCGCTGAAGTCTAGGAAGAATGCTGCGGTTCCAAATGCCTTTGCCCTGGGAAGGTCTGCTCCAGGCTTAGTCTCTGACTCTACATAAGGTCGTGGTTTTAAAACAACGACTGCCACTTTCCGGTGCTGGTGTAAACAGGACTCGGGATGGACTGGAAAAATGCTACTACATTTGATAGTTGCTCGTCATGTAGTTGTGCGATTGCAAAGTGTGCAAATATTATGTCTGGAAAGAAAGAGATATGCTTTAACACACAAGTGTCCCACCCAAAAGGGGAGTTCCTTTGCAGTCTAGGATAGTTAGATCAGTTGGCCATCATTTTGTAATCTTTTACAGCCTTTTGTTAAAATTCTAAGTATGTAAGCTGTTATCAAGGGCTATAATTGAAAATTGAAACTGAAAGCTTTTTCTTTCCCCATATGTATTTTTTTCCCAAGGGTTTTAGAGAATTTCTACTGCTCTCTTTTGAGTTTAGATTATCAATACTGAACTTTTTATTGTATTTGAACAATATTTTTAAATAATTCTTGAAGAAGTCCATACATGCATGCAGTGATTTTACTCATCTTCTACGCCATTCTCCCCCTAACTCCTTCCAAATCCACACCCAGGCCTACATGTTAGTTTCATGTCCTCTTTTCAAATTTTTGATTTAAATTAACATTTTATTTGCTATTGTTACTCAGAGTCTAATCTGTGCTGCTCGTGTGCTCATACATACATCGGTCATCCCTCGAGCATGGCTGACCTACAGGGAGACACACCCTTAATGAAGACTGATGCTAATAAGGCTTGAGGGTGGTCAAAAACTCTTTATGAGCTCTCAAAGAAAGTGGAAGGGGCCATGGATCCAGCCCTGCTTAGTATCCCGAAATACCCTTGGGTTTTTTGCTCACTGTGTCTGTAATGGTCCCTGCTTACTTTCCTTCCCAGTGCAACTTGATCTTAAACATGCATTTGCTTTGGTGGGACAGAGACTTTGTTCTCGTGCATTGATTTTTAACCGTTAGTATCTGATCCAGAAACGTGTGTTGCCACACTGAGTGATGAAGCACAACCATGCAGTATCACTGTCTCTGAAATACACGACTAGAGTCACGCCTCTTACCGGGCGTCCACCGGCTCCAGGAAGATGTTCTCTTCCAAGTTAAGTGTGTCCAGGGAAGAGGGGAGAGGGCAATGAAATTCACAGAATGATACGAGGACAGAATTGCAGACGTGGTATCCTGTGCTATCAGAGACCAGGCTCTCTCTGTCAGCTTCTTTTGTTTATTTGGTTTTCAAGTTTCGAGAGCCAACCTGAGATCTTTTGCAAACGAAGCAAGCATTCTCTCACTAAGCTACATCTCCAACCTTTAGGTTTTGCAAGCAGGGTTTCTCTACGGAGATCTGGGTAGGCTGGAAGTCCAGACCCTCCTGCCTCTGTCTCCTAAGCGGTGGCATTCATAAACACAAACCGTTGCATGAGCAATGATTTCAGACTGTAGGCAGCAGGAGGTGTGAGCCACAGCAGTTTAACAAATATATTTCCTGGGGCTGGTGAGGTGACTCAGCAGGTCAAGGCACTTGCTGCCACGCTGGGCAATCTGAGTTTGAGCCTTAGGGCCTAGAGGTTAGAAGGAGAGAATTATTCCTACAAGTTGTCCTCTGCCCTCGACATGAATACATGAATACACATGAACACACACACACACACACACACACACACACACACACACACACACACCTTTAGATCTAATTGGTTTTCCACATATAAAGCATGGTGTCTGGAGCTAGACACAAATGCTGGGCATCCTCCTCTGTTCCTTATAGTTTGAGGCAGGACCTTGCATTGGACCTGGGCTTCCCAGTTCTACAAGACTGGCTGGCCAGAAATCTCCAGGAATCAATCCCCTTGTCTTTACCTCCTTGGTGTTAGGATCGTGGGCATGTACTACTCTGCTCAGATTTGTACATTTCTGGATATATACTTGTGTTGGTTATTTGTATTATCTGGGTTTGGGTTTGGTTAGCCATGTCTATAGAGATCTATTTCTCGTAGACTTTCTAGATTTTTGGAATGTCACGTTGAAGTACCTGCTTAATGTTCTTTTGATATCATTGGTATCTGTTGTAATGTCCACTCTCTCTGAACTTAAAGTTTTACTTTGGGTCTCTTTTTCTTTTGCTTATTTTGACTAATGGTTTGTTTTTCAAAGAACCAGCCCTCAAGTTTCATGGATCCTTTGCATTGTTTTCTATTTTATTATGTCCTGTCTTGATTTGTATTATTTCTCCCCAGGTATTAATTTTGGGTTTGGCTTGTTCTTGTTTTGCTAGAACATTGAGGAGCTCCATTCTCTTACGTATTTGAAATACTTTTGATTTTTTTTTTAACTTATCCTTAATGTTCCAGTGAGTTGTGTATTTATTTTCATTTCAAAATTCTACAAGTTTTGAGTTTATTTTCTCATTCCTTTAACAGCCCATTGATCATTCAGAGTATAATACTTTGTCTTGAACATTTTGTGTATATTTTTAAGTTTCTTTTGCTGCTAATATTTAATTTTATCCCATTACTATGTAATGATGTGCAAGACATTATTTCAGTATTTTTTATTGTGTTAAGAAAAGAGGTAGGTAAGCAGTGGTTCCGGTTCTCTGTTTCCCTTCATCTGAGAGTGGTTTTACTTGCTACTGTCGCTGGTGATGTTTTTTGTTTTAATTTTTATTTTTTTAATGTTAGTTACAGTTTGTTAACTTTGTATCCCTGCTGTATCCTGCTCCCTCTTTCCCTCCCAATCTGACCCTCCCTCCCTCATCTCCTCTCTGCCCCCTTCCAAGTCCACTGATAGGGGAGAACCTCCTCCCCTTTCATCTGATACTGGTTTATCAAGTATCTTCAGGACTGGCTGCAAAGTCCTCCTCTGTGGCCTAGCAGGGTAGCTCCTCCATCGGGGGGAGGGCAGGGAAGGAGATCAAAGAACATTCCATTGAGTTCATGTCAGAAAAAGTCCCTATTCCCCTTATTAGGGTACCGACTTGGATACTGAGCTACCTAGGGCTACATCTGAGCAGAGGGTTTAGGTTACATTCATACATGGTCCTTGGTTGGAGAAACAGTCTCAGAAAAGACCCCTGTGCCCAAATACATTTGGTCCTTGTGGAGCTCCTGTCCTCTCCGGGTCATATTATCTACCCCCCCCCTTTTATGATTCCCTGCACTCTGCCGAAGGTTTGGTTATGAGTCTTAGTATCTGCTTTGATACACTGCTAGGTAGAGTCTTTCAGAGGCCCTCAGTGGTAGGCTCCTGTCCTGTTTCTTGTTTTCTCCTACATCCAATGTCCATCCCATTTGTCTAAGTGAGGATTGATCATCGTACCCTGGGTCCTCTTTCTTGTTTATCTTCTTTAGTTCTATATGAGTGAGTATATACCATTTGTGTCTTTCTGCTTTTGGGATACCTCACTCAGGATTATCGTTTCTAGGTCCCACCATTTGCTGATGATGTTTTGACTGAAGATAGAGTTTTAGGTTGGCAGGTACCTCAACACTATGTGAATGCTTCCTAGTGTTTTCTGAGGAACTTGATTTCTAGTAAAAAATCATCAACCTTTTAACTGGCTTCCCTTAGTAATTTTTTTCTACTTTCAGATTTTTTCTTTATCATTAGTTTTCATCAAATTTGATTTTAATGTCACCTGTTCTTTTAATCTATAGTTTGGAATTCACTTTTATTCTTAGTGATGTGTATTTATGTTTTATCAAATTGTATTTTCTACAGTTATATCTTCCATCATTTTTATGCTTTGTAATCTTTTTTCTTCCTTTTGGGATTCAACACCAGGAGGTTATTCCTGTTTGACATTGCCTGACAAGTCTCTATACTGAGTTTTTTTTTTTTCTAATATTTTTCTTTGTTGTAAAGATTTGAGAAGTCCTATTTTCTATTTTTGTGATCACTGACTCATTGCTCTGATATATGATATTGTGGTCTATTGAGTCAATAGAATGTCTGTATTTTTCTTGCTGTTGTTTTATAACCTTTATTTTCATTTTATATATATATTTTATATATATATATATTCATTATATATATATATATATATATATTTCATTTTATATATATATATATATATATATATATATATATAAAATGAAAATAAAGGTTATAAAACACCAAATACCACATATATATATATGTGGGTGTCTTACCTTCCTAATGGCTGTGCACCACTTGCATACAGGGTGCCTGTAGAGGTCAGTAAGGATATTACATCCCCTGGAACTGGAGTTAAAGACTGTCATGGGATGCCATATAGATGCTGACAATCAAACGTAGGTCCTCTGGAAAATCAGCCAGTGGTTTAAGCATTGAGACATCTCTCTAGTCCAAATAGAGTGACTTAAATTTCAAATGTTTTACTTTTACACTCTAAAGTAATCACTTTAAGTAGTATCTATGTTTTTAGTAAAAACATCTCCCCTTTCATTGCTAGAATGTCAACCATTGTCACATCTAACCTGGGTATGGTCTAGTCTTTCAAATAATTTCTGTATCACAGATATTCCAAGGCAGATTTATAATTTTTTTGTAATATTGAATACTATTATACTTTGGGTCCTGTTAAATCTCCTGGAGAATGTCAGTGATTTTAATTTTTCATGCAAAAAGTCCAGGCATGTTCAGACTGCAGGTTCTGTTGCACCTTGTGTAGGCGAGGCCATCTCAGCTCAGCTCTCGGTAAACTTTGTATTCTTCCTGTGGGTCTGTCTGCACAGCTCAGGGTGCATCCGGCATTTTTGCCGGGTCATGCATGGGTCACACACAGATTTGGAGTTCCCCCTTTTTTGTTTTCCCTCTTAATGTTTCTATGTCTGTTTTGGTTTCATTTCTGTTGTGGTGGTAAAATACCCAGACACAGAGCAACTCAATGGAGAAGGAGTACATTTTGGTTCACAGTTATAAGTTTCAGTGTGTTACTGTGGGGCCGTAAGGCAGCGGGAACTAAAACAGTCACATCATATCCACCGTCAAGAGCAGAGAGATGACTGTATCTTTGCTTAGCGTTCAGGTAATTTTCTCTATTTGAATATGGTTCATGGCCCAACCTATAAAATGGTGCGGCCCACATTCAAGGTGAATCTTCCTATCTCAATTAACCTAACAACAGCAACAAAAACCTTGGATGTCCAAAGGTCAAGCTGATCTACTTCTGTCTTAGTTACTGTTAACACTTCTGTGAAGACACATTTTGAGTAAGATGGCACTTACAAAAGAAATCATTGAACTCGGGGCTTGCTTTCAGTGTTCTCGCTCAAACCACCACATTCTGGCCCTTGAATTCTATAGGCTTGCAGCCATGTAATACTGCAAAATGCATTTGATCTACATTCAAATGGCCCCATAGTCTTTCACAGCCCTAAGACTGGTTAAAAATTCAAAGTCCATGTCTCTTACGAGACTCAAGGAAATCTCTTAACTTTAAACTCATATAAAAGCAAAAGCAAAAAGAAAATTACATACTTCCAACATACCATGAAAGAGAATATACATTATCATTCCAAAAGGGAGGAAAGGAAGCATATTGAACAAATACTGGACCGAAGCAAGACTGAAACCCATTAGGACAAACTCAAAATTCTGCCTCTTCCACTCTCCTGTTACAGACCCACAGTGTTTCTGATACTGGAAGGTACTCTGCAGGCAACTGAAGGAGAAAAGCAATTATCAATATCTCCCAGCTACAAACCGTGCTGCCTGCAACGGTGACCTGCCTGAAAGATTTACTGGTGCGATAGTGGCACGAATGGTATGGGGCCAACCAATCACTTTCTAATTAGGTTTAAGGACCACTTCATGAGATGGCACCCATGCCTGACACTGAATGGCCAACGACCAGAGACTACATAGATAATGAACCTAGGGGAAAACCCAATACTATTCTCGTAAAGGAACGAAACACTAAAATAGCTCCTAACGACGTGCTGCTATACCTGCAGGTCAGTGATTCACTCAGTCCTCAGCAGAGATGCCTCTTGAAGTAGATGAAAATGACACAGAGACCTGCAACTGGGCAATGCGTAAGAGTGAGAGACCTTGAAGCAGGAGAACTAAATGGAATGTCTTCATTCAACTGTTTACCCTCAGGGCTCAAGGAAGTAGGTGGAAGAGGAAGCAGAAACATTTTAAGAGCCAAAGGTGATGGATAAATCCAAGGAAGCAGTGTCTTATATAAGACACAACAGGACTGATGCATGTATGAATGCAGAGACCATGGCAGCATGCACAAGGCCTGTACAGGTTCAGTTCAAACAGGGTACCATCCCTGAGGGGGGAAGTAGACATAAGCTCTCATCCATAATTAAGAAGCAATGTATACTTTTTACCTTCTGGCAAAGGGAAAATCAGTTTTCTTCAATGGAGTGTCATTTGGTATAAGTGAGTATAAAGAGTAAACACACCTTGGGGCAGGGTCCATGGCCAGGAGTAAGGATGTGAGGAGGATTGGGGATGAATTGGAGGAGAAAGAAAAAAAATGATCAGAAAATGTTGCATGAAGTTTTTGAAAAACAGTTAAAAATAAAAACAAACAAACATTCTTTCTGGATACATTATTTTGCATATATTAATTTCCCTGGTTATCTGAATGAAAGAAGATTTTTCTCTGAGGTTTTTCCTTCGCTTGAGCTTTGAGACTCCCATGATAAGAACATCTTTGGTTAGTTAGGAGATGAAAGAGAAAAAAAAAAAAAGTCCTTGACAGAAATCACTCTTGTTAGTACCTAATCTTCAGGGTTTTTTCAAGATGCTCCAAACCATTGATATTACTGCCAGTGCTCAGATAATTGTTTCTTTGTTGTCTGAGAAATTTGTACATGCATATAATGTGTTTTGATCAAATTAACCTCTTTCTTTTTTTTCAGCCCCTCCCATCCTCTTCACCACTCTCCTCACTTCAACTTTGATGTTCTTTTATTTTAAACCCAATGAGTTAAGTCAGTGTTGCTAATATGTGTATGAGTGTGAGCATGAGTAGCCAATCAGGGACTATGGTATAATTTTATCTAGCTTGATCTTGTGCAACTGCTGTGCATTCAGTCACAGATGGACTGAGCTCATGTGTTCAATAGCCCTGTCATGACCCTGAACCACGGCTTTGGTTATAGCCATTTCCTCTGGCTGTTCTGTCTCTCCACTCCTCTTGCACAATGATCTCCGAGCAGTGAGAGGAAAGCATTAGTGAGAGGGAGCCCACTAGATGTCCCATTTAGTGTTGAGTACTGCACAGTCTCTCATTGTCCCCAAATTTTCCAGTTGTGGTTTCTATACTGATTACAATCTACTGCAAAAGGAGACACTCTGATGGTGTTGAAAGGTACATGGGTATAAAGATAAGTTTATATCTTATGAGTTTTTTTTTTAAATATGTATTCATTTAGCAGAATACTCTATGGCCTATGACCTAGCCAACCATGGGCCTTTGGCCCAATTATCCAGTACCAGGTATGAGTTTTGTCTTGTGGAGCGATCTTTAAATCCAATTATAAAGTGTTTGGTTACTTTCATGATGTTTATGGCATTCTTTGCATCAGTGGGCATATCTTGCTAGGCAGTCATTGTAGCACGGAGGACTCACAGTTAGGTAAGACTGTTGAAAACTTTTTTTTTTTTTACCATGGCAATAAGCACAGCACTATATAAGTTAGCCAGTAGGAATGAAGCTTCTAGGTCACTCCCAGCTTTATTTCTCCATGCCTGTTGGCTCAACTCTTTGGTCATTTTAGCAATAGGGTCTTACCATTAGGTTCTGGTACATAACCAAGTGGAATGGCACTATCCTGTAGTGTTTTGGGGGCTCCATGGGAGCTCACTGACAAAGGTGTTACCCTGGACCTGGGCCAGGGCTTTTTTCCTTTGAGAGCCTCTGTTGTCTGGGAGAGGCATTGTCCCTCATTCCATTATAGGACAATTCCATTTAAACTATTTTTATATATGTGTGTGTGTCAGGACATAGCAGGAGGCTTACATATGATATTTTCAACTGCTTTTAGTGGTATTCATCCCTCTCCATTCCCCTCCCACCCGCAACACCACTAAGGAGCCTTTCTTCTCCATTCCCTTTGGTCTTTCATGCCACCTGCTTTCTGTCAGTTGTAATGTCTTGGAGAAATGTGCTGTAGTGTTTTGTCTCCATACTGTTTGTACCAGAAGTCCCAGTTTATTTTTACTGATCCTTCGGGTCTAACACAGGTAACCAATTTCCTGCATAAGTGTCAGTGCTAGTCATTTTTAGACAGTGCATCTACTCATCTTAATTTAACTTGCATGATTGTAGATCTTACTTATGAAACTCTCTCTATATATATTCTTAAATGTTTAAAAATTACAGGCGACATGAATTCCTGTCTCATAATCTCACATTTGGAAATAATGTTTACAAGGTAATTATTTCTAGAATCAAGAAAACAAACTAACCTTTATGAGACACCCATTGTACCACAAACATGATTCTCAGTAGTCACCCCATCCAGTGACTACCATCCCAGTGGCACTTAAGAGAAACTCTGTGAGTTTTGACAGTGAAATTCAAAGTTGTATACAGGAAGCTCAAAGCAATAGACCATATGTCTTCCTTCCACAGCCAAGAAGCGGTAGAGTCAAGACAAAAACTCAAAAATTCTGTGCCCTCTTTTTTTTTTTTTTACTGTACCTTATTCAAAGTTAAAGAGGAAAGAAAAAGGAAGGAGAAATTTAAAGAAGAAAGATGGTGCCTGGAGAGGTGTCTCAGTGATTAAGAGCACTGGACAACTACTCTGCCAGAAGTTCCACATTTGATGCCCAGCGCCCACAAGGTGGTTTACAACCGGATAGGTAACTCCAGTCCAAGAAGATCCAATGCTCCCTTTATGGCTTCTTCTGACACTGCTCGCACATGGTGCACAGGATCTTATGCAGACAAGACATTCACATACATAAAATTAAAACAAATATCTATAAAGAATAAGGAAGGTAAGTTTATTTTCATAATTAAGATGAAGGGTTGCTGACAGAGCTCCTGTGGCTCTCTCGGGCACCATGGCTGGATGGGTACTGTTAGCCCGGGAATGCTGCAAACGGGAACCCCTGCCCTCTAAATAGTTAGCGCTATGCTAGGGCACCCTGTGTATTCATGTGGGTGGGTTCCCCTCCATCCTCTCCCAGAGATGACTTGTGGAAGCAAGGAGGAAAAACTAAAAACTAACTTCCTTACTTGAAAGGGAATATAAATCCAGAGAGTTAGGAAAATGAAGCCACTTGAGAATGATGAAACAAAACAACCGATATAGCCCCCTAAAAATCCACAATCCTGCAGAAAAATTTTATTCTGATCCTCCCATTTTCATGGGGTGTTGAGGATTAACATAAGGGCAAAGGATTATTTTGCTAGAAGTACATTAATCTGAGCAGCAGTAAGGCCCTGCCTTATTTCATGGGTCACACATACACAATGCAGCTGTATTGCAATTACAGAAAGCGTCAGAAGGAAGAAAGCATTTCCACGAGTAAGCGGACAGAAGATGACATTGACACTAACACTGAACAAGAAAATACAAAATTAAGACGTTCACAGTAAGTAACATGTAAAGGTCTCCAAAATATAATTAGATCAACATTGAATGCAATCAATAGAAAAAGTTCATCTTTACCAAACCTTATTTGTTCTAGGTGATTGCCCTTCAATATTCATTTCCCCCCAGGAGGGTCTTCCCTAATAAAAATTGCCACCTAGAAAATGGCTCTACTCTTGGTTCACAACACACCTGAAAAGTATTGAGTAGCCCACACATAATTCTAATTAAATTAAAGAATGAAGTTATTATGAAAATGATGGAATGATGGAGAGATGATAACAGCTTTAAGTAGTTATTTTATGAATGACTAAGAATTAAGATCCTGTGTCCCAGTGGACGCCTTCCATACGTAGACATAGATGAACCAATGCCCTGGTTTCCTCCCATTTAGACCTTCTAACTCCAGCTCTCTTGTTCCTGCTTTAAAGCAACACTCATCATTCAAAGCTTAGGATGTGTGTTTGCAAACAAATGTGCATTTAGAAACATTTATGCATATTGCATAAAAATTGATCATGTACCTTTTAATATTTTTCGTATACATACTTACATTGAAAAATCATGCTATACCCAACATCTTAATCATGCCCAACACCTTAATTTTTTTTCACTTTAAAGTTGGCAGAAAGTGTTCTATAGGTACACAAAAGTATGTCTCAGAGTTTTCCTGAATGACCTAAGATTCCTTTGTGTGGTGGCACAATTATTTGATGATCATAGCTTCACTAACAGGCATTTATATGATGCTAGGTTTAGGGGTATGAGGGTTAATAATAATATGCTGAACAGTCTTGTGCAAGTATCTTTTCACATACACAGGTTGTGTGCATGTGTGTGTGTGTTTGTATGCTCAATGTTGGGCATCCAAGTCAACGAATTTGTAATACTTTAAAGGCACCCCTCAAAAGAATTCATGTTATTATGGGGAAAAGGAACAAATGAGGAAAATGTATAAAGACATATATATATATGAAGGGACCATGCTGAAACTCATTACTTTGAATGCTGTGCTGGTTAATTTTAGTCAATTTGACACAAACTAGAGTCACCTTGAAACTGGTGACTGAGGAATGAGAAATTGCCTCTCTAAGATTTGCCTGTGAGGGAGCCTGTGATAGAAATTTCTTGATTAAGGATTAACGTGAGATGGTGAATTATAGCAGCCCTGGGCTGGTGGTCCCGGGTTGTGTAAAAGGCTAAGTTGAGCAAGCCAGGCAGAACAAGCCAGGAAGAACCATTCCTCCATAGTCTCTGCCACAGTTCCTGCCTCCAGGTTCCTGCTTTAAGCTTCTGCCCTGGCTTCCCTCCTTGATGGACTGTAGGTAATAACCCAGATAAATCCTTTCCTCTCCACAGTAGCTTCCAGCTATGGTGTATAGCACAGCGACTGAAAATAAACTAGAGGACCGACTGTTACTGAGTTTGTGTTAATCTGGCTTGAGATCTATGAGTACGGTTTTTATGAAATCACAGTTTTATTTGTAACTTTTAATATGCCACAGTTTGGTATGTATATGTTTATGTACATATTGTTTAGGATATGTATATGTATGTATATGTATTCTTAGTTAATTGTTCACTTTATCAGAATGAAATGTCTTTATTTCCTATGATTTGTCCTGATTTCAAGTCTGTTTTGTTAGATATTAGGATAGTGACATCTGCTAGTTATCCTAATCTTATTTGCTTAGAATACATTTTCTCATCTTTTCACTGTGGTGTCTTTTCTAGAAGGTGAGATATATTTCTTGTAGACTAGAAAATTATGGATCTTGCTTCTTAATCCATTCAGTGAACCTCAGTCTTTTGACTGGTGAGTTGAAGCCATCAGTATTTAGATATATTGTTGGGAGTTGTGTGCAGATCACTGTCACATTGTTGCTTATTTACTGTTGTGTTCTTAGTACTGTCTTGTATTGGAGTAGTCATAGCTTCACTAGTTTCCTTTCTGTAGCCTCTTTGCTACGTTCACTTCTCTTTTCAGCCCTAAGTATTACTTCCAGTACTTTTTGGTTAGTTTGGTAGACCTGAATTATTTTGGCCTGTCTGTGTCATGGACCAGTTTTTTCTTCTTTGAGTGGTGGCAGGTGGTTTTACGGGTACAGTAATCTATGTTGGCATCAGTTTCAGAGCTTGTAGTCCATTGTTTTAGTTCATTTTCTGTGTTTTAAAACTTTAACAAATCATTTAATTGTGTGGTCCAGTTCCTCCATTTTATATTCCCATCTCAAAAAACCATCTTATATTTGATCCATTCTGCTGGTAAGGCTTCTCCCTTGTAGTTGGGTTATTGAATTATTGAGTTTATCTTAATTTCCAACTTCCTTCAGCTTTTCTATCTCTACTGAATTCAGTTTTCAGTCCTGAATTGTCTTTCTTATTTCATGTATTTTTTTTATCCAATCTTGAATTTATTCCTCTCCTCTTTAAATTATGGTGTATGTTTCCTCTTTAAACCTTTCAATTCTTTGATCATGTTTACAGTTGCTCATTTAAAGTCTGTGGTTCGTCTGGAGAATTTTCTTTAAAGAGCCCTTTCTTAGAGCTGGTGGTCCTTGGTTGGGACGCACTGCCTTAACTTTCTTACCTTTCACATGTTTCTTTCTTTTTTGGTGGTGCAAACTAAGTATGTGAGTTTATTTCATTTTCTGTGTGTCTGATAGGAGATTTCAACCTACCTCTATTGAGAGAAAGTTTGATTCCCATTTTTGTGTTCCTCAAATTTGGTTGATTTCAGGCCAGATAGAAAAAGTTTGTATGTCAGTTTTTTTTTTAGATACTTGGTGTTGATTTTTAATTGGAGAAAGAAAGTTGACTTCAATTCAGCAAGAACCTGTGAGCGCCTTAGGGCTTTTAGGAGATTGCTTGGGTGTGGTCCAAGAAAGCTGTTTGGTGTAGCTCTAAGCTGGGCTTGATGGGCATGAGCACAGAAAGCCAGAGCAGGACAGGGGAGTAGGCAGAATAATATAGAAAGCAAATGACTGCCACTTGCTTCTGGGCTTGAATGTGGAAAAGACGTATGGGATGAGGAACCCAGATAGGCTCATTGAGGATACACGCAAATGTGGCTCCTGACTGGGCCTGGGCATAGAAAGGCAATGTAGAGCAAAAGGATTACTTACGCTCATAAAGAAAGGGTGCAAATAGAGGCTTTAGTCTGGCCTAGGTTTAGAAAAGGTGAAACAACAAGTAAGGAGGTATGAGTCTCTTTGTACCTGAGAATGGAGAGGTGCAGGGTAGTCTTGGGTTATGCACATAAGTATGTGCATGAGTTGACTCTTGGTTGGGAGTGCCTGGGACAGACAAGAGAGTGTACAAGCGGAGAGGGACACTATATTTAGCCTAGTCAAGAAGGTACAGAGCAGGGCAAGGGTCTGAGGTGACTCACCCAGAGAGGCTGAGGACACAACTCTGGCTGGGCCTTAAGGGCCTGTAGTATAATTTTCTGACAGACCATAGAGGCAGATGTGACTCCTAGCCGGGCCTGAGCTGTAGGCATAAGGTTAAGTGTAATTCAAATACTGATTTCTGTACCCCATATTTGGTTGCAATTTTTGTTCTGAGAATATCCTCAGAACAAAAATTACATAGTCCCAAAGCTATGTAAGTACTGCTCCCTAATTGGCCTCTGATATGCCAGTAAAGCAGGTTATAGTCAATCACTGAGTAAAGGAGAGAATAGGGCTGAACTTAATGCCAGCCAGGAGAGGAGGAGTTATAAGAGGAAGGAGGGGATTAAGCCAGGGGATTCAGCTAAGGGAGAGGTCCAAGAAACATCAGGAGGAGCTGGAGCAAGAAAAGCTACAAAATGTTAATATTGCTGGGATGTGCCCTGGAAGGAAACCAAATTAGCTTAGAGTGTTAAGAATAGAGTAATAACTGCTCAGCTCTTGTACTGTGAAGCTTGTTAATATAACAGTCTCAATTATTTGTGTGATAGCTGGGTTAAGAGAAAAACAGAAACAAGTACATTTTTTATAGAATTAAAATTAACACTGAGGGTAGAGGGGTGGCACAGGGCAGGGGACCAGGGTGTCTCTCACTCAGGAAGACATATTCTTGGATACAACTACAAGCTACACATGGCCATGTAGGGGTGCAAAGCAAGGGCTTAGATTGATTCATCCAGAGAATAAATGCAGGTACAAACTGCCAGCATTGGGATTTGGTACAGACTCACCTAGAAAGATTGTGCAAGTGGATCCACTATGATTTAAATTTAATTTTTATAAATATATGGAACTATGAATGAAATTGAACAACAGTCTTTTCATTCATTTATTTAATTGCTTTACAGATTTTCAGATGGTGTGTATTGGAAGTTGGTCTAATGCTAATTCCTGGCCCTGAGGATCTAGTTACTGCCCCCTGGATACATCCATCCTTGTTTGTGAAAACCTTCCTAAGGCATACCTGATTGGTTGATTAAATAGCCTATACCTGGGCAGGACAGAATGCGGTAACTGTAGCTAGGATTCCCAGGCTTTTGAGGAGAATCACAGGAAGCAGAGAGATGGGAAGACAGGGAAGAGATGGGAAGAAAGGAAGAAAGAGGACTTCATGATAGGTAGCCTGGAGAAGAAACTGCATGGGGCATGGAGGAAGGACTCCAATAATGGCATAAAAAGGCCTATATGAAAAATACAAACAAGTACCATGGGATTATGGATGGAAGATAGTTTAGATAGTTTAGATAAAGAAGATGGCATTGAAGGGGGGCTGGGAGATGGATGGTGAGGATATTGAGACAGTGTAAGTGAAATATCTGCCCGGCTCAAGGTAAATAAGGCAATTATAAATATAGCAGATATCAGTGTCTTATTATTTGTGATGGTGGGTTAGTTAAATAATATCCCTGTGATAATCTTAGGGCTAATCATAAACATTATAAAGCCCTACAGCCATTTTAAAAATTGTTACACTAGGTGTGTGATCTGATATTTTCATGTGGTGTGATTGATAATGATGGTCGTGTAGCATCACCAAGTGACAAAATCTCTGGAAATGTCTATGAGAAAGTGTCTAGATGGGGTTAATTGACATGGAAAAATCAATTCTTTGTGTAGGAAATACAATTCCATGGCCCTGTTATTTTGGAGTTATTTAAAAGGAAAAAAAAAAGCAAGCAGAATGCCAGCACTCATCTCTCTCTCTCTGCTTCCTGTGGACATAATGTAATTAGCTACCTCAAACACTGCTGCCATGCATTTTTTGCCATGATGAAATGTATTCTCAAACTTCTTTTTTCAGGAACTTTGTCTTGGCCATGAGACAAGTAACTAATACAAAATGGCGCCAGGAGTGAGGTGGTTACTATGCTAGAAATGTAAGATTCTTGCTGTGAAATGGTGCTGCTGCCTGGATAAACCTGAGCATAGAGTTCTTGGACATTTGGAACTGGTTTGTGCAAAGAATTTATAACTTTGAACAAAAGCCTTGGGATGCTATCAGCAGAGCTCAATGGGGCATTCAGGTTCACAAGGCCAGAATGTCAAGATAACTGCAAACAGTGGTACCTTGCCTCATGAAGTTTCAAAAACCAGCAAGGACTTTATCAGAAATGGGGTAAAACACGATTAGGCCAAAGAAACTGGCTGCGCTCTACCTATTTCTTAAGAACTTGACTGGGCTGACTGTACTAGTCAGGGTTCTCCAGAGTAGTAGAACTTCACATATGTATATATGAGTTTTATGAATCGCTTACAGGCTGCTGTTCAACTAACTAATCCAACAATGGCAGAGTATGAACAAAAAGTCTAAGAATCCATAAATCACTGGGTTCACAAAACTGGATGTTTCAACTGGGCTTATGTAGACAGTGGGATTCTGAAGAAGTGGGTTCTAATACCAGTAAAGAAACTGACTAGCAAGGTGAGAGTAAGCAGGCAAAGAGCAAAAACTTCCTTCGTCTATGTCCTTATATAGGCTTCCAGCAGAAGGTGTGGCCCACATTAGAGCTGTGTCTTCCCACCTCAAGATCCAGATCAAAGGTATGTCTCTCCTCCTACCTCAACATTCTGGACTAGAAGTGAATTCACCCACTTCAAACCAAGCAGAAATAATCTATTACACTTATTCCCTCCACTTCTGCAGTGTAGTCAATAGCCATCACACTGATTTAAAAAGTAATGGATGACTTTGTTGGCTGGGGAAATCTCAGGACGGATGGTTGTATTGGCTAATTTTCTTTTGCTGTGGTAAACATGGTGACAGAGGGTTTATTTTGGCCTTATGGATTTCTGAGGTTTAGAGTCCATGATCAGTGAGCAGGAACAGCTGACAGCTCACATCTTTAATAACTGACATGAAGCAGAGGAAGCACACTAAAGATGGCACTAGGTTTTTAAAAACTTCAGGACCATCCCCAACGTCTATGGCAAGGCCATATCTCCTAATCCTCACAAAACAGCCACAAACTGGAGACCAAGTATTCAAGTGCCCAAGACCTTCGGGAACATCTCATTCAAACTGCCACAGCATCGTAGTATTTGTTCTGTCCTGTGTTACTTCAAACTGTTCTTATCCAAGTCTCTGATAAGAGGGAGAGGAATATGTGAAGCAGAGGAGATGAAAGGAAGGAGAGTGGGCTGTTCAGTGGGAAAAGAAGAGAGTTTAAAGTTTCAGACAAGGAGGGTACTGAGAAAGCAGCTCTAATTGTTAAAGAGATAAGCACTTTAAAGAATCCTCTGTACTGGGACAATAGGGAATACATCCCTAGGTGAAGACCTTAGTCATCAAAGACTCTGTCGTTTAAAAGTGAAACTTCAATTGAAAGGAGAGCCTAAACCAGCTGCCTCTGACAGGCCTTCCTGTTCTTGCCTGGGGTTGTGTTTCACCTGCTGCCTGGGGTTGTGTTTCACCTGCTCTCTGAGGTTGAAAGACCTGTGGTCCAGGGAGGCCAGGCTACATCTTCAACTTGTACTAGAATTTGGCACCAACATCCACATGGTGCTGCTTTTATAGGTGGGAAAACTGGAAGGGCAAGAGGGTCTCAAGATTCCAGAGAGCTGCTGAGGCCAAGCCCCTTGTGTCAAGGCTGGAATCCTACAAGGATCCCTTGATACACCACTGTGTGGAGTTGTGAAAATGGAGATCAATTTCAGTGGAGACCGCCCGGTGAGCTAGACTCTCCCACACCAGCCATTAATCAAGAAAATGCCCTACTGACTTATCTACAGGCAATCTGATGGAGGCATTCTCTCATTGAGGATCAGTCTTCCCAGATAACTCTAGGTTGCGTCAAGTTGACAAAAACCTAACCAGGACAGGGGGGTAGATTGCAAATATTTCTCTCTTACACAATTTACTTCTTTATCTTACAGATACTTGCTATTAAAATTAAGTTAAACATTAATTCATTTGATATAGTCAGGTTTGTCAATCAATTATGTTGTATTATCGTTTAAAATGTCCCCAATTATAAATCCTTTAGCTATAATTTCTTAAAATACCATAATATTTTATTTAACTATGTTATTTAAAAATACAACTATTTTGTTAAGGATATTATTTTCCCATTAAAAAAACGTAATTTTTCCAGTATAAGTTAATGAATAATCTCCTGCATTAATTATTCGCTGAATGAATACTATTGTTTACTTATTTCGTTAGATACAGGGTCTCACATTGTAGTCCAAGGTGGACTGGGGCTCACAGTGTACCCCAGGCTGGTCTCAAACTCGTGGCCATCTACCTGCCTTCGTCTTTTGGGTGGTAGTACAGGCGTGAGCCACTAGACACTATATTAATGAATTGAGTAGTCTGCTTTTTAAATTATTATTTTTTATCATATATTATCCATTTTTGCTTCAGCATAATGTTTTTATTTCATATTTTCTCTATTTTTGATAATTAGTCGGGCAAATAATTTTTATTTTTAAATGTCTAATTGTGTCTATTTTTATAAGTTTTACCTTTCAAAAACACTTAAGGACTAACTTGCCAGATTTTTGTTAAAACAACAACAACAACGAAAAACCTGCTAGCTTGGTTGGAACAGCATTGAGAAGTCTTAGACCTATTCATTGAATTTCAGAGAAGGGGTATTTCCCATGCAAGAACTTGTCTATTAGTCTTATTGTGTTCTTTCTTCATATTTCTAGGCCAATCTTATTTAATTATAACTTTTGCCCTCTATTTTGAGGTAATTAGGGGTGGTTTAACCCTGGCACCCTTCAATTTATTGCTGTTCCCATACAGAGAACTGTTGCCTTTTGTATATGGACTTGTCCTTTGGTCCTTGGTCTCTGTTAGAGAATAGGGCTTGGGCATAAGATTTCCTAGGTTTCCTCTAAGGTTGCAGAGGCATGGGGAAAACACCTATAAAAGCACTAAAATAAAAAATCAGCTGTTTAAGTTTAACTTCATCATAGTCCTTTGAATCATAAGAGTTTTCAAAGTAACAATATTAAACTAAAGAGAGCCCTTCCACCTTCCCATGACATACCAGGACATGGATGATAACAGGTCTTTAACATAAGATACAGAATAGCTGTGGATTTGGAGTTACTGTGCGATATTTAGAGCTATCTGAGAGAAGGCCTCTGCTGGGATGAGAACCGCAGTTTCATTTCCTTGATAGAGGCCTTAATTCAAGGCTGTGTTCTACACGGTAGGGACGGAACTCAGTCACCAGGATTCTGATGTTGTGAGGCTAGCACTTTAAAAAGAACACTGCGTGGAAGATGGCCAGTGTCCTGCAAGATGTCAGTCACTAGAGGGCCTCACCATTGCCAGCAGCATGCTGTTGATTAAGAAGGGGTCTGGTTTGCCCTGGTTTGAAGTGCTGGCTCTGCTATGTCCAGATGTCATGACTTGGCAACTTGTCTTCTTTCATTGTCATTTTCCAATGATGGACTGGGAGTTACTTTGGGATCTGTGATATTTGATGTATCATTAGACAGAAAGCATGGTGTATCTGGCAGTCTGCCTTCTTTCTAGGGGCAAGAGAAATGTTCTCTTTGAGATGTAGAGAAGGGATGTATTTGCTAGTTTACATTTTGACATTTTGAGTCTCTGTCTCTTTTTGTGTCTCTCTCTCTGTGACTCTGTGTCTGCCTGTCTCTGTCTCTGTGTGTGTGTGTGTGTGTTAAAGACATTCCCAAGATGTTCCTTCCTAATGAATTTAACAAGAATCCTGGTAAAAATGCATTTCATTCACTGAAAAGCAAATGTCTAATTCTCTCATGCATTTGAATGTCCCAGGACACTGTTTTCAAAGTCTTGAGACTGACTTACTGACTTTTTGTTTCTTGCCCTAGGTAATGGTATGGTAGAGTTTTTTTTTTTTTTTGCAGGGGAATGATGAGGCAACTTCAGTTGCCTTGGGTCCAATATCCCACTTCTCTTTCTAGGATGATAAAATGATCTTTTTCAGTTATTCACTGAATTCAGGCCAAGAGAGACAAGCTTAAAGCACTTTGCTAGCAGGAGATTTTGCTATTTTGGATCTGAGCCAGATGTTCTTTAAGAGTGGACACAATGAGCTGCCGTCTGAGAACTGAGCGGTCTGAAAGTAGCCTTACTGCAAATACACTTTTCCCAAAGCATCAGACCTAGCTCTTCAGGTCTGCAGCCAGGTGACCTGCAGCCAATCATTGTACAAAAGGACTCATTTGCTGACTTCTCACCAAACTGTCATTCTTCCTTCTATCTGCAAAAAGCAGTGTTTGTGTGTGTGTGCGTGCGCGTGTGTGTATGTACATGTACAAATATAGAAGCCTTTAAAAGTGACTTTTTTTCTTGAGATTACTTATTAAAAATATTATCACATTTTCCGTCAGTGTCCAAAAAGAGATTGTTCAGAGATTTGCAAAATAGGCAGCTTAAGGGTGGCCTGGAAAATTCCATGTCCTCTGAAACCGTGCAAGGGCAAATCAAAAGTAGAGCTGTCAGCAACACAGCTATGCTACTGACCCTGATCTCCTTAACAACAGGTGAATCACTTTAGGTCCTGTTCATGTGCTGAAAGGCAAGTGGGAGAGGACACAACCCTGCTTTTAAAAGACCTTGGTTCCTGGTGAAGGAAGGTCAGGGGAAACCCCGAACCTTATTGACAGATGTCAGTTCAGCTTGGCTTATAACTATTTTTCACAGGTTTTATGATCAGGACAAGGACTGTGTGAGTGAACAATGCACAAACAGAAGATCAGCTGTTCCTCCATCTCCTAGGCTTACCATGTCAGCTTCTGAGAGGCACACTGCGAGGGGAGCATGAAGAAAGACAGACAGAATGTTGGTTGTTGTAGTGCAGATCCCCCTTCTGATGGAAGAACCCACATTGGTGGCCTTTCAGCTGCTTTACATTGTAGAATCAGCTGAGTCACACTCAAAGTACAAATAGCTGCCCTTTCCAGGCAATTTCAATACACACCATATAGAAGGAACTTGGCTGCAAACGCTCTATCTGAAAGATGATTTAGCAATTCATTGAATACAGTCTGATAAGCAATCCCTCATTTGTTTTAGAAACAATGGGAGGATTGGGATTTAAAGGTGTAGGTTCAACAAATCAGCCATGATAGGTTAAAAGTGGCAGTTGTGTGTACTTAACCTGACGATCCATTAGCCCAGAGGGCTTCCATGAACTCTTGAAATTGTATGCAAAGTTTTATGTATATGTGTTCCCACCTGTGGATGATGGGCTGAGAGGTAAAGGGTCACCCTTTTTAGAGGGTGATGGGAGAAAACAAGACAGCAGATCTCATGGCAACTGCTTAGTGAAGGAATGAGCACCCATCCTCATGAAATTCATGCCCATAAAAATCCATTCATTCTTTAACAATTTCGTATATGTATGTAGTGCATTCTGGTCACACTCATCTCTCCACTTTCTCATGTTCTCTTCCTGCCCAATCCTCACCCCACTTTCAATTATTCTTTTTTTCATTTCTGTTTTTGCTCTGTGATCCCCTGTGTTAAACCAGGGCCACTCACACTATCCACTGGAGTGTGAGCAGTTAGTCATGCTGTTTACTAAGGGAAAAAAAAAATCTGTGGGTCCTGAATTCTTCCTCTGCCCTTTTTGTCCCCTTGCTCTGCGCTTGGTCAGGTCATCAATCCCAGGATCCCAAAAGCCAGAGTGTCTTCCACATACCATTTAATCTTTACAAAGCCACCCTGGCACAGCTGTGTGACCTCAATTCTTGTCTCTTTGCCTCAAAATCACAAATAACAAAGTAAAAGTGATACTGAACATGAACAAACAATGAAGGAAGGAAGTGGTTACACACAGGTCTGAGAGTCAAGCGTCAGAAGTGAAGTCTTTTTCCTGTACTCATGTCCCAAATGTCTGTCATTTCCCAAACAGCCTTTCTCTCTTTGAGCACTTCTACCCCCATTGTCTGAGATGCTCTTAGTTCAGCAATACAGGAATATTCTTGCAAACCAAAAGTTATTAGAAGACTGTGGAAAGACTCTGTTATTCTTTCTCTATGCTGTGGGCATCCTTAATATCTGATCATTTTCAAACCACACTGGTGAGCGGATCTAATTTCATGTTGTATTGCATCAGTGGTTGAGTTGAGGGCAGCTGACCAGTGCAAGTGCTTGATCTTTATTTTTTTATTTTCAAAAGTATTCTTCCTTTTCTTTTATAATTTTTTTCTCATAAATATATCCTGATTAGTATTCTTTCCCCTACTACTTGTGTACTTCCCTCTTCTCCAGATCCACTCCCTTTCTGTCTCTCACTAGATAAAGAAGAGGCTTTTAACATATAATAACCAAACACGACAAAATAAAATGTAGTAAGATGAAAGAAACTTTCTGTCTTTATTAATTTGGATATCTTTCTCTGCCTTTTAGTTAATTTTGTTATGGGTTTGTCTGTCTTGTTAACTTTATCAACAAGGACCTGGTGCAGACCCATGCAGATCCTGTGCTTTCTGCTTCACTCTCTGTGAGCCCGTATGTGCCTTGCTTAATTCATTCAGAGGGGTTTGTTCTCCTGATGTCCTACATTCCCTCCGACTCTTACAATTACCATGGGATTCCATGAGCTCTGAGGGGAAGGATGGGATAGAGACTTCCCATTTAGACTCCCTCTGCATAATGTCTGGCTGTAGGTCTCGACCTCTGTTCCCACCTGCTGTCTGTCGGAGGAAGCCTCTCTGATGACTAGATGAGGCATCATTTTATGAGTGTAGCAGAATATCATTAGGAATCATTTAACTGATACGTTTTTATTTCACCAGTAGTGTTTGGATTTACCCCAGGTCTCTGGGCTATCTAGTTTCTGGTTCTTGGTTACCCTAGTAGTGTCAGGTATGGGCTGCTTCTCCTTGACCTTAGGTCAAATCAGACATTGGTTTGCTTCTCACACAAGTTCTGTGCCATCATTGCCCTAGCATATTTTGCACACAGGTCAAATTGTAAATCAATGGTTTTGTGGCTGGGTGGGTGTGCATGTCTTATTTTCAGTACCTTCTTACACTAAAAACACTAGAACATAGGGATAGGGGTGAAGGCTCCATGAAGGCATCAGCTCCACTTCTCCATATTCAATGACATGTGTGTGTGTGTGTGTGTGTGTGTGTGTGTGTGTTGTTCTTGGCCATAGGGACCCACTGTCAGTTTATGAAGCACAATCCTGGGTTCTGTGAGGATTTCTATGGGATTCCTTGACCAACAACTCTATTGAATGCAATCATTCTTGCACCTCTGAGATGAAACCTACTTGATTTTGATGGATGATCTTTTTTTATGTGTTCCTGGATTCAGTTGGCAAGTATTTCATTGAGTATTTTTGCATCTGTGTTCATAAGGGAAATTTGTCTGCAATTCTTTTCCGTTTTTAGTTATTTATGTATTTTGAGTATCTGGGTAACAGTTCTTCTTAGAATGAACTTGGGAAAGTATTTTTTTTTTGTTTCTATTTTGTGTAATAATTTGAGGAGTATTGGCATTAACTCTTCTTTTAAAGTCTGATGGAATTCTGCTCTAAAACCATCTGGCCCAGGGCTGTTTTGGTTGGGAGACTTTTAATGATTCTTTCTATTTCACTAGGTGTTATATGACTATTTAAATTGTTTATCTGCTCTTGATTTAACTTTGATAAATAGTACCTACAGAGAAAATTATCTATTTCTTCCAGATTTTCCAGTTTGGTATAGAACAAGCTTTTAAATATGTCCTTATGATTCTTCATTATCTATTGCCATGCCCTCTTTCCATTTCTGAGTTTACTAATCTGGATAGCCTTTCTCTGCATTTTGGTTAATTTTATAGCACTCAGGAGAGCAGGACTTACATCTTGCCTGGGCAGCTCAGTAAAGTTGGCCTTGGCTGTGGGGCTTTCACAGAGCCAGCCCCAAGGGTGTGAGCACAAGAGTCCACCCTGCCTCTTGTCTGCTGGTCAGTGATGTGGATGAGGGAGAGGGGCTCTCCTTTTCTCCCTTGTCCCCTGCCATGTATAGCAGGCAGGAGAGCTGGCCCAGGGCCACGAGAGTGGGAGAATTGGCCATGTCCCTCACCAGCTGCAATCCTCGGGAGAGTGGACACTGCACCTTGTGGAGCCAGCAGGATAGAGCTTACCCTGGTTGTTGGAGTTGCTGGTGAGCCTTCCTGAGTGTGGGAGAGTGGGAGACTGGGCAGGGTGAGCAGCTTAGACTCTTCTCGGACCCAGATCCAGAGCTCTGAGTTGGCCTGTGTTAACATCTAACCCATTGATGAACTGCTAAAGTGCATGAAGGGAGCAGTCCTACAGATCCCAAAACTATAGGATCTCCATGACACAGAGCAACAATAGACTATCTGAGAGGAGTCCCAGTGAGGTCCCCGTACTGACAGCACTGTAGAGGTTTCCACTGAAACCTCTTACCAGACCAATGAGTCATTGCAGTTAACATTTGCAAACAAAGAAGTCCACACTATTGTAAGTCCAAAAGACTATTGTAGGCTTTGATTTTTCAAACACCTACTTTATTTAAGGTTCTTAAACCCTCTACCTCCATTCCCACACCTTGACCTTAGGTAGGAAATTAGTAAGGAAAGGGGTTGTAGACCTTGTTTAGCTACATTATGCTGACAAGCATCACTGGGTTCTTTGGGGATTACCAAACACAGTCATCAGGACACCAGCAGTCTAGTAAAATTAAAAAGCTAGGCTGAGTACAGTAGCATTCATTTATAATCCCAGTGCTGGGCAGGTAAAATATAGACAGATTGATTCCTGGAGCTTTCTTGTCAACTACCTTGGCATGATCAGTGAACCCCGATAAACATCCTATCTCAAAAACCAAGGTGGATGTCAGCTGAGGAGAAATGACACTTGAAATTGTTTTTTTTTTCCTTTGACTTCCCTTTGTACATACATGTGGATTTGCAAGACATAAATGCAAGCACCTTACCTACTCCCCCAACACAATGCCCACCAAAAAAATCAGATTCTGAGGCCCCCTGAGGACTATGGCAAATATCAGGTCCTTAGCATCCTACGGAGTATGACTCTGAGGCTTATAGCCAGAGATATGCTTAAATGTGCCAAGAGTCTGGAAACGGGCAGTGCATCCTGGCATATCAGATAATGCTCTTTGTGTTGGGTTATCAACTCTGCTTCTTTCTGGAGCACTTGGTGGACCATTTCTATTTCCCCAGCCATTTTATTTGTACCTTTCTTTTTTTATTATTCTTTCTTTAGTTCATCAAAGGAGCTGGTTATCCTGACACAAGGAACAGCTACTTGTGCTGTTCCATGCTGCCAAGACTGGCTCTCCAAGACTGGTTGGAGAGCCAGTCTTGGCAGCATGGTGCTAGGTGGCTCCCACTGATGTAATAGATCTGGAGAGCTTCTGAAAGCCAGTATAGTATGGGTATCTGATGGACTTCAGTCAGTGGCCCTTAGAGCTGTTTGGCTCTTACCACATCCAAGCGTTGGCTCCAATGCCCTGCTGAACCTGGAGCTCAGCCTTGAAGTCTATGTTGTTTTTGCCTTTATTCTCCTAAGGATTGACTTGACTTCTGATATTCCTAGTCCAGCCTAGATGGATTGTGGAGAGGCGATGCCCACAGCATCTAGTGAGGACTTTCTATCTGAGTGACAGTGTTGTGTACTGCCTTCTTACACTGTTGCACTTGGAGGCTGATGCTAGTCCTACCTGGACCAAACTTAGGGCTCTACTTGGTGAGTCAACTCTCCCTGACTTATAGTTCAAACTCTGAATGTAAACCACTTAAATTATCATTAGGAAGGAACATCATTATTAGCATCAGTGATCTTACTAATAAAAGTAATAAATAAGGGCAATTCTTATGTTCTAAGCTTTGGACTAAGTAGATTGTATAGATGCATTTTATATTGAGTTCTTAGAAGAAAGGAGTTTTCATTTGGGACAAGTATTTTTTTTTTTTCAGTGAAAAAACTGAGTTCAAAAAGGCTTGAGAACTTGCCCCAAATTGAGATCATAGGTAGAGATGAGATTTGAACTCATGGCTTTGTAGCTCAAAATCTGTGCCCTTAAGCACTATGTCTTGCTGTTTTTACACCACCAGAAAGAACCACTAATGATGGGTGTGTGTGCATCTGTGTGTGTTTCAAGTTGGGGGAGAGTTGAAACAGGTTCTCATGTACCCCCTGATAGATTCAAACTCCTGGTGTAGCTTGAGGCTATCTTTGAACTACTGAACCTACTACCCTACTTCCTAAGTGCTGAGAGTACATCTACCACACCTGGCTGTAATGATACTATTTTATGAGCGGGTGGATTTTAACTGCTTAAATGTCTTTGGGATGCCTCTGATTATTCAGCATCAAAAAGTCTGCATGAGCAGAGTTCTCAAATGTTCATGGCCATTCTTTGTTCATGGATACAATTGCTCACAGCTTAAATATATGAAAAAGAAGTTGCTATCTTCTGTCTCTTGGTTTGATAATATGGTTTCCTAAGGAAACATGGCCATTATGTAGTAGAATCCAAGAAACATTTAAAAATAGAAAGGGCCCACAAATCTAGAATTTAAGAACAAATACAGCAGCTTTTCACACTTTTCATTATCATGATTAAGCCATTCATTTTCACCTGCATGCCATTCCTAAAAGCCCTAGCATGGATGGCAGGGTAGAAGAGAGTAGTTGATTGTCCTTACTTGATACCCAATCCTAGGACAGAAGGATGCACACCACCTTGAAGGACAATCCTATTGTAGATACATTACAAAAGAGTTCACTAATATTTCTTTCCTGTTATCCAAGTTCCTTAATAGGGGACTTTGTAGCTATTTCCTCTGGAGAAGATGGTGTTTGGGCAGTTGTTTTCTTGTACTTGGAACTGTGTTGGCCTTGGGAATTTTTTAGCCAATAATAAAGGCAGCATCCCATTGTTACACTTAGACCTTAAGGGACCTCTTGAACCTACTCTTTCTTGTTGTGATGGTTAACTTGGCTGGGATAAGAAATACCTAATGTCTTGAAAAACATTTGTATGAGTGTGTCTTCAGGGATATTTTGGAAGAGATGGATATTTGAGTTGATAGACTGAATACGGAAGATTCGTTTCACTATATATGAATGGGCCTCATCCAGTCCATCAAGAGTCCCAGTAGAGAAGTTAAATTGCACAAGAAGGGAAAATGCAGTCTTTATCTATCTATGTCTACCTACCTACCTACCTACCTACCTACCTACCTACCTACCTATTCATTCATTTGTTTGTTTTTTGAACCATTATCTTCAAACACTGGAGTTATATTCCTAAACTTTTCTCCAGATTCTCAGGCTTTGGAACTGAAATTGAATTACATGACCAGTTCTCCTGAGTTTTCAGCTTGCAGATAGGATAATGTAGAACATTTCACCCTCCACAACTTACTATGTCTTTTTCTATTTCCATTCTCATAGACTCTTTTAGTTTATTTTCTGATTATCTAACTGACTAAACAGAACAGCTTGTGATTATGGAATCTGGGAAGATGCAGAACTTTTGGCAAGGGATCTTGCTGCATCATCTTAAGTAGAAAGGAAAAGTGAGGGGGAGAGAGAGGAAGAGAGGAGGGAAGGAGGAAGGACAGAGATAGAGATAGATATATGGAAAGATAGATGACAGATAATAGAGTCAAACTCCTCCTTTTGTAACAAATCCCTTCTTGTTATAATAACATCAGTTCATTTATTTTCATAGCCTAATCATCTCTCATTAAGCTCCACTTTCTAACCCTGTTGCACAGGGAATTGAATTTCTAACATATGCTTTTGGGTGGAGATTTACCCAATAGATATGTATCCTATTGTTTCTGTGGCTCTGGAGAATCCTGACGAATATACTCATAAACCCTCAGAAACAAGTCCTGGCTGTCAATGTCAGAGTAGAGGACTAGAGACCACATGGGCAATGATAAGCACAGCTGAGGACACTCTACAGTATACCCATTATCTATTAGCGTGTTCCAGATTAGCCCCACAACTAGGCTTGCAGTGACAACCTACAGTTCTTATTCCACAGTTCCCAAAGGTCAGGAATGCAACTGTGCCTTAGCTCTGGCTAAGCTTTGTCTTTGATCCCTCATTAAACTTCAGGCACAATCTTACTAAATAGAACTAGCCAGTGCTGCTATCATCTGAGGTTGTAGGACATCAAGATGGCTCTGTTCTGGGACAAGTTGGTCCTGGGCCATAGTGCTCAGTTATTCCTAGGAGGGTCTCTCTCCATAGGCTGCCCGTGTCCCAACACCAGGACAGCTTACTGCTGAGCAAGCAACTGGAATCGAGTGGAAAGTGCCTCAGAGTCTCAGGCCTGCGTTCTGCTGCATTTTGCTTCCTAGAAACTAGTCACACACTTGGTCCACATCCAAGAAAATAGAGTGCAATTATGCTTTACTCTGTAGATTTTAAAAGGAAAAATGTAAAAGAACTTCCCGATCTATTTTAGCCTTTCCATCAAGAACTAGTCTTAACTCTCCAGTTGACTACAGAGGCATAGACTCACTGTCAAGGTCAGCCTGGCCAGCTTGCATTTCCAGAGTTTCCCATTTCTGTGGACCAACAGTTGAAGTGTGAGCCATTGAATTTCAGCATAATGCAGCAATAGCTAGACATATCTGAGACTTTTTGGAGGGGAGAAATGTCTCCTATAGACAGTGAGGATGCCACCCCACACAAATCAAAGTGAACAAAAATGCCTGTATTCCAGGGACTGGCAGTTCTACCAGGGAGATGATAAATAGTTTAATAGGGAGGTAATGTAAAAACAAAAGCACCTTCAAGATCTGGGGGATTAACAGATTGTATATCATAAAACATAGAGGCAACACATGCTAGTCCTCTTTGATACTGTTCTGTAATAGCTGAATTAGGCTGTATTTACACTGAGAAGATATTATTTAGATCACAGTTTGAGAGGCTCAAAGTTCGAAAAGGATGACACAGGCAATGGGAGGCCCCCTCCTGCTGTTTTCCCCCATGGTGAATACCAACACTGAGTAAATGCATTAGAGAGCAAGAAGTAGAAAGATATTCAGAGGTTGCACTACAGTTTTCACAATCATTTTTATGTGTGAGATCTCAGGAGTCTCATGAGAGCTATTGTCACGACCTGTATAGCCTCCATTGGTCCCTACCTTCTAAAGGCTTCTCCCCCTTCTACATAACTACATCAGGGATCAAGCTTCACACATGCGCTCCTCTGGCGGGGGCAGAGGCTGTGTCCTTCAGTTGACACTGAATAGCCCTACAAGGCAACAAAGCATGCCCATACTCAGAGAACGTTCGGCCCTGGAGTCATCCATCACTGCTTTCTCCTCAGAGATGCCAGCTCAAGAGCTTTCAAGCTCAGCAGACCTGACTGAAACACTCAGTGGTATCTATCTAGAGGACTTTGATATGAACTTTGGGAATGCGGAGCAGCAGCTAGGCAAAGTGTACACAGACATGCATAATTTGAAATTTCCAGATTTTGTAGCCGAAGGAAATAATGGTGGAAAGCCAGAACGAAGCAAAGTCTGTAAAATCCAAGCTTTTCCTAAGGGTGGTCACCGCTCAATGCTTCACACAGGGCAGCCACCATGCAAAGCTTTCTGTCTTAGTTTCCAGGAGAGTCGAGTTGGGACATGCTATTCTGGCATTGGTATGTCTAGAGCCCTTTAATGGTCATGGAGTGTTGGCTTGGACAATGAATTGTACACTCAGTTTATTTCTGTGTTGTGATGTAAAGAAGGGGTGTTTGTGCTTTAGTCAGTGACTGGACCTTCCACTCTAATAAAACAATGAGAAAAAGGTCATGAGTGTTGATTTGAAAACAAATCAGAAGGAAAAGTCAGAACCCTGAAAAGCAGTTTTCATGGGTTGTTGTCAAGTTAAGACTTACAAAAAAAGCCTCCTTAGTCTTTTTCTTAGAATATTTATATGAATTTTCTTATAGCTTCTTGTTGAAATGCAAACATGTTTTAAACAAATGGGAAATTTCCTTTACTAAATGTAAAAAGTACAAAGTTTAATGACACAATAGTAACTTGACAATTTGCATGAAGTAAACACACATTTCTTCCTGATCAGAGACCAATAATGAAAAAAAAAATCCCACATATATCTTTAATTATTTATGTTTAGCTATAAAAGTAGTGCTTCTAGTAACGGCCCAAGTATAACAGAGAAGTTTATCTTAAACCTTTTCTTTATTTAAACCTTTTATTCTGTCTTCAGTCAACCTCTCAAAGACACATACTGGTTTCTTGTCTGGAAAATTATTAAAGTATTTGCCATAGTCCATTTTCAGCTGCTTTAGTGGGATACCAAGCCTGGGCAATGTATAATGAACAGAAACTTAACTGGCTCTCACTTCGGGACACCAGAGAATAGTTTAAGGTCACAGTGCTGACTTCTAGCTTCTGGACCAATGAGAGCTATCATTCTGTGATCACGTGGTAGAAAGCAGGAAAAGGAGACCATAGGTGGATAAAATCACTCACATGAATATGCTTAGCAAGGTGTGCTCCTGCGCAGTCACTTCTAAATCCCTCCCAGCAGTGGGCTCCATTTTCCAACACAATGGCCTGAGGAATTAAGTTTGCAGTACATTATTAGTTCTGATGGATACATTCAAATAACACCAGAGACTGTTGTATATACTAATTGAATAGTCATTTCTATTTATAATGACATTCAATAACTTTTTAAAATGTAGGCCTTTAGGTGTATGTGGTTGAATTTTTAAATATAACACAAAATAGAAACATACTTTTATGTTCAGGACACCCTCTCAACCACTAATTGTAAATGCCTACTTTTTAATTTTTCCTTTGAGACAGTGTTTCATGACCCAGGCTGATCATCTGTCATTTCCTCTCAAGTTTTCAGGTTGTAGTTATGACCCATCATGTCTGGTTCTATGAAGTACCTACCTTTATTTTCATAAAGATAGGCTTAGTTTTCAAATTTTTTTTTATAACTCATTATTCCAAGTACATATTTCAGAATTTACAGTTATGCAAATTGTCCTAATTAGTCCACGTTTGGCTTATGTGATGAGGTGAAGCTTCCCAGACTGTCTTATCAAAACACTTCGTTGGGTTTCAATACTTATATTTCTTTTTCAAATGAGTTAAAAGTCAGGTCTTTAAGTTCTAGTTTTAAATTTTTTTAATTAGGGGCTTGACAGTCTGTCTCGGAGGTTAAGAATCCTTGTTCCTAGCACCTACGTGGCACTTCACAACTGTCTGTAACTTTAGTTCCAGGGCATACTAAACAGTCTTCCAGACTTTGGGGCACCAGGCACGCATGCAGTGCTCATACATACCTGCAGGTAAATACTCATAAAAAGAAGTGTATCTCAAGTTCTCGCTGGGCACAGTATCTGCCGGAACAGTGACGCAAGTCTGTATAAAACCCCAGTGATGAGTGAGTGTCATTTTACACTTGGGAGGGCCAAAGCTATGCAATTCAGCCAACTAACTAAGCAAACAAATAAAACCACAGGCCCAAAGCTGACAAAAGCTAGGGACTTGAATTAGTCGCGTTGTAGCGATATTAGCCCCTCAGTTGATGCACCACTAAAATACAAGGGGCTGGCACCAGGTGTGTGTGGGGAGGGACTGTGGAAGAGTGGGGAGGGATGCAAGAACACTGTACAGGTCCCATTTCCCGAAGACCTAAAACTTCTTCTGAAAAATGTAGCATTGTGGCTTTTTTTTTTAATGCCCTTTGAAACTTTTGTGGGTGGGTACATTAATTGTGGCAAATCCTAATCGCTTCTATAGTCTTGAATTTTCTAAAAAAAGAACGGAAGGGAGAGACCTGTTCATATTTTCCATTCTGAATTTTGTACTCATCTCCCCCCGCCATTATGTTATTATATTTTTTTGGTATAGTACAAGCCCAATAGAAGTATGAGGCAAAAAAGCACAATGCATGTCTTCCATGATTATAGTAGGAGTGCTGCTATGGGCTTCATGATCATCTATGGTGTTGGCTATAGGCTTTTTTTCTTTTCCTGTTTCTTATCCATTCTCAATCAAATGAAGAGTATATTTTCTTCTATGCCTTGTTTTGTTTTCTTTTTGAAATCTGGTCAGGTTATCACGGGCTGTTTTCCCCAAAGTATATTACTGTAATGGATTCCATTAACATACTTTCTAAAGATGAATCGAAGTTACATTTTATATCATAATGATTAACCAAGTTGTATTATTAGAAAATGGTTACATTTTACTCTGCAGATCCTTGCCTTTTAAAATCTCCTTTTGCAAATAGGAGTGGCTAAGGAGTGTTTTTAAGAAGGGTGGATTTATGTGGTTATGTAACCTTTGTATAGCTTTGGAATCAAGGTAGTGTTTAAGTAGACAAGAATTAGGAAGCTACTATATGCAATAAAATACATAAGAATATTAAAAAAATCAAATATAAAACTGACGAGTCCTCTTAAGCCACCAATACTTGTAATTTTGTATAAGTTCTATAAGTCAAAACATGGAACGCTACAAACCTAAAAATATTAAACTATATGGGATGAATCTAAGATCAGAAATATTAAAACATGCTTAAACAGACACACATACTAATATATAATTCCTGGATAAGATTCATTAAATAAAGCTAAGGAAATAAATGGAACAAAGTAAAATATAATAAAATACAGCAAAATAAAATGTGCTTTTTAGCCACCTGGTCTAGTCATGTATACATGCCTGTATTTTATTTTATGGTGATGTGCTCAAATCCAGGCTTTGTGCTGTGTTATTGGAACCACACATCTAGCTACTACAGGATTTAAGGAAATATAAAGATAATTTAAAAGCATTTATGTTGCAAGAGGTCAATACTGAAATTAAATATGGAAAAATAATCATTTTAACCGAACATTATAAAAGCCTCAAACAGCATTGGAGTTTTTATTAGAATTTCATTAATATTACATTAATTTGGGGAAAAGCTGATCTCTCTAGAGTAACTTCCTTTTATTAATTTTTTTCTTAAAAATCACATTTTTTTCCTCCTGCAACTCTTCTCAGATCCTCTCCACCTCTCCACCCACCAAATATTTGATGTATTTGAGAAGTAGCTTGGAACTCACTCTGTAGATCATACTGACCTAGAACTCCTAGAGATCCACCTCCCTCTGTGCCTGTAGTGCTGGGATTAAAGGCTTGAGCCACCATGCCCTGCTGAGGAGCAGTGATTTAATAGCTTATCTCACACCATCTTCTAAAAGAACTGTCATGGAAACAGTAATTTAGTTGAGTATATTGTGTGCTAATGAGTTTCAAGATGTTGTTTGGAGATCTCAAGTTCTTGAAAACTATTGTATCATTTGAAAAGTTTCCTTATGCACAATTAATTAAAATGCTTGATTGAAAAGATTAAATTCGCAGTGACCAAAAAGTGCAAATTGACTTATTTTTAAGTCTCTCTTTGAAATAATTAACATGTGTCTTTTGAAAATCAAAGTTACAGTCTTTATTAGTGCTAATTTAACTTCCCAGCAGTAATATAAAAAAATAATTATAATTCAAACTGTTTTAATCGTTAATTTTGTTTTGAACCGTAATATTACATTAAAAAAGGAAAATTTTAATGATTACTATTTTAGGACTGACAAAATGCCAAAATTATACTAATTTCTATCTAATAAGGAAAATTAAAACCACTTTGGTCCGGATCAGTCTGTGTAGAGTCGGTGTAGTTTTTACAGGTGAATATCTCCGGAAGCTGTGAGTCAAGGCCAGCATGGGTTCCATACTGAGTTTGTAGCGTGGCTTCATAGTACTGCTCCGTCCCAAAAGAACAACACCTCTACAAAAACATAGAAGAGGGGAACAAGGACTATTTCTAACAGGAACTCAATGACTGGCTCTTTGGCCTCCCCACCCCCCGGGGGAGGAGTAGTCCTGTTAGGCCACAGAGGAGAGCTTTGTAGCCAGTTCTGAAGATACCTGATAAAACAGGATCAGATGAATGGGGAGGAGGTCCCCCCTATCAGTGGACCTGGCAAGGGGCAAGGTGGAGATGAGGGAGGGAGGGAGGGACTGGGAGGGAATGAGGGATCGGGACACAGCTGGGCTACAGAGGTAATAAAATGTAACTGATAAGAAAAAAATAAAATTCAAAAAAAAAAAAAAAAACATAGAAGGTTTTCCTGACTAAAGCAAGTGGGAATCTGCCTAATAATATTGGGAAACGGCTAGTTTTAGTCTCACTGCATCCAACAAAGAGTACCGCACCTGTTGGTCATTTGTAATCACTGGGCTGTGCTCTTGCTTTGTGGGGTCAAACGCTGCCTCGGCCAATTGTGCTGCCCCTCTGCCTGGAGCCTTCATGTTAGGCTCATGCCTTTTGTAAGTGCTGGAGGCAACCCTGAAGGATGGTGGAAGGTTATTGGACCTCCATTCCTTTCTGGGCTTCCACAGTGGTGCTGATAAACATTGAATGCTTTTCCTGTAGTGAGGAGAGCCTGTTTGGTACCCTTCAAACACACTTCCTGCTGAACACTTCCTCCTCAGATGTTCAGCTCTGAAGCCCACCAAACCCTTCTCTGAATTACTTCCTGAAGTTCTTCTTTCATCACATATAGTTCTCTTTTTTGACTTCAAGTACCTAGTTTCAACCTTATATACAGTCATCAGTTTTTTATTTTAACGTCTTGAATGCAACGATTGCATTTCTGCCTCAGATTGATGTTGCCCATTCATTCTAATTCTTTCTAAAGTGTTTAATTCTTTCTATCACTGTTAGCAGGTTGCTCTGAAACCTTCAATACATTTGCCTTGCTTTTACAATCATGTGTGCATAACACACACACACACACACACACACAAACACACACACACACACTATGTGATCTACTTAGGCTAGACCATTTCATGCTTTCTGTTGGAGCATTTTAATTCACATGCCTCTCTTCTTTGGCCGTGTGGCTTTACAGTATGCTTCTGCACACTTTCTGTCTTAGCCCACTGTGAAGTACCTCCCTTCGTAGTGAAGTCACACACAAGTATGGACAGACATCCACTGGGCTTTACAGAATTTCATGTTGGGACAGAAGAAGAGCTCACAGTGAAAGCTTGTATCAAAGGCAAGCTCCTTCCCACAGGTCCAGTCTTTGAACATGTGTGTGTGTGTGTGTGTGTGTGTCTGTCTCTCTGCCTCTGTCTCTCTTTCTGTCTCTCACTCTCTCCCCCTCTCTCTGTCTTGCTCATGCTAAGTAAGTACTTTATCATCAGACTATATTCCAGCCCTCAGTATATAATTTTCGAACTACCCTGTTCAGTTCACCTAGACTCCTAATTACTGTCTGATCAGGCTTGTTTCTGCCCTTTAAAAAGCTAAAGGATGTGAGCCCAGGGGGTCCTGCAGAGACTGAGGCACCAGAGGAGGACCATGCATGGAGACAACCTAGACCCCCTCCTCAGATGTGGCCGATTGGCAGCTCAGTCTCCATGTGGATCTCTGAGTGAGGGGAGCAGGGGCTGCCTCTGTCATGAACTCAGCTGGCTGCTCTTTGATCACTCACCCCTGATGATGCAGCCTTGCCAGGTCATGGAGCAAGAGGATCCAGGCAGTCCTGATGAGACTTAACAAGCTATGGGCAGATGGCAATAGTGTAAAACTCCCTTTCAGTGGACTAGGGGAAGGGGATGGGGAAAGTGGGAAGGAGGGTAGGAAAGGAAGAAGAAGGGAGCTTCATTCAGGACATATAATGAATAAATTGTGAAAAAAAAAGAAAAATAAAAAAATAATGAAATTTATTTTAAATATAAAAAAAATATTAAATGCACCTCTTTCCATCATTCATCGACTTTCCCTGGCCTGCTTGTTCCCCATACACTCCCCGTCCAACTATGCTTTGCACAAGTACAGGAGGAGTACTGACGTGTGGTTCTGCTTATCAGCTGGAGTCCAGATGGGCCAGTGAGACCTTTGGAAAAGAGGTCATGGGCTAAAAGGAATGGAGAAGTGACAGTGATTTTCCCAATTTCCTTTCTCTACTTGCCTGGGTTGTGTCTCTTCATGAACCCTGCTCATTAGCTATGGACACCCCAGCAACCTTGAAACCCAGAGCACCAGAGCACCAGAGCACCAGAGCAGCCTCCTTTCTTCTTCCTCCTGAGTACCACCTCAGCTTTCCTCCAAGCCTGTGACTTGTCTGCATTAAATCCCCTCTGCCGAAACCGTGTGCAATGGCTTCTGTGTTTCAGACTCTTAGTAGAACACACGCTGTCTCTCTTTCTGCCAATATAGACATTTTTTTCTTGTTAATACTTACCTGGCATATCCTTATCTTTATTCCTTATTTACAAAAGTTATGTCTTATCTAGTTTTAAATGGTTTATAGTAAAAAATAAATAAATAAATAAATAAAGTCCTCTTAGCCAAAGAGGACTTTTTTTTTTCTTGAAAGGCAAATTTAAACCGTTTGCCTTTATTGAGATTTCATTTCTGTTGTGCGATCCTATAATGTTCCAATGTATACACCTGTTGTTCCTTTCTCTTATTTGTTGCTTTCTGTCTTTTTCTCTGGTTTTGATGTGTTGGTCCCATTTTGTCTATTGTTTTCTACTTATAATATTTGGTACTTCTAATATTATTTCTGGTCATTAAATTCAGTTTTAAAATGTTTCAATTTGAAGTACAAAGTTCTTATGGAGCTCTTCAAAGCAAATGTTTGCTGTGAGGGGTTTCACACAGTGACTGGTCACAAACCAGACAGCTGCCATTCTCCTGCATTCCTTCTCGATGGGCGGGACACCTAAGCTTTAGTCAGCAGTTTTCCTTTTCCTCTTTTTTCTTCCCTTACTTCTTAAGGATACAGACCAACAATGTAGCCCTGGCTGGCTCAAACTTGGCAGCAATCCTCCTGCCTTATCCCACTTCAGGGAGAAAGAGTGATCCCCATGCCTGCTTGGTAAGCATTCCCTAATTCGTGATTTTCTTTCATAATAGGAACTGAAATATTCTAATTTTTTGAAAAGTTTCTATTTACCCTTCTCTGAGACTGAAGGCCCTGAGGTGGCCTGAGCTATCAGGAGCTGCACTGTTGCTCTGCAGGGGCTGACCCCCGGTGTGAAGCACAGCCTGACCCTGTCCTTGCCCTGCTCCCTGAGTGCTGAGTCTGTACTTGGTGACTTAGGGGGATTTCCTGAGGAAATGATTACTCATCCCTTCAGTTGTAGTCTTGCTTGCCTGGGTCTTCTCCGTTTGCTCTCAGTGTTAGGCTAGCTCCACCTGTTCTCTGTTCTATAGATGGCTTACGATGTCTTGTTTCTTCTGTTGGACAATTTGGCTCTGATTTATTTTTTGTTGAAAATAGATTTTTTTTCATACATTATACTCTGATTAAAATTTCCCCTCCAACTCCTTTCAGATCCTCCCTCCTTCCCTACCTTCCCAAATCCATTCCCTTTCTTTCTCTTATTAAAATACAAATAGGCATCTAAAATAACAACAACAACAACAATACATAAACAAACAAGCCAGAATAGGACAAAGCAATTAGATATTAAAAAATTCAAAGAAAAAGCACAAGAAACACATATGATGAGACATACACATTTGCACATGCAGAAAACCCATAAAAACCAAAATTGGCAGCTAAAAAAAGGTAAAAAAAAAATTGTAAGACAAAGCATCGTGTGACAAAAACATACCTCCAAAAATGCCATTGGTTTCATTTTGTGTTTACTAGCTACTGACGGGCATGAGGCCTGGTCTTAAGAGTATTTTCTGTACCCAGTGAGACCCCATTGAAGAAATTTTTTCTTTTGCTAATGGTTATCCATTGGATAACAGCTTCTGGGTGAGGGATGGAGGCTTGCCTTTACTTCCTCTTCTCCGAGCTGAAACTCCATCATGTTTAGACCTGTGCATGCTGCCACAGACTCTTTGAGTTCATCTGAGTATTAGGCCTCTTGTATGTAGAAGGTCTTGATTCCTTGTTGTCTTCTATCTCCACTGGCCCATATAATCTTTTTGCCTCCTCTTCTGCAAAGTTCTGGAGAAGGCCTTTTCATATTCAGCAGTCCCAGCTGGACCTAAATCCTTCAGACCCCACCGGTTCCAGACACCCCAAGAGATGGAGTGGAATGCTGAATCACATCCAGCCCCATTTCTACACATCCACTACCCATAACTATTCTATTCTTCCTTGAGGGATCCATCCCCAATACCACTTAGTCCCTTACTTTACACCTAACTTATGTTACATGAATTATAACCTGATTATCAAAGACTTAATAGCCAGCATTCACATAGGAGCTAATACATGTCATATTTGACCTTTGGGGTCTGAGTTACCTTACTAAAGATAAGTTATAAGTTATTTTTACTAGCCCCACCCATTTACCTGTGAAATCCATGATTTTATCTTTTTGTAACAGCTGAGCAATATTCCGTTGTGTAAATGGACCACATTTTCATTATTCACTTGTCCATTGACAGATATGTATGTTGTTTCCAGATTCTGACTGTTATGAAAGAACAGCAACAAACATGCTAAGCAGTGTTTCTGCAGCAGGATATACAATCTTTTGGGTGTATGCCTCAGAGTGGTGTAGCTACATCTTGAGGTAGATCTAGTCCCAGAGTTGGAGGAACAGCCACACCGCTTTCTGTAGGGGCTGTATACATTTGTACTCCCTCAAGCAATGCATGGGTGTTCCCTTAACTCACAGCCTTTCTAGCAGGAGCTGTCATTTATTTTATTGATTTTGACCATTGTGACTAGTGTAAGTTGAAACCCCAAAGTAGTTATGACTTGCATTTCTCTGATGAATAAGGATTTTTAAAAAGTGCTTCTTGGGTCATTTGTGTTTCCTCTTTGGAGAACTCTTAGTTTAGATCTTTACCTCACTCTTTAATTGGGTTATTTGTCTTCTTGATATCCAGTATTTTGCGTTCTTTTTATATATTCTAGACATTATCTAAGTATTTTAATATTTTAGACATTATCCTTCTAGTCTGTGTATAGTTGGTAAAAATCTTTTCTCACTGTGTAGCCTGTCACTTTGCCCAAATGACGTTGTCCTTTGTCATAAGAAGCTTTTCAGTTTCATGAAATCTCATTTACTTATTGTTCTTAGTGACTGTGCTATTAGTATTCTGTTCAAAAAGTCCTTTCCTCTGCACGGGAATGAAGATAACATTGAATCTATAGATTGCTTTTGGTAGGGTGGCCATTTTGACAATTTCAGGGTTTTTTTGCTTTTATCATGTAAATGTTGTTTTGATTTAGCATCCTACTTAAGTTTTGAATGGATAAGTTGATAATATTTAAGTGGGTTGTTTGCCTTATCAAATAAAAAAGTTGACTCTGATTTGTTTGTTTGCTTAGAGAAGGTCATCCTTTGTTGCCCAGGCTGGTCCCAAACTCATGACACTCTTGCATCATGCTTCCTAATGCACCATCTGTGATCAGACCAAGACCTCATTTAGTAAGAAAGGAGCAGGAAGTAAGTGGAGAGAAAAAAATAAATACAATGACAATGCTCTTAAAATAAACATCACAACTCACATTCTCTTAAATGTATCATTCACACTAGCACATTTCACAATTACTTTATAATATTTCTAAATGCAAGTAAATATGAATTATAGTCAGGTACTGCTGACCCAGAGATAACACACGTTATCACTATTAGCAGTGAAATATTTTAACCTAATAGATATATTTTAAAACATTATTACAATTATGTGCATATAAAATAATTATCTATAACTTCAATATCAATGAAAAGATAGAAAGCACAAACAAAATAATGGATAGTATAAAATACAGAAGATGTCTTAGTCTGAGTTTCTATTGCTGTGATGAAACACAATGACAAAACACAATCTATGGAGGAAAGATTTTTTTTTTTAATTTACAGGTTATAGTCCATCATAAGGGAAAGCCAAGGCAGTAACCCAGAAGCAGGAACTGAAGCACAGGCAATAAAATTATGCTGCTTATTAGCTTGTTTCTCATGACTTGTCCAGACTGCTTTCTTATACAACTCAGGACCACCTGTCCAGGACTGGCAATGCCCACGATGAACTGGGACCTCCAACACCAAACAGTAATCCATAAAGTACAAGGCAAATTTGCTTATAGGCCAATTTTATGGAGGGATTTTCCTCAGTTGAAAGTCCCTCTTCCCAAATGAGCTTGTGTCAAGTTGACATAAAACTAGCCAAAACAGAAGGTTTAGAATTGAAAATACACTGTCTACAAAACTGATTGCATGAGCTTAATATAAGCAATTTGAAGAAGACCAAAGGAGACAATTGATAGGCTTGTAAATATGTTAGCAAATGATGTTCAGTGTAAAGAAGAAAAGAGGAAAATTGAAGGAGACAGAAGCAAACCTACAGAGATACAGAAGGAACTATGCAGCTTTCTAACATTTTATTGAAATCTGAGAATCAAAATGAGAAGAAAGCTTAAAGAAAGAAATAGTAAAATAAAACATTTATTTTTAAAATGTTAAGGGTTGTGCTAAAAATAAGTGATCGAAGCCATTTCGCTGACCATTAAATTTTATGCTTCCTTAAAAAGCTAACTGAAAGTGAATTATATATACTCATGTGAAATGTAAAACTATGGAATGTTCAGAAAAATAGTATAAAGAATTCGAAATCTGAGACTAGATAAAGAAATCTTAGATTCGATATTGAAATTATAACCTATAAAGGAGAAAGAGAAAAAAAAATCGATCAACAGAACTTCACCAAAATAAAAGCCCTTTGCTCTGTGAATGGTCTTAAGAAGATGGGAAGATGGAATAGGTAAAAGCATGTGGCTCATCTCACCTATGAAAGGATCAGAGCCTAGAATATTCATATACAAAGAATTCCTGAACTCAGAAATAAGAAGCCTAATTAGGAAATGGACAACTAACTAACTAACTAACTAACTAACTAACTAACTAACTAACTAACTA
>NW_026596046.1:7295709-7296202 GCF_907164565.1 Psammomys obesus
CTAACTAACTAACTAACTAACTAACTAACTAACTAACTAACTAACTAGCTAACTAATTAAATAACAAAAAGGAAAGTGTTGATGGAGAGGAAAGAGATGGCATTATGCATATGCAAAGTTGTTCGGCAAGCACCATGAGCCAGCACTACAGACCTAAGGTCATTAACAAGTGCTGTTAAGGAAGAAGAGACAGGAATGACACCTGCATTCCTGCTGGAAGGGAAAATGGCAGATGAATTTTGGGAAACATTGTGTCAGTAAATAAGCTATGTTTCCACCACTGTGGTAGGATTCCCAAGATAACCAACTTATAAGGATATATTAACTTTTGGTTCATGGTCTAAGAAGTTTCCTTTCTTTCTTTCTTTCTTTCTTTCTTTCTTTCTTTCTTTCTTTCTTTCTTTCTTTCTTTCTTTCTTTCTTTCTTTCTTTCCCTTCCTTCCTTCCTTCCTTCCTTCCTTCCTTCCTTCCTTCCTTCCTTCCTTCCTTCCTT
>NW_026596046.1:7296212-7298488 GCF_907164565.1 Psammomys obesus
CTTCCTTCCTTCCTTCCTTCCTTCCTTCCTTCCTTCCTTCCTTCCTTTCTTTCTTTTGCAGTTAGATTAGGTGCATCTTCTTTTTTTAATTTTTTATTTAACTTTTATTAATTACACTTTATTCATTTTGTATCCCCCCATAAGCCCCTCCCTCCTCCCCTCCCGATCCCACCCTCCCTCTCCCTTCTTCACGCATGCCCCTCCCCAAGTCCACTGATAGGGGAGGTCCTCCTCTCCTTCTTCCTGATCTTAGTCTATCAGTTCTCATCAGAAGTGGCTGCATTGTCATCTTCTGTGGCCTGGTAAGGCTGCACCCCCCTCAGGGGGAGGTGATCAAAGAGCAGGCCAATCAGATTACGTCAGAGGCAGTCCCTTTCAAAGACTGTTGGCTCTATAGCTCTGGGGCTTATGGTATCATAACTTGTCATAGTGGGGAGTACATGGCTGGAGTCCCAATATTTCCCCATGACCCACTTCATCCCACTAGGGCTTTTTTTTTTTTCCAAACATTTCCTAATATCAGAGATGGGTGAACAATTTCTGTGCATACAGGCTTTTGGTGGATATTTAGATCCAAATCACGACACCTTTGTATAAAAGAAAATCTGGTATTACCATATTAATACTAATGCAGATTGGGACAGTTATCCCAGAGAAATTAAACTTCTACATGAAAACTTGTATGTGATGTTGTTTAGCAATTGATTTATCATGGTCATAAAAATTCCCAGTCTAAACCTGGGGATAGTTAAGATGGCCTTCAGCAGGTGAATAGTTAACAGTTTGGTATATTCATAAGATGGAATAACATTCCACAATAAATACCAGATGAGTGATATGTACAGAGACTTAGGTGAATCACCAGGAGATTGCTATAAGTAACAACAAAAAGCCAATCACAAACTTTACATATTATATGGTTCCATTAAATGTCATATAAATGCAGAAGAATTGAGTATTGCATAAGTTGAACATTGAGGGAGGTATGTAAGAGAGAGATGGATATGATGGATATCATTTTTTTTCTTTGGATATCACTCTAAAGGGAAGGATGAGGATCAGATGGGTGTAATGGATATCATTCTGAAGAGAATGAGAAGGATCATTGTGTCTAAGAGCATGTGGTGCAGTGTGTTGAAACTGTGGTAGACATATGTGGTAAGCTGTTCAGAACTACACAACCCTACAGACACATATGTAAACTCGCAGACACAAACACAGACACGTAGACACAAATACATGTACGTGCACGCAGACACATATGCACACACACACAGACAGACACACAAGCTCATACACATGTATCCACACACATCCAATGGAAACTACAGGAATCTAGGTAAGAACTGTGAATCATCTTTAGTTGTTACCAATGAGTGACACTTAAAAATTTGTACCTGTCCTTCAAGTTCACATATATACTTTATGTATTTACATGCATACAAATTACTCTCTCTATATTTTATTTCACTCTCTATATATCTTATTTCATTACTCATCACTGCTGTTTTAAAACACTATAGCCTTCCTGTAGACACCTCCACCAATGGTCTAATCACATTTTAATTGCCTTAGTATAATGCATAAGTCAGAGTCCGGGTTGGATTACTGATTTCCTTCGTTTATAACCATTTGTTACCAATCAACTCAAGAAGCTGAGTACCAGGAAGCCATGGGAACACCTATCCAGAAAAGGTGAGCCATTGCCACAAGCCCAGGCTCCACCGGGACTCAAAGCCAACTGCCCTCTTCTTTCAAGGTCTTCTGCGTGTGCTTTGGTGAGAAAGCTTAGCTTTGTGCAGTGTTACAGGAAAAGTACTTAACAGGTCCAGATTCTTTCCCAAAGAGTAGGCAAAGAATAGGTTTGGATTTGTGAAGTGCTAATAACCAGCATTGGATAAACCACTCTATTATTATACTATCTACTATCACTGTAAATGAAAATACTTAACTATGTGCTCTCTGCTTCTGAAGGTTTGTTCTTTTCCTGCTGATCTGTACCATCATAGTTATCACAGACAATGGCCCATGCATGTATGTATGCTTGTGATTACTCTATATTCTCTTTCCTTTGTCAAGTTCTTTGTGATATTTTATGCTCACCTTGTCTTAAGCACTGTACCTTTTTTATATATTGCAACATTTACCCAGACTACTCTTTCTAAAGTCTTCTCCTTGTCATCTGTCTGCCTGTCTATCTGTCTGTCTATCTATCTATTTATCTATCTATCTTCTTCTTCTTCTTCTTCTTCTTCTTCTTCTTCTTCTTCTTCTTC
>NW_026596046.1:7298498-7299140 GCF_907164565.1 Psammomys obesus
TCTTCTTCTTCTTCTTCTTCTTCTTCTTCTTCTTCTTCTTCTTCTTCTTCATCATCATCATCATCGTTGTAGTTGTCTAACTCTGTTGTAGTATAGGACCATCTAGCACAAGTAAGTATTGTGAGTGGCTTTTGTTATTGCTGTTTTTACATGGCATGGCAATGTAACTTCAATGACATATCCAATTTATTCATTTTTTTATTTTTACGTCCTTCAAATATATTTTGATTTCATGTAAAGGTGTGGGATATTTTTGTTTGTGCCTTAAAGACTGTTTGTATACTTGCATATAGCTTTCTTGTAAACTGTGCTGGAATAATACTGGTATTGATTTTCTGCCCATTGATCTTGAGCCTAGGAATTTACTTGTTTGTGGATGCCGTGAGACATTATGTAGAACAAAAATGTACAAACATTTTCAAAAGGCAAACAGTAAACCTTAATCTGTGAATCCTCTGCCACAGCTATAGAGGTGGCAGACAATGTTTAAACCAATGAATATTTTGAGATTTGGTCTCAAATGGGCCCTCATTTTGCAAATATTAGATTTAGATATGTTACTTATTATAATGTTCTGGACGCTATGTGTTAAGTGTCTTTCTTTCTTTCTTTCTTTCTTTCTTTCTTTCTTTCTTTCTTTCT
>NW_026596046.1:7299150-7381123 GCF_907164565.1 Psammomys obesus
TCTTTCTTTCTTTCTTTCTTTCTTTCTTTCTTTCTTTCTTTCTTTCTTTCTTTCTTTCTTTCTTTTGCATATGTCATGGGCTAGGGTTTCTAGTATAGTATTGCACAGCAGTGCTGGTGGTGGCAACAGTTGCTTTCTCCTGAACTCACAAGGACCCGTTCCAGTGTGGTATTCAGAAGAATGCCCAAGAAATAAAGTCAATTATTATCTTTTTGTTAATATGAAGCAATTTGGGTGTAATCTGATGACTGTGTAAGTTTTGATGACACTTTCTCCTTCCTGTGTTCCTAAAGATAAATTATAGATACAGAAGATACATACAAGTATAAACACACACACATTCACACATATGTGCATTTGGTTGGTGAATGCTTTTACACTTTGACAGCTGATTAAATATTTTAGTGATCTTCTACCTATTCCAAACTTGTTTTGAAACATTTGGTGGTTAAAATGCTCCTTTTTTAAATACTCCTTTTTTTTTTTTTTTTTTTTTAAAAAAAAAAAGAACAATTTACATCTCTGAGATGGTAAAATGTTTGCTGGGCAAGCATGGTATGATCTGAATGCAATCTTCAAAATCCCCGAGGAACAGCTGGGCATGGTGGTGCCAGATACTTCAAATCCAAGCTATGGAGAGGCAGAGACAGCACATCTCTGGAGCTTATATGCCAGCTAGTCTAGACTATGTGGTGAGCACAAGGCTATTGAGAGACTTTATCTCAAAAACCTAGATGAACGGCATCTGGGGAATAATAGCTAATGTTATTCTCTGGCTTCTATATGCACCAAACATATTCTTGTGTTTCCGTTCACACAAACATGTAACACACACAGGAAAAAAATTACATTTCATTCCTTTTCAAACCAATTGGTATAATATTGCACTAAGTATAACCCATGTCTTCTTATGCCCACATTCCCCCTTAATTCTGTATTATGCTGGGTTTTCTAAGCTCCTCTGTTTTTTCTTCATCATTTTTGCTAGAGATTGACATTTAACTATCATCCTCTCAAGGATCTACATTTTTGTTTTGTTGTTCACTGGTTTTCCCCTAAAATAAATTTCATTCTTATTCTTTCCCATATCCTTATTGGAATATATTTTCCTACTTTTATATGTCTGTTTTGTTTGAACATTTGGTTCTTTTATTTTTAATCTTTCAAAAGCTTCAGGAAGTACCACTTCAGTTATAACACAGAAACTTTAATAATTGTTGCCATTTAGATGTAACTGTTTCACTGTCTCTGTTAACGTAGGAGTGCATTTTAAGTGCCTGATGTTTTGAGATCTTTTATTGTAAACTTTTAATTTTATTGCATTGTGATTCAGCAATGTTCTTATTATATCTGTTTTTGAGTGGTGTTGACTTTTTTTTTTTTTTTTTTTAGTAGCCCTGTGTATGTTCAAAAGCACTAGGGAACTGCGAGGTGGTATAAAGCCTGCTATCTTGGAATTTGGTGGTGGCTAGCTAGAGATTCAAAGGTGTGGCTTACCAAGAAAACCAGTCTGCATCCGTTCTCCCATCATGCTTTGCTTTTTCTTTTGCTATCAAATTTTATGATTCCGACTTCTGTGAGACACCGTGTTGCATTTTAACATTCTGCATACTTTGGCTTCAGGTGTGTTTTTACTTAAGGACAATTTACAAATCAAAACAGAAACTTGCAATAAACTCCTTTACAGTTGTAGCTGTAAGAAGCCTTAGGCTTGATTGATAAAGCGTGGCGTTTATCCTATTCCTATGGTGATGCGCTGCAAACTTTATGACAGAGGGAAACAGCTGGTGGAGAGGGTTCATGAAAAGGTGAAGGTAATATTGCTATAAAAAACAAGGAGATAATGATTTTTAAAAGGGCTAATAGTTTGTAACAACACCATTAACCTTTTGCTTCAGATTATTGAATGTGTGGTCATTTTTCGGGGTCTAATCAAAGGTTTGCAGGAGCTGCATCTGAGAGAAAAACAGAGCAGTGCAGAGCATGCTGTTTCTCTTTCCTTCCACGTTCTTCTCTTTCTTAAGACAGTAAGAAAACAAGACTGTTACTGGGTTTGGACTTATATGGAGAGATAAAGGGGTTGACCTCTGTAGTGGAAAGATGATTGAAGAACATGGACTTGTCCACATATGCATGCAGATACCTGGTATTTAGATACTATCACCAAGGGGCGGCCGGTCTGATATGAAACTGAGTGGTTTGTTTCCTACGCTAGCTTTGTAAGTACTCTGGAGAGGTGCTTTGCCCTTTGGGTAGTGGTTCAGCTCATTGACAACTGTGATATGTCTCCTTTTTGACTTCTTTCTTTTTGTCACCTGTGGAGGGAATATGTATGCAAGAAGGGCTAACAAGGTTTCAGACCAGGGCTTCCAGTGGAAACAAGAAACCATGACTCTTGATGGAGAAAGCTTAGAGACCATATGATACTTTTCTTTTTTTGTTGAGAAAAAGAATCATCAGGACTGAGGAATTTTAAACTATCACTGGTGGACATCAGTGTTCTCAGACTGCAATAGTTAACACCTTCTAATTTTCCATACAGTTTCATAAGTCAGTTTATTGGATTTACAGTTTGAGGATGTTTATGGGCTCAGAAACTTCTCAAGGGTTTTCTGACACGCCAAGCGGTTCAGAATAATGAATCTAAAATGTTCGGTTTGCCTTGCTACGTAAAAACTGCTCTACTTTCTGCTTGATTTTATTTAACTAAAAGTTTGAGATTGAATTCGCTCCACAGCGTTCTCTCTTCCCAACAGCTATCAATGTCCTCTTCGATCAACTTCCTGGAAACTTGAAATTACAGGGACTCTACTCTTCAAAGCAAACTTTGGAGTGCCTACTTTAAAAAGTGAGCGATCAATTAAAGATCAGGGTGGTACAAAGATGTGGGCCTTGAGCAGTTTGGTCTAAAGTGGGAAAAGTCTGTGTACAAGGTACCTGCATATATACAGATTTCTTTTTTGTGTGTGAAACACAAGGCAAAAAGGATTGACCTATTATAAAGACTTTTTAAAAAAATTAACTGCAAATATCTCCATTTTCAATCACACCCATTTTACTTAAAAAGCAATAACTCTCTTCTCCCTCCCTTCTCCATCTTTATTTCTTCCTCTCCCCTTCTCTTTTTCCCTGTGGCTTGAAGTTAGGTCTCCCTCTCTCTTTCTCTTCACCACCCTCCCCACTTTACTTTCTCTTTTTTACTTATGTATTTTGGGTTTCACTAAGAACTGGGAAAAGGCAACATGCTCTTCCCTAGACATGTTCACCCACATATCTGAGTTATACCATCCCACACACTTCTTCAATTCCTCTAACATTGTAGGTCCTAGAGGAAGAACTCTGTGTTCCTTAAAAAAAAAATAGCTTTAAACACAGCGAGTCCACCAATACTATTCATACGTGTGTGTGCATAGAGTCATCCATTGGGGCACGAGGAACCTATCAATGACCATTCTCCTGAAGAAAAGTGACATGTCTTTCCCTCAACAGCCAGTGACTGACAATAGGTCCTCAGCTATGGATGGAGTTATGCTGCCCCTTCCCATCTCTATGCTGGAAGTTTTTTCTTAAATTTATTTTAACTTTATATATTTACTTTACATCCCAATCATGGCCCCCTCCCTCCTCTCTTTCCAGTCCCTTCCTCACACCCTCTTCATCCAATCCCCCTCCCTTTGCTCTCAGAAAAGGGGAGTTCCCTCCAACCTACCTCAGCACATCAAGTTGCATCAGGATTGAGCTCCTCCTTAGCCAGTAAGGCTACGAGATGTGCAGACTTAAAGATAGAGTAGATACTGAGGGAATGACCAACCAGTGCCTGGCCCAACCTGACGCCCACCCACGGGGAGAGAGCCAACCCCTGACACCCTTAACTATACTCTGCTATGTATACAGACAGGAGCTTAACTTCACCATTCTCTGAGAGATCTCTCTACCCCCTGGTGGAATCAGATGCTGAGACTCACAGCCAAGCATTAGGCGGATCTTGGGAGTCCTGTGGAAGAGTAGGAGGGAAGGAGAGAAGGACACTGAGGAGCAAGAATGCTTCAAAAAGACCATCAGAGTTAGCTAAACTAGACACATGAGGGCTTACAGAGATGGAAGTCTCAACCAAAGAGCATGTGTGGGCTGGACTAGGCCCCCTACAAATATGAAACTGATGGGCAGTATGATCTTCATTGGGTTCCCTAGTGAGTTGGGCAGGTCCTGTCTATTACACGGACTCTGTTGCATGCTGGAAGTTTTAACTGGCTTGATGTTGTGCAGCTCATGTATGGGTAACCAGAACTGCTCTGAAGTTTTCTGTGGAGTTGCCATGTCATGTTCAGAGAACAGCATTTCAGAGGCACATCACTGTCCTCTGGCTCTTCGATTCTTCCTGCCTTCTCTTCCTCACTGTTCCCTGAGCCTTTTGAGGAGAAGAATGTGAAGTTTCTGTATTTCCTGTTTCTTGGTAACTCCAGCCCAAAGTCCCAAAGTGGACTCAAAGGTCAGTATGATTATTTGATCCTGTGAGGGTTAGCAAGTGCCCCACCCCCACCTCCAAGGCTCATGGAGTGAAATCTTGGTCTTCGGCTTGTAGTGCTCTTTGAGGAAGCTTCAATGGTGGGACCTATCTGGGGAAAGCAGGTCACCTGTGGTAGATATTTGGAGCTGTATCTTGTCCTAGATTCCTCTCTGCTATTCTTTCTGCTCTACAGCTGTTGCCATATGAATGGCACTCCTCAACTGGGTCCCTGGCCCATGATGGAGTAGAACCTCTATGTCCATGAGCCAAAGTAAATAAGCCTTCCCTTGTCTTTGCCAGAAGCTTTGTCACAGTGGTGAAGCGTCTGCCTATGGAAGCATACATAATATGATTTTAAAATACTGTGCATGTGTGGAAGGATGTGAAAATAGGTTGTGTTGTTAGGGGACCATGTGTGTGGGGGGAGGTGAGGATGTGGAAATGGAGTCAGGAGGCTTCCCAGATCCACGGTATCTAGTAATCCAAGCAAGGGACTGGCTAGGCGGCAGCAGAAGCCCAATCAGGGGATTTGCTTTGCGAGATGGGGAGAGTAGGTGAACGGCACATTTATATTGTGGCACTCTGTGTTCAAACACGGTCAGCACACCTCATGAATCTCGAAGGATGAGTAGTTTTCTGTGTTTTGGCACATGTGGCTCACTTTGCATTTCCTCCACCAAGCATCACTTCCACTCCCACATAATCCTACATTCTGTTTATGTTTGAATATCCATATTTATACTGACTACAGTAAAATGTATATAATGAAGTCATTCCACACCAAGAACATCTTTTTATCTGCTTCGTCAGAGCATCATTTAAACATCCAACATCCTGTTACTGCACCGTAGTTAAATAAACTCCAAGATTCTCACACTGCAACAACCCATTAAATCATCTTAAATACTATGTCATAATGACAACTTGATGCAGCCAGATGTGATATCTGAGGAATAAAAAAAATACTCTTCTAAAGACATAGCTTTCTGATTTTACATCCTCGAGCCCATCTGCACAGCTGTTGACTCTCTCTGCTCTGCTCTGGTGGGTGTGTGCATGTCTCTTGCATCTGCTTCAGGCTTGGCTTCCCTGAGCTGCAGTGGGATGTCTCCCAGGCCGCTGTGATATACACTTTTAAGAGATCACCAACATGGTTTCATTATCAAAGTGCATTTTTTTCCCAATCAGGAAAGTGTTAATGCTGCAATCCCTGTAGACGCGACAGCACTTATAACAGGCTCTTTGTGGGCCCCACGGTCTTGCGAGTCATGGTCAGTCAGCCCCAAAGGATAGTGTTCACCACACGCATGCTGTGTGGAGGGCTGGAGATCTGTAGAACACAGTGCCCGTATCTGGAATAGGAATCACTTCCAGGTCCTGTTTGAAAGCCGTTAAAGCAGCGATGGAAAGCTTCCAGTGCACAGCCTCCATCTCAATGAATGATCCGCAGGACCCATCCGCCGATAGCTCTTCGTGTTTCCGTGCCACATGGGACTAAATGCGAACTTTTGAACTTCTGATTTTATCAGTTGGTATAAAAGTTGGCACGATCGTGTATGTACTGAGCTCATCAGAGAGGGAGAGCCCGTTTGACAAGTGTGTTATACACTGTGTGGGGACAGATAATGCTCCATCAAGCAGCAATCCTATAAATGAGGTTATAATAGGCAGGGCACACAGCCCTGATGCCCCCGGATTCATGTATGTGGTGAAATTATACTCTGGATAATGTCCTCCACAAGGCCTCCATGCTTCAATCTGGAAGGCGGCCCGTTGCTGATACAACAAATCAATTGATAAGAAGTGTCTTTATTGCACTCAATAAAAAAATCAGCGCAACCCCAAATAAACATGCACGGCTCATAAAACAAATTGCTCACCTAAAATGAATTACATTCTGAGTTTTTTAAGTAAATTATGCCACAGAATATTCAATAATGTATTCGTCCTCTAAAGAGTAAGAATATAAACAGCACTAAAAGTAAATGCTTTCACGTTTCTTTTTAGTTTAGTATTTTTTTTTCAATCTACAGGATTACCAAGAGCAAAATGTAAAAGAAAAAAGTGGTAGAAATGGCCTGTTTTGTGAAATATAGGAAAAAATATACCATCTGTGATTTAGCACTGTTCTCAATATTCCATCTGCGAGCTAAGCACAGCTCTCAACAAAGACTGAATCCCATTGCAATTCAATATAATTTTTTTAAAAAAGTTTTTTTTTCTAAGAAAACTACTTTTATAATACTCTATTATTCTTGGCATGGAATAATTGAATGAAATAGTAAATATGGTCTTTATGCATGTTTGAAGAACTTGTTATTGAGTGTCAGAGCTCCAAACTCCAGTAGCTACTAAACAGGAATGAACCGTCTACCACCTTTCAGACAAGCTTGCTGTAGGAAGGTTCTTGCAAATCCTGCATACTGGGCTTTCATTGCAGAAAATTATATTCCTGTAAAGGAATATAAGCAGAGAGTACTACCCAATATACAAAGGGAAAGAGTGAGGATCATTTAGGGACAGCAAAAATTGAGAAAGACATGTTTGTCTGATATGATCAAGCCCTGAGTGGGACCACTGTGTCCTTCTCAGGAAGTTATCCTGTTCCTTGAAGCCAGTGGTTCTCAACCTTCCTAATGCTGTGACCATTTTAATACCATTTCTCATGTTGTGGTGACCCCTCCCAACCATAAAATCATTTCATTGCTACTTCATAGCTGTAATTTTGCTACCGCTATGAGTCAGAATAGAAATATCTGTTATGCAGGCTATCTGATATGCAACCCCAAAGGGGGTCATGACCCACAGATTGAGAGTCACTACTTGGGACCATAACATCTTGCCCCTGGCCACCATTCCTTTTTCATGATATAATCTTGATATGAGGTTCCCAGCCCTCCTTAGAAGAAGGAATCCCATTTTGCAAAGGAATGATGACTTTTACACCTTCAGGAGAGCATCTTGGCTACCATGGCAACACAACACATTTCTCCTTCTGGTTCCATAGTGTGCTCACTTTTAAGTTCTGCTTTTCATATTCTGCTTGATATGGCTTGATTAGACGTCTGCCCCCTCCCAACCTACTATACAGTCTGTTCAGCTGGATTTTCATCTTTATGTCCTGTGCCATCTTGTCTAGGGACTGAATTTAGCTGCAACAAAATCTGGCTTAGTAAACAGGGAATTCATTCTTGCCACAGTGCAAGAAATCGGAGTGAAGCGCTGGTGATTTATGTAGGAGCTTATCAATACAGAGGTTAAATCTCTACATTTCTCTAGGCATTTCCGCTTTGATCACAAGAAGTTAGCTGTCCTGCTAGCCTCTGTCTCTGCATGCCAGGCCAGCTGCAGTAGAGTGCTGAATGGTTCAGCCCATTTCACTTAAGGAAGTCAGAACTGAGTTATGCTGTATTTCTAACTATAGCAGAGGTGGGGGATGCATTTTTATTAAATGGCTCTGAACGCACCGACCTCCAGTGCTAAAGACATGCCAAGTGTTCTGTGGAAGGGTTTCCACCTCAGCCCAGCTCAGCAGGCATGCTTGTCATGACCATGTCCTCCCAGTACTAGAGAGGAACACTCTCTAGAGCATCAGTGTGGTGACTGCTTCCCAAAGAAGGGTTTGATCACCTTTGGAGTTCTCTTATCTTCTGTGTTAGTTCTTCCCAGGGAACAGACCCAACAGAAGGGAAATGAGAAGGGATAGGCTGAGGAAGTGTGGGAAGAAAGAAGTGAGAGGAGTTCTTTTTTTTTTTTTTTTTTTTCCTGAGACAGGGTTTCTCTGTGAAGCCTTGGCTATCCTGGATTTACTCTGTACACTAGGCTTGCATCGAACTCATGGTGATCCATCTTCCAAGTGCTGGGATTAAAGGTGTGCACCACCAGGCTTGGCTAGAGAGGAGTGTTTTAATTGTACTAGAAATTTCCAGAACCCTGATGCTAATGATCCCCCCTCCCCACACACACAAAAAAAGGTTCAAAATGAGTACAGGAAAACAGTGGGACATGATGGTATTTCTGTAAAGGCCTGCCTGTTAGACATGATTTTAAGATCTAACTGCCAGTGCAATGCAGAACTGTTGATCCTTCTAAAACGCCTTGAAAATGAGAGAAATCAACCCAAACAGCTCTTTGACATCTCAGTCTCCCCTTTTTTTCAAGTCTTGACAACATCATGGGACTCTTAGGTGAAACCCATAGGTAATTTTTTTAAGAATCTGTTCTTGTGTTCTCATTTTTCCCAGATACTCATATTAAGGTAGTTTACCCATGACTACAGTGAACAAGCATACAAGATTTAAGACTGGCCAAGCCAAATCATCTATCTATCTATCTATCTATCTATCTATCTATCTATCTATCTATCTACCTACCTACCTACCTATCTATCCATTTATTCTTTTTTCTATTTATCTATTTATTTTTCTTCTTAAAAATATTTTTATCTATTCATAAGAGGATCACATCACAGTTCCACTGAACAAAAATACACCCTCTGCTTTGGTATTTAATAAGGGGGACTTCTGTTTCCAATCTCTGTCTTTCTGATAGGACAAAATATGAAAGGATCTTTCCCTAACTGAGGGTTCTTCAGAAGACATTTCTCTGTCTGTGTCTGTCTCTCTCTTTCTGTGTGTGTTTGTTTTCTCTTTCCCCTGTGATTTCCACTGCTCCTTTGGGTCTGAGAAGTGACACAGGGGTTTGTAGCTTATATAAAAATTCAGAGATAAGAAGAGATTATCTCACTTACCTAAGATATTTTTGTTTTCACTTGAAGGGCAGGTCTTTCCTCACTATTCCTGTTAGAAAGCATTTACCTGTTAGAAATCACTTACCTGTTAGAGAAGAGACAAGGTAATGAGTCATGGGGAGATAGTCATAAAGGCTTTTGTTGGTTGGTAATGATGGAGTGAAGGCTGTAAGATGGATGGTGGCTGCCTGGCAATCCATTTGTCTAGCCCAATGGCCTGTCACTGGGAGGTGCACCAGGAGATAGGCTTGTTCTTCATCAGGTTTTAGTTAGGTGCAGTTGTCCCTAAACACCCCACTGGCACTGGCCGGTAAGTGCCATGGCATGGATCCATTCAGCCAGACCACGAATTTACGTTTATGCTTTGCAAAATCCTCCTGAGAAAAATGTGTCATTGTTTTCAGGACTTCCTTTAACTCTACAATGGCCCGACACCCCTCTTTGAATGCCTGCCACCCCTTTACATGGTCTGCTTCTCTTTCAGTTCCTTTGGGATAGAATCTTGCTATGTAGCTCTGATTGGCCTCAAACTTACAATCTTTTTATTTTTAATTCATTGTTGTCCCAGCTTCTTCAGTGCTTGGATTACAGGAATACAGCACCATACTTGATTTGTGTGTTACCTCTTTAAACATTTATGTCTGTCCATCAGTTTATTTAATTTGGTGCTAGGGGGTGTCAAAGCATGCACGTGGAGATCAGAGACGGGTTTCAGGAGTTGCTTCTCTCCCTGCACCGTGTGGGTGCCAGAGACTGAACTCCACGCTTGACAGTAACTCTTTTACCTACCGAGGATCTCACAGGCCCATGTGTTATACATCAGATGGGATGATCAATGCCGCACAGTTCTTGGGTTTGGGAAGTAAAATATTTTTTCTCTTATTCACACCGTTTATATTGGTTTGAAATTTCTTTCATATTATAAAATAAAAGCATCCTAAGAAATCATGCAAAATGGAGAAAAGTGACCAAGAGGCAGATATGCAGAGGTTGCATAGAGAATGTTGACTAGAGGAGAAAGCTGGGAACCAACTGAGTGACCGTTAGTCCAGAAGCAGTGAGAGAGAGCTTCCAGAAACACACAAAGAAAGTTGCTATGACAAGAAGGCAAATATTAATGTAGTGATAGATAATAACTCTTCTGAGGTATTTCTCTCTCTCTCTCTCTCTCTCTCTCTGTATACATGAATACATAGATGGTGTGTGCATGTGTGTAGAAGTCAGAGGACCATGGACTCTATCATTCCCTACTTCCTCGAGACAGTGTCTCCCTGAGCCTGAAGCTGGGCTGGTAGTCAGCAAGCCCTAGAGATCCTCTAGCTTCTGACTCCCAGTGTTGGAGTTAAAGGCATCCATGTGACCACCCTGGCTTTCCACATAAGATCTGGGGATTAGAATTCATGTCATCCTGGTTGCACACCAAGGTCTCTTATGTGCTCACCCATCTCATTAGGTCTCCAAAATATTTTTTGTAAAAAATGCAAATTTTGGAACAATATACACAGTGACAACATTTATATTGTTAAAAGTAAAAAAATAAAGCAAAAACCAGTTACACTTATTGACAGTTTTATAGGAACTAAGTTAATGTATAGAAAAGGACCTGGGACGATGTCTGGGAGGCACTGGGCACAGGAAGGCCAGGAGTACCTGTGCTGTGCCTTTAAATATGTTATGAAACTATATCACTGTAAGTCATGTATGTACAGGTATAGGCATGACACAAAGAGGAGCTCATTGTATGTTACTGTCTTTAACTTTTAACCTTCTCATTCTAAAGGAGCTTCTTAGATAGACACTATGCTCTTTCACATAGTGAAATAGCCATCCCATACACTACCTTACTGGACAGAACATAGTTTAACCACCATCCTAAAGCATTTGGGCATTTCTTTAGAAAAACTGTTGCTACAACTATCTTTCCCTGTATGTGATTTTGCCTCTGAAAGGTTGCTATAGAGAGCAGCTTGGTCAAAGGGCATACCTGTTTCCAAGTGTGGTAATTAAACAGACCAACCCTGTGCTCAGGGTGTGTTTGAAACTCTCTACTTTATGTGTCAATTTACTGAGGCCTGTTGAAACTCTACTTGATAAACTGTCCTATATCTATCCACAGCACCGTTTGCTCTGCCCAGGCCTGCTCCCTCATCTCCTGAGCATAAGTTTCCTCAGTCTTCTTAGGAAATGATTTCTTCTTTAAAAGACAAGGCTATGTGGGCTATAATTTATCCTGATTTTGCTCTTATTTTGCCCATGTCTATTTTATGTTGTATAAAGCATACAGCTGTGCTAAGTTGTGACTAGCTGTGTATAGTTGTGTTAGACCTGATTAAAATACATTCCATCTTTAAATGGAATGTATTTTAATTAATTAATTAATCAATTAATTAATTAGCTTTGCATCTTAATCATAACCCCCTCCCTCCTCTCCTCCTGGTCCTACCCTCCCTCTCTCTTTCCCCCTTTCCCCCTCACCTACCCCTCAGAAAAGGGAAACCCCCACTAAGACCCATCCCAGCTTATCAAGTCCTGTCAGAACTCAGTATGTACTCTTCCCCTGTGATATGGTGAGGCAGCCCAGCCAGGGGGAAGTGATTGAAAAGCTGGCAACAGAGTCTATGTCAGACACAGCCCTTGTTCCCCTTACTAGGGATCTCATATGAAGCCGGAGCTACCCATCAGCTATATCCATGTAGGGGGCCTAGGTCCAGTTCATACATGGTCCTTGGTTGGTGCCTCAGTCTCCGCAAGCCCCTCTGGGCCCAGATGAGTTGGCTTTGTTGGTCTTCTTGTGAGTTCCTGTCCTCTCCAGGTCCTTCTATCCTTCCCCCAACTCTTCCACAAGGCTGGCTGCACTCCACCCAATGTTTGGCTGTGAGTGTCAGCATTTGTTTCCATCCATGGTTGGGTGGAGCCTCTCAGAGGACAGCTGTGCTAGGCTCCTGTCTGCAAGCACAGCAGAGTGTTGTTGATAGTGTCGGGGGTTGGCTCTCTTCCTTGGTGTGGGTCTCAGGTTGGGCCAGGCACTTGTTGGATATGGAATATGTGTTTTTAGATGCAGGGAGGGGCTAACACAAAACCCAGAGGGCTGGTGACTCCACAGAGCACAGCTCTGTGCTGTGCAGTTTTGCAGAAGCTCAGGAAGCTCAGGCAGGTCCTGGTGTACTAGCAAGGCTACAAACCTGCTTCTGCTCATTATCCCCATTTCACCCCCAGTATTCCAGGGGAACTGATAGAAATGCCTTCTTAGGTATCATCAGTTTTGTTTGTGTTGTGCTTTTTGTTTGTTTGCTTTTTGTAGGGTGGTGGGGAGTGTACATAGATGGACCTCTGTATGTGGGTTCTGTATCCAAACTGGCAGTACTAAACAGGTACAGGCCATGTTCCCATCATTAGTCCCTGCTCCAGGCCCCAAACAACCATTTACACAGCATCACCTTGTATTTGACATTGTAATCAAATTAAGGCTGATTTAAAGTGTCCAGGAGTCCCCTATCAGTGGACTTGGAAAGGGGCAGGGAGGAGACCAGGGAGAGAGTGTGGGGTTGGGGAGGGAATGAGGGAGCGGGATACAGCTGGGACACAGAGTTAACAAAATGTAACTAATAAGAAAAATAAAATTAAAAAAAGTGTCCAGGAACATGTGTGTTGGTTCTATGCAAGCACGACACTGTTCTTAATGAGGGGCTGTGACATTGCTGATCCGGGAATGTGCTTGAGCCCTCCTGGACTCCAAGCAGTAACTCCAGGTATTAAAGATCCCCGTGTGCAATATTTTGTAAGTGTCTATGACTATTAGATACTGTTCTAGGGTGCTTTGTATTCATCATCCCACTTCTTTGTAGTTCTACGAGTTTGGAACTCTATGTCGTTGCTAAGTTACTAATGAGGAAACTGAGGCACACCCTGAGAAGCTAAAGAGATAAGCTCACTGTCACACAGCTAGCTACAAAGCACTGGAGCCGAGATTCAAGTCCAGAGACAGTACTCTTCCCAGGCCCCATCAGAGTGTTGCTATCAGAAAACGATGTGAGTGAATCTTTCCATCTTATACGGTAGCTCACATATACTACTTTTCTCAACCTTCCTTCCTCTGCCCATTTGGTTTTTCCAGACAGAGTTTCTCTGTGTAACAGCCCTGGATGTTCGGGAACTCTCTCTCTGTAGACCATGTTGGCCTCAAACTCACAGAGATCCACTTGCCTCTTCCTCCCAAGTGCCAGGATTAGAGGCATGTACCATCATGTCCAGCTGCTTTTTTTCTTTAAGAAATTCTATTTCAGTACTAGTGATGGAATCCAGGTTCTGGTCAAACTTTGACAAGATTATTCAAAGAAACCTCATCTTCATCATCATTAGCATTATCATCAGCATCATCCTAATCCTCATCCTCCTCATCTTCCTCCTCCTAGTCTTCCTCCTCATTATTATTGCTGTTGTTGTTTTGTCTTTTCTCTATGTATAGCCAAGGCTGGCCTGGAAACCCAGTATGTAGATCAGGCTAACCCTAAAATTCACAGGGACCTACTTGCCTCTGCCTCCAGAGAGCTGGGATTAAATTCTTTATCAAGATGGCTGTCACAAAATATCCTTTAAAACAAATTACAGGATTTTTTTTTTTGTCATAAGAATGTAACTCCATTCATAAATTTCGCAGTACTGCATTTTTTTTTCTGTGTTTTCCCATTCCAATTGTCCTATTTATGTTTTCTCCCTCTTCTGGGGTCAATTTTGTACTTTGCATGTTTCCTAGAAAACCTTAATTTCCTCACCCACTCCCCATTTCTTATTTGGAAATTCTGCCTTTGGTTTTATTATCCATTTGAATACGGTCTTATTTGTTGTTTTTCTCAGGTCCAGGAGCTGGCTGATCATATTGTTCATCCCATATTGTTTGTGTAGTGTTTAAAAGCTGTAAGTCTCAATCACAGCTTCTTAGAAATTGTTTCTGATAAAAACAAAAACAGAAACAAGAGCCACAGGAATGTCACGGAAGTCAATGTAAAGGGGTTTTGGTGGTTCCCTTTTCAGCATTCTCTGCATATGTGCCTTTCCCTGTATTTCCTGTTTGGTGATTCTTAAGCCTTAATTTTTTATTCAAAAAGTTTATTTATGATCTTTATCTTTTCTACCTGTAGTTCTATCATAATTTAGTTCTACTTGTAGATTTAAATAAATATTACATTCTCTCTTAGAGCTTGGTATCAGGCATTGATGTGGTAGGACTTGCTTGCATTTTGTGCATTTTTTTTTTCTTTTCTGTTCTCCCAAGAGAGAATGCTAATGATGGCTATTTCCAAGCCTTAGGCTCAGCCTCCTGCTGCTGTGCTTCTGGCATGAACATGTTAGAGTGTCCTCTTGTGGCCATCACAGTAACTGCATGTGCACAGTCTCTGGGCTGCCACAGTTGGAACAGCGCTGATAGATGGTTCTCGTAGCGTGGTCTTTTCTCTTTGTAGTGATGTTCTTTCTTGATGTCCAGAGGGCTTTTCACACTAAACCTGAGAAGAGGTTCTCATCTGACGCTGCCATATGAGAAGCACGCATTTGGAGATCGGCTGTGATTATTTTCCTGTAAAGGTGGCTGTCATGTTCTAGTCTCTACAAAATTCACCTGCTGCTTCTCATCTTCACAGAAAACTTTGGAACATTTCTCTGCAAATTCATTCTCATCGAGTGCTAACCTCTCACCAGAGAGAGGATTTTCTCAGTGTTTCCATAAGGGATAGCAGGACCCAGGCATTCACACACTCGCAGGCACAAATCCAGAGCTTCTCTACAGAAGAAATAAGATGGTTCTGGGCTGAGGTGTCCTGGAACAGTATGAGCCAGTCTTAGCTGATTGTGCTTGTCTTGATGCTGGTACAAGCCAGAAAGCTGGGACACTCGCTTAGCACATCCTGTCATCCTGTCAACCTGCCAGTCGCCACTCACAGCTCTTTGTCTCCTCTCAACCCCCATCTCAGGACCTTGATCCCTCTTCGCTTCAGGCTACCCAGGGCCTCGCCTGGATTCTTGTTGGGCTCCATTGGCATCCGGAGGTTTTCTTGCTTTGCCTTTCTGTCTCTGCGTAGCATCTGGGGAGGCTGTTCTAAGTCATTGTTTCCTTTGAGCCAGGGCAGTGTCTATAACTCTATGATGAAGCTCAATTGCATGAAGAGAGCCAGTGATGGTTTCTTCCCCTCTGGTCCTAGTGTTCTTCTTTGTTTTGGGGCAGATGCACCTCTGTGCTGTCTTGAGTCCAACAACCTGGAGCCTGACCTTGGCCTTTACTTCTCTGGAGAAACGTTCCCACATTGTCCTTGTTTCCTGGATGTGTGCCTTCTGTAATCCCCTACCCCTTACTTTACACTGAATTAGCCTTCAAAGGCAGAGTTTTAAGCTCCCACATACTGCATGCCATATTAGAAATAAAACTTTGACAGACCTGGTGTGGCATTTCTTTGAGTACAGTGGAGGAGCCAAGTTTCTCTGATTTGTTGTCAGTCCTTTGTCCATGGTGGTCAGAATGAAAATGGCCTACGTAAGCTCATAGAGCATGGTGTTGTTAGAGGTGTGGCCTTGTAGGAGCAGGTGTGGCCCTGTTGAAGAACTGTGTCTGGGGATGGGCTTTGAGGTTTCAGAAGCTCAGGCCAGGCCTCGTGACTCACTCCTTCCTGCTGCTTGCCAATCCAGATGCGAAACTCTCAGCTCCTTCTCCAGCACCATGTCTGCCTTCGAGCTGCCATGCTTCCCTCCCTGACGATAATGGACTAATCCTCTGAACCTGCTAGTCAGCCCCGGTCATGGCAGGAAGCTCAGAAGATTAAGGTCATCCTGAGTTACTTGGAAGGTTGGGTACCAGCTTGGGATACGTGAGACACTGTCTCAAAATGAAAACAAATAAACAAATCAAACCATGATTGCTGTTATCTAGCATGCTGCAATGTAGTCAAGAATGAAACAAATAAAAATGTATGGTCTAAGACCCAACGGAAGCTAACTGAAGTAGTCTGTGTCTGGGGAAGAAGATACAGGTTTGCATGCTGAAAGTTTTCATTGTAGCGTCTTGAGCTCGAGGTGGTTGATTTCAGTGGAAGTTGATGGAAGAGTAAACTTGCCCCACACCAGTGAAGGAGCAGGCAGCCCTGAGCACAAAGCTTTAAGGAAACCCAAGAGAAGAGGAAGTCCTGTATTCACAGACACTCTTTCTATCCAGGAGTATGGCCAGGCTGAGGTTAAAATGATTAGGCTGGTCTCTGGTCACTTTTGGCTTCTTTTATTATTATTTTTTTCCATTTAACCTAAAAGCAGGGAGGGACTTCAGCGGTAGAGCAGTCGCCTAGCATGTTCAAGGTGCTCTCTTTGATCCCCACCACTAGAGAAGATTCAGGCTTTCAAAGAGTTCCCATGTTTCTCTGACATCCAGAGGCTTGGAGTCCATCAGAGCAGAGTGGGATAGCAGGATTCAGGTAGCATCGCTGAGTGCTCACATCTCTAAGATCGTGCAAGGGACAGAGCCTGCAGTGGGCATGACAGATGGCTTCTGAAACCTCAAAGCCTGCCCCCAGTGACACACCTTTTCTAAAAAGCCACACCCCTCATCCTTCCCAAATAGCTCTACCAGCTGGGGACCAAGTACTTAGAGATGTGAGTCTATGGGAGCCCTTCTCATTCAAATCACCATATACGGTAACTCCAGTTATATTCCTTTTGTATGTGTATATCTAAGAAGCTTCTAGCGTTGGATGTGGGAAAGATTTGGAAAGACTTGGGTAAGAGGAAAAATAGAATCAAAATATACTGATGAAAAATTAAAAAAATAAAAATGTAATAAAGTCTTATTAATTTATACATTTATTTGTGTGTGTGTGTGTGTTCTTGTGCCACAGTGCGCACAAGGAGGTCAGAGGACAACATGTGGGAGGTGACCTTTTCCTTCCATCATATGGGTTCCAGGTGGTTAGACTGAGTTCATCTGCCTTGGCATCAAGTGCCTTTACTCACTGAGGCCTCTTAGTGGCCTAGTGGGAATCTTTATTGTCTTTGTTTATAGATGGGAAAGGAAAGAGTATGACCACCATGAGGTTTTAGGGTGATGTTTTTAATCAAATTATTTTATCTGGAGACATTCTTGTTATATCATCTACATTGGCTCTGCAGTTGGGATGTCCCTATGTTGTCCTTCCAAGTGCTGGGATTCCAGATGTGGGCCACCAGTGCTGCGATGATAACTATAAACTGTGGAGGCTCTGGACCTGTTCTTCATACAAAGATAGTATATGAAGAATTAGTCAAATAAATAAAGCACGGGCTGTGAATACATTTGTGTCTGGGAGTGCTGGCACCCTTTGTCATAACATGATGAGAAGTGCGTGTAAGCCTTGCTCGCTAGGGCACATGGCTGGGACACCCGACTCTAACCGGAAGAAGAATCTGCAAGAACCTCAAGGAAAGGCCAAATGGGTACAAGGGATGAGGACGAGGTGGGGAAGCGGACTCCATTTGTCAGTTTTAGTCTATTTCTCTGCTGGGATTCAAAGCCCTTGTGAGTCCTTGTGCTTTCCTGAAGCTCTTCCCCTTTAGATGTGCATCAGAGAGACCTTGCTCATGACAGCAACTCAGTTCTCCCAAAGAAAAATCTCAGTTGGCAAAGCTAGCTACAGCAGCAATGAAGACAAACTGGAAATAGATTGTCCTGGGTGGTGGGGGCAGGTGACAGACACAGCTACATCCTCTGTCTGAAGGAAACTGTCCCCACTCTAGATCTTGCTCTAGGGTCTGCGGTTTGGGAATTGACTCCCACTTGTCCCCTCAGACAGGCATATTGTTCTACTTCTACGCGCCTCCTGTCTGCCAATGTTGGCCACAACTTCTTGTTTGTGTGTGTGTTTTCTTGGGTGTGCAAGTGAGCATACATATGCGTGCTCCTGCATGAGAAGACCCTCCATCTCCCTCTTTTAAAGCTAATTTTCAACAGTCTTTCTCACCAGCCTCAAACTTAGCAAGTAGGCTAGACTGGCTGTCCAGAGAGCCCCAGGGATCTGCCAATTTCCAATTCCCGAGTGCTTGGATTATAAGCATACATCACCACACTCAGTTTCGTTATTTTTAAACATGAGCACTGCTGAATTCAGGTTCCGATGCTTCCAAGGCTGGCACATTACTGACTTAGCCATTTGCTCAGTTCTGAAATTTCTGGGTGCTATGCCCCTGGCTCCTGTCCCCTGGCCAGGAATATAATAGGTAACCTGTTTGCCTATGTTTGGTACTGTGACATCATGAGTGGCTAGTGAGCATGAATTCAATCAGCAGGAGGGTGTAATGGTAAAGACCAGTTCCTTTCCTAAATTGGATGTTGATTGGGGCCATAGTAAGCGACCCGTGAGGGCCTCAGGTGCTCTCCCAGGTGGGAAAGGGGCAACTGTGAGTTAGCAGGGCAGATAGAGGCATTGGGTAGAGACAGAACAGCCAGGAGCAGCTGTACTTAAACATGCTCCTCCTGCACCTTGAAAATCGCTGCAGGGCAAAGAGCTTTATTTATTCCTCATTATTTTTATGTGGCTAATAAATTACAAATAATTCTGGTGCATCTTCCTAATAGCAATTAGAATAAACAATAGGAATCATTTCAGCTGCTTGACAATTAAGGTTCTAATGACTGAAATGGAAGTTTGATGATGGGGATTTGGACAATTCATTAGTTGGAAGCCTAGGCACTTAAAACACAACTAATGAAGTCTTTAGCTAAATTATTCAAAACAAAACAAAAAAATTTAGACGGGAGGGACAGATGCTGCATGGAGGCCGTATTCTTCACACTGGATGGAAAGTGTGTCGGGAGAAATCTTAAAAAGATGTAAGCAGGGCGGGAGAGCCGTTGACAAGCTTAGCTCTGCCGCAACCCTAACCGCTTCAGCTCTTCGAATATTTCCAGATCTCCACACATGGGTGGCTACCCGGCTCAGGTGGAGCTATTCCAGAACGCTCCGTGTTTGTCTCACTCTGGGCAGGATGTCACCCTGATCTGCTGTCTGTGACTGCCAGCTGGTTTGTGTGTTTGGGAATGTCTGGAAATGGACAATGGCTATCTTTTGTACCAGAGTCCTCTCATGAAGCCCAGTGCTCTCCATAACTTCTTATTGCTCATAGGGTTATTTAGGATGTTTCCAAATTTAGCTTGTTCTCTCTTATTGTGTCTGTGTGCATGTCATGGGCACAAATGTGAGTGTGATGTTCAAGGGGGCCAAAGGTCCTTCCTTCCTTCCTTCCTTCCTTCCTTCCTTCCTTCCTTCCTTCCTCTTTTTCTTCCTAAGAAGCTATTCACATTTTCTTTTTCTTTTGAGTCAAGGTCTTTCATTGGCCTGGTGCTCTCTGATAAGCCTGGGTTGGCTTCCCAGGGAGCTCTATCTGTCTGTCTCCCCCGGCACTGGGATTGGGAGCACCCTTACTCTAGCTTTTTCCATGGGCTCAAGCTCAGTCCCCACTCTTGAATGACAAGCTTTCTGGGCTGCGGCCCCACCCCTACTGAGGCCACTTTGAGCAGAGCTGCTTTGAGTTCTGCAGAGACTTGTGGACAGCCGTGTCAACACTCTTCTAGAAGTGGAATTCCTGCCCCGCTGAGTGCGGCGCGTTGAATTTCATCAGAAACCGGTTTATTTTTAAAGCCAGCTCTCTTCATTTCATTTGTGCATTATCTCTGCAACTGCGCTTCACGGAAAGCGGACTTTATCGGCTGGGCAAGAATCACAAGGTTGATTTGGTTTTCTTTCTGCACCAGCTCTTCGAATCTCATTTTAATTAAGAAAAACAGATAAATGCATGAGTCTTACCATCGAAGTGTGTGTGTGTGTGTGTGTTGGGGGTGTGCGTTTTAAAATGTACAAGGTGGTGTATAGATCAGCAAATTATAATGAGAAGGCAAAAGTAAGTCATGAACAGATCAAGAGTCTTCCTAGGGATGAGAGATCTTGCAAGAACATTCCTTCCTTCACCTCCCCCCACGGCCTCACTCAGGACAGGCGCCTCACAGGCAGCCGCCTCGGGCTTCTTTGCTGCGCAGCGCCACCTAGCGTCGGCCTCTCCCAACCTCGGCTTGCTCAGAGCCTCAGCGCAGGGACCTTGGTTGCCAGACACTGGAGAAGTCTCAGAGGGTGCTTGATCCTAATCGCGCGCAGTTACTGACCCCTTTGGAGAGGGCTCTGAGTGTCCTATGCTGGCTTCTAAGTCCTTGGTTTAGCTACAAATTGCCTTCACGTAAACTTCCTCTCCTGGACCTGCCTGTATACACCCAGGTGGAAGACTGTTTTAAAAGGACCACTGAGGGAGACTTGGTAGTTACTTAGAAGCCCTTTCTCTTAGACGAGGTAAGTGTGTGGAATGGCTTTCTATGTTTAATTACCGAGCACGCCCAGTGGTCCAGCGATCTAGTCCCTACATTATAAGAAGGAGGGAGGTTAGGAGAAGTTAAGCGTGTTGTTCCAGCACCCCCACCAATTAGGTAAAAACTCACATCTCAATTGGAACCCTGGATAACCCCTCCCAGAATGGGGCTGTTGCCTTAGGAGTGTGAAGGGCCCCTGGCCCTGAGCTCATTTTCCCTCTCTACCTTCTCACCTGCTCTCCTGGGATGCTGTTAAGCTGTCATGCTTCCTGTCTTAGATGTCACCTGGGAGGGAACCCCGGTTGACCCCTTGAGACAGAGGGTCCATCTAATCAGTCAGGCACTTCCTCTGTCTCCGTCTGTGACTGGCAGCTTTTTCTTGAGAGAGAATGATTTGAGATGCTTGAGTTAATAACCCCTCTGAAGTGACACTTACAATGCAGCGAGTAGAAACATTAAAACTTAGGCCACGAAGGGTCCTTGGAACCACTTAGTTAGGGAGTTGTAGATTACTGGTAGTGGAGGCAGAGTGTTGAGAGGATGTAGCCAGAGTGGCTCAGAGCAGATGTCAAGGCCAGGCAAAGTGTTATGCTCTAACCTGTCCTGGGAGCACTCTGTGGAGGGGCCATTCAGGATGTCTGGACTATAGCTTGGCTGCAGGAGAGGGTTTGGTTTGGGCTTGCAGGAGAGGAGAAAGCTATACCATATCAGAACAGAAATGGAAAGGGAACAGCTGCTGACCAAGGGCCATCTGGGTTGACAGGTGTATTTTTGATCAGTCACTAGAGGGGACCTACTCAGGGTTGCCTTGGATGTCCCCAGATTCACATAAGTCCCAGTTTTCCAGCATGCGACCTTATTTGGAGATAGCATCTCTGCAGAGGTGATTAAGATACTCTGAAAATTGTATCCCGTGCCTTAACTCAATATGGCTCTTATGGTTGGTGCCCTGCTGAGCAAGAAAGGGTACTGCTAAGTCAGACAGGCATACAAGATTGTGCTACGTTGTTACCATGAAGGCAGCCACAGGAGTCAGAGGCTAAAAGCAAATCATCAGAAGCCAGGATGTGAATATACCCACACAGCAGGAGCCAACTCCAACCCCTGTTGGTTGAAGTCTTCCAGCTGCAGAATCATGAGGCTGACTGTGAGCATCATGCTGAGGTACTTCATCACCCTAACCAGACAGTGAATTTGTACTCTGCTGTGTACACCGGGTTGAAAGGAAAGGAAAGGGTCAACTCGAATGTGAATGGCACTGCAGTGATGGCACAGCTTCTAGTCAGCGAGGGATTATGTGATGCGATGCATTTGCTGAAAGTCACAGCCTCCTTCCTCACAAATCTAGATTGTTTTTCCCTTCCTAGAAGGGGCTGTGTAACCAAACCCTAGATTCTTGGCCCTCATACTGCTCAAGTGGAAGGGATGCTGAGCCTATTCTCACAGAAACAGGATGAAGGAGCAGGGAGTGAGGAGACCTGGGATCAACTGGAGGCAGAGTGTCCTTCCTTCAGGAGCTGCTCCTGCTCAAGACTCACCCCTCTCAGACTACCGACCCCTAAAACTCAGGCCTTAGGTGGCTCTCTGATCGTACCTCTGGCAATCTCTTCCATATTTTGGAAGACAAGATACTGATATGTGCTTTCTGGGAAGGCTGCCTTAAAACCTGTGATAATTCTGGAAAAGCTCTTTTGGCCAATGGCACCTGCACTTCCCTGCATTCCCTTCCATGGACATAGCTATGCCTGGTGGGGCATACAGTTATAGGGTTTGCTTTTAGTAATTTCGGGATGGATGTGTTGGAAAGAGTTTGTAGATCAGGACAGACAGACATGTTGATTTACAGAGTCAAGCATCTACTAGGAGGGTGAGAGAAAGGGGCTGCCTCCCCAGGCATAACCCACCTGAATACAATCATGCTGCGTAGTAAAACCTAACCACACCACAGATCTCCCCTCTGATGGTAGAATACCTGTTTTTATGGAAAGTTCAGATATAACCTAGAACCCCTGCACAGATGTAGCCCATGGCAGTTCAGTGTCCAAGTGGGTTACATAGTAATGGAAAGAGGGACTGCCTCTGACATAATCTGATTGGCCTGCTATTTGATCACCTCCCCCTGAGGGGGGAGCAGCCTTACCAGGCCACGGTAGAGGACAATGCAGCCACTTCTGATGAGAACTGATAGACTAAGATCAGAAAGGAGAAGAGAACCTCCCCTATCAGTGGACTTGGGGAGTGGCATGCATGCAGAAAGGGGAGGGAGGATGGGATCAGGAGGGGAGGAGAGAGGGGCTTATGGGGGGATACAAAATGAATAAAGTGTAATTAATAAAATAAAAAAATGCAAAAAAAAAGAAAGCTCAGATACAGCTCATCAGAATTACTTTACTCTGAAGCCCGTCGTTTTAGAAGCAGTAAATAGGAACACAGCACTCGGTGAAATTGCAGTTTCAGATAGGGAAACTTGCAGATGACATACACCCCGCCCATTTCAAGGATCTTACACACACACACATATGATTTGTTGCTTGTTACACACAGGTTTTCTTGTATTTTATCAGTGACTCTCCTGAATCCCCTCTAAGTGGCTGATGTGGGTAGGTGGCTGGTATTTCCAGATGATAAGGGACCGATGGTGAAAGTTCTGGCTCCTCTTTCTTGGGATTTATATCATTCTAGATACTAGGAGCAGCCTCTCAAGCTTGTAGATCCAAAACTTCTGGGTGTCAGAACTTCTCTTACCTAGAAGGTTCAAGGCAAGCTATACAGACAATGGCAGCACCACGTTTTCAGCTGCATAAAGAAATGGATGTGGGGATGGCAGAGCAGCCTATGCTATTTGAAATTTAAATTGTGATCCAGTCTCTGAGATAAGATTTTCATTATCTTGAGCATTTCCTTTGAGCCATAACCCCTCCCCCAACCCTGCAAAAGTTAGTGTTTGGGGACTTATTGTCTTTGAATGCAAATTAAATTTTCTTTAAAAATACTTTGTTCTTGAGAATCATTTGAGCAGTTTGGCTAAGAAAAATGTCCTCCACAATCAATGTGTTTTGAACTAGTGTCCTCAGCAGATTGGCAGGACAAGAAAGAGCTGGAGTTCTCTCTCTCTGCAGTGTTTCTAGCTCTCTCTCTCTCTCTCTCTCTGTCCACACATCCATGCACCCATTCTTCGGCCAGAGAACCTGGGTTTGCCACATACTAAGAAAAGAGAAAAGTAGCTGGAATTGTTGGTGGTGCTTGACTGTAGTTCTGGCACTTCTGAAGTTGAGGCAGAATTGTGAGTTCCATACCACTGTGGCCTACATGGTGAGACCCCCATCTAAAAAACAAACAAACAAACAAACAAACAAACAAACAAACACACACACACACACAAAAAAAAAAAAGGGAGAAAAGTAAAGAAAAGAGAGTCATATCCAAAGAGCTCACAATAGCTCGCCGTGATGATTAACTTGTTGACTTGATCCTGGTATTAAGGTCAAGGTCCCCCTTTCTTTCATTTGAACCTATAACCAGAAGTAGGGCTTGCTGCCCAGCCTACAGGCCAAACAGTATGACTGCAGGAAGGATGGGACCAGCCTATGCCTTCACTGGGTGAGACCCAGAGAGTGGCACGGAGATGAGTCAGTGAGATTTGGCCAGACTTAACTGCAGATTTGTCACTGGGAGGTGGACTGCAGCTCCGTGGGTAAGCATGACTGTCATAGATTGTATCTTCTGGGCAAAATGTACTAGATGAACTACAGATTGTATTTTCCAGGCTTTGATGATTAATGCTTGCAGTTGCGGATCTTTGGGGACAGCTCCCACTGGGACAGACACCTCCAGTTTTCCTTAATTCAAAATTAGTCATGTATTCCCTGGAACTGGATGTTTTATTCCCGCTCCACCCCCCTTCCCTCTCTCTTCTTGGATGTGTTGTTTTGTTCAGGGATCTGTGTGCTGTGCCGTTTGTGAAATACTTTTTTTTTTTTTTTGTGCATTTAAAGCAAAGTGAGCCAGTTTCTGCTCAGATTTTAAGCAAATGCCTTTTTCTGGTCAAAATGACAAAAGGCCCTAAAAGACAACTCTTTGATCAACGTCATCGACTATTGGATGATACTTTTGTTCCACACCAGTGCAGCTTGCAGAATGTTTATTTGGCAATTGAAAAAAGGTCACCATTTTAAGGCAGTTCAGAAACCAAATGTTCCTGTAATATGGCAGATTTCACACAAAGCACCCCTTGGCTTTCCTGCTTTGGAATCTGTGCTTTTGACAAGCTCGAGCTCTCTTAGCGGAATCGGTGTGTGTGTGTGTCTGCGTGTGTCCACATTTGCACACATGGGGTCAGGTAGGTACAGAGTCTTCGGTTGGAGACTCACCTATTGCACAGTCTGAGCTCTCCGCTGTAAGAGCATTTACATCCTCAGGTGATTGCTTGAAAGGGGAGAAGAGGCTGATGGGAGAACCCCCAAGCTACGTGCAGCATATGTAGAAACAGAACCGTGTGTGCAGAGAAGCTTGAATCAGGTTCCCCTCCCCTTGCCTCCTAATCCTGGGTTTTAAGCAGCATTTGTAGAACTCCTCCTGAAGTAGAAAAACCTCTTTAATTAGCTCCCGCAGACGGTGTCTCTTTACTGCCACCTGTCGTTCAGGATAATATTAGTGCTGGGAAGGGGTGTGAAGCGGTGACAGAAATTCCTAGTTAGGCATTCTGCTCACTATCCCAAATACAGCTCTGCCAAGCCCTGCCAGCCGAGCTTGCCCACAGCCAGCAGAGAGAACTGGAAAAAGATTTTTTTTTTGCCCCGACATAGAGCAAACTACATATTTGTGGCTGATATTGCTGAGTTAGAGCCTCAAAAGTTCCCAGTTCTAATACAAGCAGAATCTTAGAGGTGTCCGTTGCATTTTGAAAGGAAGTCAAGGACCAGTCCAGTAGGTCAAAAGCATTCTGATGATCAGAATTTTGTTAAATACTGCCACAACATTTAATATGCTAATTACAAATTGGAGAAAGAAGTTGAAACTAATTGCAGCTTTTGGTGGGCGCTCTAGTCATTTCAAGTTAACCCAAATGGCCCAGCGCATACATGATACTTATTTTTGCTTCTCTTGGGTGTAGTAAATGTGTCTTACTTTGTGCTTTAAACCTCAGTTTGGGCTTGTTTGGCTAACATCTGTTAGGATTGGGGTCTTGCTCTTAATTGGTACCATCTGGAAAGGAAGAGGAGCATACAGAGGAAAATCGTCATATTATTGTTAAGGTAGGGGTGTGTGTGTGTTTGTGTGTGTGTGTGTGTGTGTGTAAGCGTGTGACTGTTTGTCTGTTGCATATGCACCCATGCTTCTGTGATGATTATCTGTGAAAACTGAAGTTTTTTTTTAATACAAGTTTATATATTTATTCACTTTACATCCTGAAAGAAGACCCCTCCCTCCTCTCCTCCTGGTCCAACCTTCCCCCCCTCCCCTCCTTACCTCACCATCTTCTCAGAAAAGGGAGCCCCCATATCAATCCACCCCAGCACATCAAGTCGAAGTAGGACTGAGTGCATTTGGTTCTACTGAGGCAAGGCAAGGCAGCCCCCACTGGAAGGAAGTGATCCAAAAGCAGACAACAAAGTCAGTGTTGGAGACAGCCCTCTGCCCTACCCTGGTTCATTTGCTAGGGAAACCACATGAAGTTTTAAGGTATAAAACATGACTGAACAGTAATTCAGGTCTGAAATTCTTGTCATTTAAGGTACCTGTGATGTGTGCCTCTATGTGCCTGTGTCTGTCTGCTTTCCTTTTAGAGTATCTTTTTTTTTTTTCCTGGCCCCCCACCTCTCACTCTGGGCTGAATTTCTCCCACTCTGCCTCTGCTACAGTGGGTCCTTCCTGTTCGCTTGTTCACTGACACACGAGTGCCTTCCTTCACTCAAAGCACAGTGCCACAGGGCATATTAGTGTTTCTGTGCATTTCATCCTTCTTTATGTAATTTGAAAGCTCGTTAATAAGCAACTGTTTTGCATGATCAAAAAATAGAAAAGGGGTGTTCTAATCAAAGAGAAAATCTTGAAAGAACTGAGTCAGGAGCTTGGATTGGACTTCTCTTTAGGTTGATCGTGGTGACAGGATGCGGGGGGATGTGTTTGTCCTACTGACCAGCCCAGCCAAAGCTCTTCATGAAGAGATGCTTTTGACTCTTTTTCAGATACCTTTCTGCCTTGGAAGGGCTCCTTGTAGCACTCTGTTGTGCTAATGTTTCTTGGGGAGATATGAACAATATGGAAAGAATACTTCAATGTGGAGAAAATCACTACACAACACACACCAATTTGGGTCCACTTATCTTTCCAGGAAGCTTAACCATGTGGAGGCTAACACATCTTTGCATGCATATGGGTGTATTGTGCTCTATGAGACTGGAGATCTAGTCCATGGAAGTCTTCACAGGAATGCAAAAGTGTTGCATGTCTTAGAAGGGTCCTCCTCAGCTTCTATTGCACTAGAGAATTTAGGTGGGGCCATGAAAATACCTTTCAAAGCCAAATTCCTTGTGTATTCATAAAAGAGTACCATGTAAAACTTTCAACATAGACCCGAGCTGTACATGGAGGTACCTGGCAATAGGATGCTTCACTGTGTGTTCAAGTCTTAATGTTGCTTGTGACTTCATTGGTTTCAAAAGATTGGCCTGAAAGAGATGTGAATTATAGAAGATTGACCTTAGAACAGGAATAAAGGCAAGCTCCGCATGCCTCACAGAAAGTCCAGAGATCCTTAATGTCTTATATGGTGAAGAATATTTAATGATACTATTTTTCTAACTGCCATTTATCTCTTTTTTTGACAGACAGATGTTTCTTGGGATGTTCTGTTTCTTCTTATATTCCTATTTCATGAGAATGATATATGCCTATGGGGTCAGGGATTACATTCCTTAATAGGTCAGTTATCAGTTACTATAGTATTTTGATACTTTTTTGAGTTTCACATGATCTCATAGCCAATGCCATGACAAGAATTATAAAGGTCTGTGTAGGCATTGAAGTAGTTTCTCACTGTTCAGCAGAAGTCCTCAGCTGTCAGGGACAGGCTTCCCAGCTTCTGATGGTTAGTTGCTGTCAGGAGCAGGGCATGGCCTGCACTGCCTTCAAGCCAGCCTCCCATGTGCATGGACTCAGGATGGCAGCAGCATTGTGCTGACAGGTAAAGTGGAGGAGAGATATGTGCTGGAAGGTGTCAGATGTTGGATGAGATCCCTGAGTTTCTGGAGGAAAACTTTTCCTCTATAACAACGAATTTGTGTCTCACTGGAAGAATGCACTTTTACACACTCTCTCCATTCTTTGAGTCAAGGGTATATGCTATCAGCACTTACAGATTGACATAGGCAGGACAACATCTTTACCTTTATATATGTAGATATGATGTGTTTGTATATGGTGTGTGCTTTCTTGTGTGTGAGTGGAGGTGTGCCATGACCTTTTCGCCTTGGTGTGTGTGTATAGGTCAGAAGCCAACTTTGGGCTAGCCTTTGCTTTACATCTTGTTTGATGCAGGATATCTCTTTTGTCTTTTGTTGCAACCCACACCAGGCTAACTATCCCAAAAGCTTTTGAGATTCTCCCATCACTGCCTCGCATTTCACCTTATGAGTGCTAAAATTGCATATATCCGCTACTCCATCTAGCTTTATGCCCATTCTGGGGATGCAAACTCTGGTCCTCATGCTTGAATGGCAAGCATTTTACCCATGGAGCCATCTCCCTACTCCCAATACATGTAAGTGCGCATTTATCTTGTCAGTATGTAGACTGTTAAGTAATAGACTTCTGTCTTAGGATTTCCATTGCTGTGAAAGAGACACGATGGACATGGCAACTTTTATACAGGAAAATGTTTAATTGGGGCTGGTTTACAGTTTCAGAGGATTAGTTCATTATCATCAGGGCAGGAAGTATGAAAGCACGAAGGCAGACATGTTGCTGGAGTTGTTGAGATTCTATATTTTGATCTGCAGGCAGCAAGAGGGGACTGGAATGTGTGCCAAACTGGTCTGGCCTTTGTAGGAGACTCCAAAGCCCGCCTCCACAGTGATGCACTTTCTCCAGCGAGGCCACAGCTCCTAAGAGTGGCATTCCCCATGGGCCAAGCATTCAAACACATGAGTCTAGGGGGCCAAACCTATTCAAACCACCACAACATACTTCTTAAGGTAGGAATGTCTGCTCTGAAATTATTTATTTGGTGATTTACTTTTTTTTTTTCAGTTTGAGCACTGGTTACCACCATAGATGAGACTGAATTTCGAGACTAGAGTACGGTGGAACTTAAGAAGAGATGATGATGTATTTTAAAATGCTGTGAATTTTTATCAGTTAAAACTTCTGCGCATCTTAATTATAAGTTGCCAATCACTTAGCGTTTGAGTGCTCAATGATACCTGCCTAAGTAAAAAATTCATATGTAAATTCATTTGATAATGCAGTACTAATTATTATTATTTTTTCTTTCACTGCACATTGTGGTTGCAGACCACAGAGATACCTGGCTGGAAACGACCTGGAAGTTTCCTCTCTGCTGACGAGGTGACACAGTGCCAGCAGGTGCTGAACAAGATGCTGGGGGAGAATAAATATTGGTGGATTTATCCAGCGAAGGACCCTTCATGCTACAAAAACGACATGCTAGGCCTGATGTATCCACTGGTACAATAATGGCCTGAGCGTATGGTAGGTAAGCAGCCACTTTATGGTTGTATTTGGGGCCTGTTTCACAGGTACTAATTAATTTCTAGTACTATAAACTAATCAAAAGTTTATGGCTTGAGAGGGCCAAGACCCTAGTAGGGAATCTAGTGGGGAACCATTGTGTTGTGAAATGGATATGTCAAACTTCCTTCTAAATATGTATGTTTTACCCATAGATTAATGTTGCTCTCAACCTTGGTAAAAGGAGATTCTCCTTACAGTGGGCAGTGGTGAATGCAGGGACTTATAACTGGTCAAGGTGCCAAGAGGAAGAGACTATATGATTTCATTCCTATATGGGCCATCTCTCTCAACCCCTCCCCTCTTTCAAAGTTCAGGGAACATCTAGGAAGAAGGGGTGGAAAAAGTGTAAGAGCCAAAGAAGAGTTCTCTGAAATGCTGTTTTCTGGACATGGTGTGGGCCATTGTACTTATAAACTCAGGGCAGCTGTCATGCTGCCATGGATCTGCATAGAATCGAGTCAGTCAGCATGCCATCATGGACTGGGAGGCACTCATGCGTCCCTCTCCTCAGGTAGGGAGCTAGCAGCATTTGATGGCTGCTGAGGGAGAAATAGCAATGTTCCTTTGGAAGGGTGAGCAGTCGTATGCTGCCCGTGCTCTAGCGGATGGCCCCGTACCCGTGTGAAAATAAGCAACACTGATTTGACTCAAAAAGTTATATTGAAAAGCAAGAAGAGGACTTGAAATGTGAAGGGGACATACTGGGTGGGATCCAGGGAGACTGGGCAGTGGATATGGTAAAGATACTGTTCATACATGTAGGAAACCGCCAATGAATAAATGAGTTTTAATACATTTTGTCTTTTCAGTTCCTACGCTATGAATTTGTATAAAAGGTAACTCATGGCATTTTGGAGAGTGTGTAGGTAGAAGCAAATGTTTTAGCTCTTAATATCTTGAAATGACTCTTAGCTCCTACTTTTAACAGATTAATTTTTGTCGTGGTAAGAGTGATATAGAACTTAACATCTCTGTCATTTTTTAATTGAAAAAATTCATACAAAATATTTTTATCATGTTTTTTCTTTCTTCCAATTCCTTCTACATCCTCCCTATCTCCCTACCCCCTAACCACCCAACTGCACATTCTTTCTCTCTCTCTAACAAACACAGACCAAACAAGAAACACACAAAAGAAACCTTCCCCTCCCCCAAAAAAGAAAAAAAAAAAACTCAAAGAAAGAAAGATAAGACAAAAAGTCTACAAAAATTCCATTGACTTCCTTTTGTGTTGGCAATGACCCCTGGGCATGGGGCCTGCCCTGAAGGTGGTACTCTGCCTAGCAGGACTCCATCAGAGGAAAATCATCTTTCCTTTGCCAGCAGGTATCAACTGCAGCTAGCATCTTGGTTAGCGAATGAAGCCCGTGTCAGTTTCCCTATTTCAGTGCTATTTCTCATCTGGCTTGAATCTGTGCAGGTTTGGTGTGTGCTACAATGATCTCTGTATGTTTCTATGTGCATCAGTCCTATTATGTCCAGAAGACCCTGTTCCCTTGGAGTCATCTATCACCTCTGGCTCATAAAATCTTTCTTTATCTAACTCTTCCACAAAGATCCCTGAGCCCTGGGGGAGGGATCTGATGATGACACCTCACTTAGGGATGAGTGTCCACTTGTGGTTTTGTACTCATTTTCAAGGTGTTAGGATAATCTCACAGCAGGGGAATTCCTTATAGAATTTGACCTCTTGTGACTAGCTTATTTCACTTACTGTAGTGCCCTCAAGTTTCCTACATGCTGTGGCATTTGTCAACTTTCCCTTCTTTTTTTTTAAGGCTACTACTATTTCATTGGGTGTGCAACGTGTTTTCTATCCATCCAGTGGTACATACCCAAGTCACATTGTTGTGAATAACACTGATGCAATTTGGAACCACTTGTTCCATTTCTTCTTAGTGATATTTTCTAGAAACTTGTAGCAGGCAGGATACAGGATACAGGATACAGCCACATGGCATTTGGTGGAGTCCTGCTTACTCAAGAAGCTAAGTAGTATCTTCTTGCCAGTACTTCCTCCAGAGGTGTTAGACAGAGTGGGAAAGATGGAACAGGGTAGAGCACCCTTCTACCGTTTCTATGCTCTGGAGTTGGGTTCCTGGTCTATCTCTTAACATTCTGTGTTTTGTAGCTGAACTTCCTTTCTGGATGGTCTCACAGTACAACTAACGATTGCCGCCATCTTTCAGGTAGCCTCAGAAATCTGCCCATGACCACTTTGTTGGTGGCTCCTGAGGTGGTAATAAAAGCTGACAGAGCCTGCTCCTCTCCCCATATCTGCTAGGTTTAATTTTTTTTACGCTTTCTAGATTAAGAACACATAATGTCAATACAACTTGTCCAGCCTAGAGGTGAAAATTTGGTTAATTTCTAAGGAACAGCAGGCCCTTCTAATTTTACCCCATCAGATCAACCAGATCTTGATTTCTGTAGAAGTACTTTTATTCGTTGGTATCAGGTGAATGAAATCCACGACTTCTATAGATAGGACAAAGGTGTTTGTGATGGATTTTCTTGGTTGTCAAGTTAACCATGCCTCGAATCTACTAAGAGACAAACCTCTGGGCACACTGAAGACCTTGGCTCTCTGGAAATCTTTCAGGCCTTTGGTGACTGCAGAGACATCTAGTTTTGTGTGTCTACAGGGTTCTCAGCCTCTTCATAGTACAGCCAGCTACTGTTAAGACTATCAGGCCGTTGTATAAATCAATCTAATAAATCCCGTATACATATTCATTCTGTCAGCTCTGCACCTCTAAGAAACTCTGACTAACAGAACATTCAATTCAGTTGTGTTTGCAATTCAGAGAATCTGCTGACTTTCTTACCATGTGCTCAGTCATGGAAAGGAAAAGTGAAGAACAGCTTGGTGCTTTGGGGTTCCTGAGCCAATGAGGATTATTATGGGAGACCACTGGTGGCTTCAGCAGCATAAAAAGCAGCAGCAGCAGCAGCAGCTGGAATCTATGGCTCTATACCACATGCTCGAGTGACGTTAGAGACGCCTGTGCACATCATCTCCATCGCCTTATTTAATCTTAAAATAACTCTGAGGCCAATGCCCTCATTATGTTTTCTGCTATGTAAGTCAGGAGATGAAGGCCAAGAGTCTTTCACTTGTGTGCACTTGCACTGCGGTGGAGAGGTGGAAGCAGTCTTCTAATCCGAGTGATATCCTTCTAGGATACATGTCATAAGCAAGCTTCGTGCTGCTCTGCTCTTGCTGCTGCCGCCTCCGGTAGCCAGCCATGACTGGGTGCAGAGTCTTCCCAACTGCACCTTGGAAGACAAGCCGTTACCATCTCCATTTGAAATGGGGGGGGGGGCACAGTGAGGGTAGTAATTTGACCAAGGGCGCCCGGGACATTTCAAAGCCAATTTGATTTCCTTAACTTAGTTCTCCAGGAAACATTCATGAACCTTGCTCACTTTCTCCTGGGAGCCAGGAAAACAGCCACCAATTAAAATGCTAGGCAGGAAGATTTATTCTGAGAGAAGATCTTATGAGCCCAGGTTGGACTCAAATATATAATCCTCCTGTCTCAGGGATTTGCTAGGAAAATGTGTATTATTTTGCAAAGGTTGGTAAACCTCTACTTATTTTAATTGCAACTGCTTAGGGGCTGGCCAGAAGTAAGGAAGGTGCCCCCTGGATCTCAGGCAGTTCACTTGGGTCCTCTGTGGTCCTGTGAGAGACCCTTGACCTGGCCTGTGTCTTTTGGAAAATGTTACTTCTTAAGAAGTTTTTTTTTTTTTTTTAATGTAGGAAAATATTTAGTATGCTTTCCCTTAAAGAGTGCCCTGGTCAATTATATAAGTCAGTGGTTCTCAAATCATCCACGCTACTGTGCAAGGCTCCATTTTACACACAGTACAGAGTATATTAACAGTGGATGTAGTCTTCTCGCTCAAATTACATAAATCTTAGGACTTCCATCTAGGTCCACTTGTTTATTTTTCTTATGTATGAGTGTATTTTCATATGCCTGTTTGTGGTAGGTGAGGATGCTCATTGATGTTCCGTGTTGTTGCTCAGGAATGTCATCCATCTTGTGTTTTGAGACAGGGTCTTTCATTTGCCTGGAGTCTGCTGATTTGAGTCAACTGGCTGGCAAGGTATCCCCAGGGATCCTCCTGTCTCTACCTCTCCAGTGCTGGGATTTCAAGCACACCCCACCATGCCCAGATTTTTCCCTTTGGTTCTGAGGATTAGACTCAGGTCACTGTGTTTGCATGGCAAGCACCTTATACACTGAGTTACAGCCCCAGCCTCCCACTTTCAACTGTTTCCTGTTTCCCACCATTTAAGTAGAGTTCCTTTCTGCCTGTGTAACCTTGTGTTTCGCGCAGAGTTTTATGATTTGGCTAAAATGTTTGGGTTTACAAGAAATAGCACAAAATTGCAGAGTTACTCTGAGAGAGATATTTATGTATGAGGTAGGATTTCCCCTACTCACTCAGTTCTTTAGAGTGACTTGTATCACCCTGAAGTCACAGGAACGAGGCATCGCAACACCTTCAGAAGTTTGCAAAGGTCCAGAATCTGGACACCTGGGCAGTGTCAGCTGAAGCCAGGCAGCAAGAGTGCGGTTGCCACACCCTCCGCCAGCGTGACCAGGCCTCCTGGTCTGAAGGGATTCATTGGCTCCGGTGAAGTTATTGAAGGGGTTCTTGAGTTTCTTACCTGACATGAGCATGGGAGATGTGGGTTAGGCAGAATCACAGACCATTGTTGGCAGGCTTGGGCAGAGGAAGAAACTGAAACGGGGAAAGAAGGGCTCACGGTGGTGGGATAGTTTGTATCCAGAACATGTCCAAAAGTCTATGTGCTTTGCTTGCCAGTTAGGGCCACCGTTAGAAGGTGATGAAACCTATAAAAAAAGTACAGATGTCTTTGGAAGGAAGTTAGGTCATATCAACATGCCCTAGCAGGGAAGTTGCTGCCTGCAGGTCTTCCTCCTTCTCCTCTCCCTGTTCTTCCTCCTTTTTCCCGTCTGCCATGAATCTTGCAGCTTTATTTCATCTTGTGCTTCCTGTCGTAATGTCCCCTTTGTCGCAGGCTCCTCCCCTCACCACAGACCCACATTCAGTGAGGCCAACCAACCATGGCCTGAAATCTGAAGCCATGAGCCAAGCTGAGTTTTCCCTTTCCATAAAGTGACCTTCTTAGACATGTTTCCGAGTGCCAGAAAGCTGCTTACCACAAAAAGGAGCAAGCGAAGAACCGTGCCACCAACCTTGGCACTGTCTGCTGTCATCTGTTTCCTCTTTGGTCATTCCTCAACAACAACCAACCCTCTCCCTCTGTTTTCTTGAGGCTCTAGTGATATGTAGGAACATTCACAGTAGTATTTTTTTTTAACAAAGTGAAAACAGAGAAACATTTGCTTATTAGAATAATACAGCCACTAAAATGATGGTGGGAACAGCTAAGTGATCAGGCAGAGAATGTATGTGATTGTTGGTTTATAAATAGTATGCAGATTGTCACGCCCTGTTCAACTGTGGCTCTGTCAACTTTGTGCAGAGGAAGAACAGTGCATATATATATATATATTTTTTTTTTTCAAATTGTGCGCAGGGCTACCATTCAAACACAATGGGACATTTAGAGATTGTTTTTTTTTCTAAGTATTTTCTTCTTTAAAATAATGCACACCGAGTAGATTTTTCACTGTGTTATCACAAAGAAGAAATGCTGTACTAGCAGACTGGGTGGGAGTGCTATTTTTAGGACAGCTTGGACATTTTAATGCTGCCAGATTTAAGTGAGACTTTCCAGGGAGTACCAGTTGAAAGTGTATACAGAAGATAGTCAGATCAGACATAAAAGCAGAACCTCCCCCGTGCAGCATGGACCAATTCAGGAAGCCTGGCAATGGGCCCTGAATGACCCAGCTTTGATCAATAAGTGAGAGATTCCCGGATGTTTATCTCTGCTTTCCAGTTGAGGACTAATGGAGAAAATCAAATATGCCCTTACAATTCCATCTCTGCAGGTTTACTGCCTACAGCTCCCCCAAGTCATCAGCCTGCAGTCTGCATACCCCCAAAGCCTCTACCTTTTCCCCGACATGAAAAGGGTTCTTCTTCTCTTTCTGCTTTTGATCTCTGCCAAATCGAAGTGGTGGGACTTATGCTCTTCTAACAAACTCTGAACACTGCTTGTTCTCTACTTGTTTTCATTTGGGGAGGGGTCTTTGTCTGTCTACACACAAAACTCACTTTTGGGGGAAACAATGTAGACTTAAAAAACTAGTCCCTTTTCTGCTGTTAAGAATCCAATTCCTCACTGTTCCAAAAATATTTTCGTGTGTGTCTGTGTTGCATGCTGGCATATGAATGTGCATGTGCCTGTGGAAGTCAGAGGATGACTTTCTCTTTCTTTATTGCTGTCTGCCTTATACCTGGATGTTGCTTTCACTGAACCCACAGTCAGTCAGTGAAGCCCGTGGTTCTGCTGGTCTCTTCTCTCTAACACTGGGGTTACAGGAATTCTCAGTTATGTCCTACTAGTTCAGAGGATTAAAACTCAGATCCCCGTCTCGCAAAACAAATGTTCTTAGCCGCTGAGCAACTTCCCTAGTCCCTCTTCCAAAAACATTTTCAAGGAGGGGGTAGTGGTGGAGGAGAAAAGAGGGGGACAGGGGAGGAGGAGGGAAGGAGGGAGAAAGATCCATAATTTTAAATCTTAAACCATTATTAAGTTCTAGTAGCTCTAAATGGTTTAGAGATGCTAGGGTTCAACTCATAATGAATAAAACAACCATTGAACTTGAAATTTTATTGTATTATGTTTTCCTAAAGAATGCTACCAGGAACTAGCTCTTATTAGTGGTCTGGAGATACTTCTCCTCCTCCCCCCCTTTTTTCAATAAATTTCATAACCCTAACCTTCTGGCAATAAATTTAGTTTATAGAAAAATAAATAAATATTATAATATGAGACCTGCAAAGGGTTTGAACCTGAGCAAGGCTCCATTGGCTGAAATCAGCCAAGCTAGTTGTTTTACTATTTAAATTATATCATATAAGTTTTTCACTAACAGAGGTAACTTCAAAACGTAGAGTTTCCTTTTGAGAGAAAGTTCAGAAATTTGGAAGAGAATGATGCCAAAATATTGAAAAATGTGTTGAAATCACACATGAGAGACAGAGTAGTTGTGACTTTATAGCAAGTTTTCAAAAACATCAAGAGTGAATTACACTGAGCTGAACAATAGAGAGAACTTTGATTCTAGTATTGATGCGTCCATATAGGTAGGGTGGAGGGGAAAGAGTTGAGACATATGTTATTATAAGGAGATGATACATTCATTGTAACAGGTTCAATTGACTTGCTTATCCAAAGTCATATAGCACAGGTCCTGTGTGTCATTTAACTCACCTTATGTATTATAGAACCACAGTCTGTATATGAGAAGGGTGTAAGTTCCCTGAGTCTGGAGATCAACAGCTTCCTGAAATTTAAAAGGAGTAAAACAAAATAAAAATTGTTATATACGTATATGTACAACATTATATATTACTTTGAATATATATTCATAGATACTAATAATTCAGTAATATAAAATTAATATATGATATATTGTATATGATATATAATATTTAGCATATGGTATATGGGACATGCCATATACCATGTGGTGTATAATATATGATATAATAGGCAATATATAATATAATAAATACATAATACACAATATATAATACATAATTTATGATGTAATAATATGTAATACATTATAACAATACATAATGTATAATAGATTATATATATATATACACACACACACAGCACTGTAAAGGTTTTTATTTGGAAATATTGAATAACCTCATCATATATTTGGACAAGTGCTCACAAATAAATACTATGATGAAAACATGAATGAGTATTGTATAAACAAACAATGCACTTTTACTTATTCATCTATTTAGCTGTATGTAAACACGTTTTAACTGAGTATTTTAAAAGCATAAGACTTAATCCATTAAATAATCAAGTCTCGAGGAAGTTTTTGCTATTTTCAGGGGACGTGTTGCAGATGGACAATCAGGCAGTTGAGTCCATATAATCCTGAACCATGAGGTACTATAGAGAGAGTTCCCGAAGTAGTGAACTCCATAGAGAATCAACCCCACAGGTAGTAGATCCATAGGTAGTTATTTTGCGGGTATTCAGCTCCATAGGCACCTGATTGGTATTCAGCTCCATATGTAATAGGACCATAGGTAGTCAGCTCCATATGGAATAGCTCCATATGTAAAAATTTCATAGGTAGTCTGCTCCATAGGTAATCACCTCCACCTCCATCAGTAGATGCAGGGGTTTGCTTTGGATTTGTTGAGAAGTCCACCTTTTCTAAGGTACACTCAGCTTCTCTACATTCTTTAGCAAATGCCTGTGCCTGACTTAACAATGTAACTTTTGTATTTAGGGACTAAGGCGCTGATGGCAGTTTGAAGCTGTCAAGCCCTCTGTGATCTACCCTGCTTGCAAAGGCTCTGGTGTCATTATCATCAGAGTTAGAATGAACGAGAGAAGATCTGATTGGTAAGGCCGGTCCCAGGCAAGAATATGGAAAGCTGAGTGTACCTGTAGCTTTGCTCCCAGAAGCTGCTGTTCAGTGCATGCGCTTTAGTTCTGACTTTTCCAAGTTAACTCCTCCAGTACCCTCAGATGAGTGGAGTCTATACAGGGTAGCTGTATTCAAAAAGAGCGGAAGAAGAGACTTGGTTGCTAAATGATGCTGAAGTGAAGTTTACCAGTCCAGTTTGGGCTTTGCTGGTGGGAAAGTGGAGCTCCTGGTCAGCTGAGGGCAAGTGTCTGGAAAGAGCATCAGAGTGGAAGAGGGGTGAGTCTGTAGGATGAAAAACGTCCTGCTGCCATCTGTGTTTGGTCCAGCTTCCAACATTCTCTCTCATGTGTGACACTGGAATTCTCAGCCCAGTGGCCATCCCTTGTTCCCATATGATCCACTCAACCCTTTTCTTTTCCTCATGTTCTCAGTGTGGCCTCTACCATACAGCACTTGCTTTTGGAAGCTGTAAATAGAATCAGAAACCTGTGTCAGCAACAACTCGATCAGGAGATGGCCATAATGGCATACACTTGAAATTTCAGTACTGGAGAGGGAGGGGAAGGTAGGATTGATACTAGTTCAAGGCTGAACTGGGTTTTTTATTTTAATTTTTTATTGAGTTATTTATTTACTTTACATTCCAATCACAGCTTCCCCTTCCTCCTCTCCTCCCAGCAGCTCTCTCTCCCCTCCCTAATCCCCATCCACTCCTCCTCCTCTTCTTCTAGAAAAGGGAGGCCTCCCATGGATATCAACCTGTCTTGGCATATTAAGTTGCAGTAAGACTAGACATACCTTCTGTTGAGGCGAGACAAGGCAGTCCAGTTAGGGGAAAAGGATCCAAAGGCAGGCAGTGTAGTTAGAAATAGCCCCTGCTTCTGCTGTTAGGAGTCCCACATAAAGGCTGAGCTATACATCTGTCACATATGTGCAAAGGGCTTGGGACTTTACCATGCACGGCCTCTGGTTGGCAGTTCAGGCTCTACAAGCCACCACGGGCCCTGCTTACTTGATTCTGTAGATTTTTCTGTGGTGTCCTTGACCCCTCTGACTCCTTCAATCCTTCCTCCCCCTCTTCCACAGGATTCTAAGATCCATTTAGTGTTTGGCTCTGAGTCTCTGCATCAGTTTCCATCAGTTGCTCGGTAAAGCCTCTCTGATGACAGGCTCCTGTCTGCAAGTATAGCAGAATATCATTACTAGATATTGGGGCAGGCTCCTTCTCATGGCATAGGACTTAAGTTGGGCCAGCCATTGGTTGGACATTCCCTCAAATTCTGCTCCAGTTTTTACCCCTGCACATCTTGCAGAAAGGACAAATAGCGAATCTAAGGCTTGGTGGCTAGGTTGGTGCCCCAGTCCCACCATTGGAAGTCTTTTGGTTACAGGAGATGTCCAGTTTATGCTCCATATTCCCCATTGCTAGGAGTCTTACCTAGGGTTCCCCCTCCGGGGAGTCCCCATTGTCCTAGGTTTCTAGCTTGTGCCAGAAATGCTCCCCCAAATCCAGTTGTCTCTCCCAAACTAGGCTATTAAGTAGCAAGTTTGAGAACAATCTCAGTTGCATCTTGTCTCAAAAACCAAACACAAAGGACTAAGTACTAGAATCAAGTGAGTGGAGAACACTGCATCTGTTGATTTTCTAGTAGTTCTAGATCTCAAAGATGGCTGAAACATGAATGCATCCCTTTCAAGCCCTAATTAAGATCCTGTATCAGGAGTAATGAGAACTCCAAGCAACATCAAAAGGAAAGTAGAAGCCATTGGTTCTTTTTGCATTTAATGGGGTATTGTGATTCAGAGGAATCTCTGTAGCATTATTTTTTTTAATTGAAGGTAGAAAATAAAAATGAAGTTCCACTTGCCGACAAACTAAGTCACTCTGTAATATATCTGAAGGAACATTCACAGACAGATGGGATACTGCCACAGGGATTCATTTAGTGTTGAGATGCAGGTTTATTCTATTGTGGCATCAACCAGTGTTAGACTTGTTACGTGGGTGATAGGCACATAACTGTATGTTTTATTTGTTTTTCTAGAAAAGCTACTTTCGTAAAATTACGGGGGAAGATTTTTTTCACTAAACTGTGCCTCCTCTTTTTTGTTTCTCCTTCCATTAAAAAAACAACTGGACAATCAAATGATCCCTGGTTTCATATGGTCCCTGGTTGCATATGGATGCAATCTGGGTTGCAGAATGCTTGCTGACAGAAAGCAGAGTTTTAATCGGTTCCAAAAGGCCTATCATATGGATATTTGAAATGCCATGCTATAAACAATGTTCTCCTGTCTTATGAGATGTTCTCTAGGGTTGAATGCAGATGAAAGCCAAAATTTCTATCATGCAGCAAAGCCTAAAGTGAACATAAACCTCGTAAGTGTGCCTTTTATTTGCTGTTAGAATCTGTTAACTGCCTGTCTTCCAGTATCAGTGCTTTAATGCTGTGGCCATTTTCTGACCTTCATAGTCTCTTTTTCTCTCTCTCTCTCTTTCTCTCTTTCTCTCTCTCCCTCTCTCTCTCTCTCTTCAACCTCAGAATTCAAAGGAACTCTGAGAACCCGTTCAGTTTGCCTAAGCTAGAGGGAAGTTCAGTTGTATTACTACTTAAGTTGGAAGAAAAGTCAGACATTTAGTCTGCAGACTCATAGTATAGGGTGATTTGCATGATTCTACAGGGACTTTCAGCAAATATATTCCTTGCTTTGTAATGAGTCCTTCCCTTTCCCAGGGTATGAGTGATTTTGTCATCACATCTTCATAACCAGACTAGGCATATAGAACTAGAAACTTATTTATGTAGACTTCCTTCATTGAAATTTTGGTCATACATAGGAAATAGTTATTTTAATGGTTAATTATAAAGATATATACATCCATGTGAAGAATAATAATATAGAGAAATACACATGAGATAAAACTCCCCTTTCCCTTGCTTCAGCTCTTCCTATAGACATTCGCCCATGAAAACAATGAGAAAGTACTGTATAACCTTTCAGACATCCTGAACTATAGACAAAGACGTATTAGAGTACAAATGTAGTGTCAATGTATTTGTTTAAAAAAATATGAGCATACTGCACAAGCTTTCTGGAACTTTCATTTCTTAACCTTTATCATATACCATTATCATTGATGTACTTTCTCATTTTATTTTCTAATTTTTCTGGTTATATAATTAACTTGTATGTGAATTATATAGGCTTGATGGATGTAATGAATCATAGTTTTCAAGGCCCGTCTATTTATTTCACCATTTCTCTGTTGATGGGCACTCATGTGGATCTTAATTTTTAATGCTAAAAGAAATCCACCATAAATAATCTGCTTTTGATCTTGTATCAGGATGTCTGCAGGGTGCATTCTCAGAGAAGGAGTATTTCTGGGTCCTTCTTTTTACATTTATTGAGTGATTACTGTGTTTGAAATTCTGTGAAAGTATACATAAACAAAACACACTCACACAAAGGAAAAGATATGACTCCTACTGTCAAAACTGTGTGGTCTTCACAGCCAGAAACCTGCAAGAATAGTGCATTTCAAATGTGGCATCCCAAGCTCTCTAAAGCAGACATGGTGGGGCTGTGGGGGGGACAAACCCCTTGACTCTTTAACTCAGTTTTTGCAAAGGGATAATTAGTTGGAGGTTGGGATCTTCTTATAATAAACTCAGAATTTCTAAACCCAACTGCTTGACTGAGCCACAATGCACATGGAAGCTGAGGGAACTGGCTAGGAAACCAGATGCACAGATATCCAGATAAGACACTGGTTTGAAATCTTAGCGAAATTTTACGTCTGTGAAAGAGAGAACTGTTATAGTTTATTAGATGGCCTCAAACTGAAACAACTTGTGTTTCAAAGAGCTCTTCTCTGTGCCTGACAGAAGCGAGGCTTTTATTTTGGCCCAAGGCTAGCTTGTTTTAGTTTTCAGCTTCATATACACAGGGGATCAGCAGCGTTCTTCTCTTAAATCCTGACCATTTTGATGAGTCTCCTATATTTTGGTAGTGTTGCAGAATTTAAGGGGGGGAACATTCTTACTTTTAAATTCTTTCTTTCCTGTTTCAATTCGAGCCCAGGGACCCATCTCCTTGCCCTACAGCAGCTTTGGTTGCAGCATTTTCACTTGTGGAATCTCATCAAATTTTGCACATCTTAGATTCTTGTAAATTTACTCAAGGGGGCTGGAAAATTTCTCAGCCATTAGAAGACCTGAGTTCAACCTTCAGCACCCATACCAGGTAACTCACAACTAGCTCAATACAGCTCCAGGGGATCTAAAACCCCTTTTCTGGCCTCCTTGGGTTCTCAAATTTGCATATCCCCACACAGCTACACGCATACACCTAATTAAGAAAATAAAAATAAAGTTCTTAACAATTTACCTAATGATAAAATATCTTCCCAAGAAGGAAGTTGTAACCATTTGCTCCACCATCTTTGAGATGCAAAGCTTAGCACTGGGATTTTTCTTATTTTGTTCATGGTACAAGCCTAGCCCCCTCCCCCCTCTTATAATAGTAAGCATGGTGAAAGAACCCTTAAGCCACAGGACACAGAAGTGGGGAGAAGGCAGGCAGTGGAGAGATGTTGGTAAAATCTGCTTCCTCCTAAAGAAGGGAGTGAATGAATGTACTAGACTATTGAGTGTGGCAGAAAGTCAAAGAGGATCCGTTAGAGACCAAAATTAGTCAGTAGATGGACTGAGGGAGGGGGGCGCCAGAGGAGGACAGGTTTGAAAGGAGTGAAACAGCTCCTAAACACGATGTATGCAGCAGAGTCACAATGACTGTGCCAGCAGAAGATGGTGGACTTACAGCCCTGGATCAGTCAGACGCTCAGTCTGCAGCTCTCCACTTTTGGGGGTGGGGTCAATGAGCTGATGACCAGTGTGAGGCCCCATGAGGCAGGCACTGTTTGCATTTTCAGTCCAAGTTCAAATCATTTCCTTTCTCCCCCAGTTTCGTGTCTTGATAACCACCCTCCAAGCCTTTGTCAGGGCTATCTAGACTAGGCACATAGGAGGAAAATGATAGAAATGGATAGGGAGAAGCAGAAAGTAATAGGTTATAAAGAAAGAAAAAGAGAAAGTTTTCCTTTGTTAATAGTGAACAGCTCAGCTTCTGGTGGTTCTATCTGGGCTTCCTTCTCTCTCTCTCTTTGCCCATCAAAGGGTTAGAACATACACACACAGAATGTAAGAGAAAGAGAGAGTGGGGGGAGAGAAATCTCCATTTTTGCTTTCTGCAATTATTTATTCAACCTTGGTTGCATTCCCTTCTCCAGTGGCCAGCCCTGTCTCTTAGTTTGCTTTCTGTCTGTGACCCTTTTTCTCTCCCCTGAATGTGCCTGTGCGCGCCCATGCCTTGCCTCCCTCTGCCTGCTGCCTCTGCCTTCTGTCCTTTATGTTGCCATGATCCCATCCAGTCCCCAGAGCAAGGACAGCTGCTGACTTCAGAGCGCGTGAAGGCCACCAAACAGGTTGCTAACTTTTTTAGCTTCAAGAATATGTCTGGTCTTGGTAAGAGAGGGGTGAAGGCTTTGATAGATGGAGCAGAGAGCAAGTAGGGACTGTGACAGTTGCAGGTTGCCATCAGCACCAGCAGGAGGGAAATGCTAACCTGCCATTCCCAGATGCTGGGGAGCATACAGAGGCTGAGATTATCAGCTGCCCAGATTAGGCTGTGCCATCCCAGCGGCTTTATTGTTCTCTTTAAAGAAAGCATTGTGGTGAACTCTCTGACTATGGTGGTTCAAGAGGGTGTCTCACATACGAGTCTACAGTCTTATCTAGTCCTCAGTGAATTCCAGGATGTCACATGAAAGACTTCATCTTTAGTCATCACATGAGTTCACCTTAACATGTACCTATTGGGGCTTTGAACTTTGGGCGCTGGGTTTGGTGTAATTTTATTATATGATGGTAAAGAGTGCTAGAGTGAGAATCTGCAGTTGTCAGGGTTCTCTAGTGGAACAGAGACAACATCCTTTATATGTAGTACAAAAGATTAGATGGTGTTAGGTGATATGAGTTGGGTAGTCTGATGGTGACCACCCATCTGGACTGGAGAGGCTCAGAATGTGATCGCCTCTCAGTGCCCACGGCTGAATGCTGCAATAGCCCCACTTTGGTGCTGAGGGCCTAGAGGCCTAGACAGTTGTGGATGTTGAGTCACGGGTTTGGAAGATAAAAAGGCCTGGGTTTTGATGGCAGTGAAAGATGGCAGCAGCTGTGGCAGGAGCAGCAAACCAAATCCACTCACTAGCAAAGAACTAAGTTGGGAAAAGCCAGCAGCGCGCTCCCACACTGGAACCTTCTTCCCACACAGGAATAGGGTATCCCCATTGGTTGATCCTTACTGGAAATGTGCTCATGGGCCATCCTGGATGCATGTTTCTTAGTTGATTTCAGCTCCAGCCAAGTTCACAATCAACATATACCATGAGAGCATCTTTAACATCCCCTGTATGCTGTACAAAACTACCTTAGAAGCAGAGTGTTGAGAGGGGAGAGGAGTTCGCATTTGTAATTATTGGCCTACTGTGCATGATTACCAATTAACAGCTCTCAACCGCTGTGTGACATATTACAGAACTGAAGTATAGTACCTAAATTTTAGACCACCTGGCAAAACCAACACTCTACGCTATATGTGCTTAGATGCTTGTATGGGACATATTCCAAAAGATGAATACCACAATGTGCAGTTTGGTTATTTGGGGGAACTAGGATTTTAGGACATGGAATTTTATTTAGAAAAGAATGATTGACGTTAGTTTCTATTTTCTGATACACATTTAATGTGTGTATAATTAAATTCTTAAAAAATAATTATACATTTATAATTTTAATTAAAACGTGATTACATTATTTCCTCCTTCCCTTTCCTCCCTCCCACACCTTCAGTGACCCCCCCCATTCCTCTTTTTCTGTAGTTGTTATTATTGCACATTTTGTATAAATGCATAGATGTCTAAATATAAATTTCCGAGTCTGTTAGTGTTGCTTTGCGTGTATGTAATTTCAGGAGTGAGCACTTGTTGGATAAAGAATCATCGTGGGAACTGCTAGTTCTTCCTTACAGGCCTTTCATTATTAGAGAGGAGAATAGTAGGATACAAGTTATAGAAGGTGGGGAATGGGAAAAACAGGGCTGGAGTTTAACTAGAGAAAGGGTGAGGGAGGTCAATACAGAAGGAGGAAGAAAGAAATAGCACCAAGGACATTAAAAAGCCATAAAGAATAATTTTTTTATTTACCTAAATTACATATAATACATGTACACACACATATATATATAACTTGATTATCTATCTATATATATATACATATATATCTTGATAATATGTATAATCAAATTATTTTTATATTATATATAAGTACATAGGCTTATATACATTTATACTATATATAGTATATATATAGTATATAGTATATTTATATACTATATAAATTATTATGTATTATATTATATTTATATAGTATAAATGTATATTACTATAGACTATACATACTATAATATATATCTGTATATTATATATGTAATATATAATATATGTAATGGATATCCTCCATAATAGGCATAAAAATTTCTCTTTCTAGTTGTTGGTCAGAGGGATCTGAGAGACCACCGGAACAATATTGGCTATCTCTGTTGTCTTTGGTTGTCTCTCAAAGGTTGAAGATAAGACCCTGTTACCGAAGACAGCATGCACTATAGACGGAGGACTCTGGAGCTGAGCTGGGCCTGACCTGAAATCTCAATCCCTGAGACTAGCGTTCATAGTTATCATATAAGGTGCCAAAAGCGGGGACCGATCAGTAATCCTACCCACCTGTGAAGCCTGTGAGCCACAGCAATGAGCAGCATGGCATGATACTCTTAAGGATACAATAGCGACACTCATCTTGGTGGCAACCAACAGCTTTCTAATTGGACTTGGGGCCTGCTCATGAGGAGGAAAATCATGCCCAGAATTGAAAACCTAACCACATTTCGAGGACTAATGAGGTCTTGGACCTTAGAGAGACTTTTTTTCCATCACTTTAGTATACCAGCACAATTCCTAATTTTAGTTAACATTGAAATTCTCTAGCTCTGAGTCTCTAGATGGACAAATAATACCCGTGGCAATACCAGTTCCTCTATTCCTGTACTGTGTTCTTTCTAGAGTGATAGACTAAGAGGGTTTGGGATTCTTAAGATAAACATGGTCTAATCTGTCCATGTGCTGATGAGGACACTGACACGAGCCTCTTAGGGAATCCATCGTCATCCATACTCTATGCTGGTGGCACCTTAAAATTGCTCTTCTTCCCACAATAAAAGCCCGTTTTTTATCTCACATTCTCTTTGATTTGTCACTGGTTATTAAATTAATGAAAATCTAGGCTTCCACATTGTCTGTTTGGAGAAGTTATGTTTAACCACCGGGAACTGTCTTTTGTTCCACAGGCTGCCTGAAGAATAATGCACAGCTCAGCGTGTGTGTGTGTGTGTGTGTGTGTGTGTGTGTGTGTGTGTTGAGCAGGGTAAGTCTAATCTAACAGGTGACTCCACTTATGTAGGTGGGGCTTTCAAACTGAAGTGTTTTCATAGAGATGTTGAAAATCAGAAGAACCCTGAGGCCAAATTTTAAATCGCACAGTGCTGCTCAGCCTGCGGAAGGCACTTGTCTCACAGTGGATTCTACCTTCATTACACTGTGTACATTAAACAGCAGCCTATTGTGGTCAGCAGATCTTCATGTATCCAGAAGATATTGTTAGAGGCTGCAAGTGCCAGTCCTTCCTAGTAACGCGTTGCTTAGCTGGCTTGTGTGAAGCCAGATGCTTGAGCATTGTATTCTAGCTCAATTCTGTGACCATACGGGAACTGATCACTCTAAGGTTGGGGTGAGTAATGCAGTTACCACAACTTTCCCCAAATACGATGCTTCCCTTGGGAATGACACAAAGCGTGGTTAGGAATTGGTATCTATCAATTATATGGCATATATATGCACGAATACATTTACTGCTGTGATAAATGGTATGTCTATAAATCTCAGATATATGCATGACTTTATATAGCATGTATTAAAATAAGAAACATACCAAGTGGGTAAATTTATACTGATTTGGTGTTGTGAAAAGCAATGACGGTGACTGTGTATAAAGACGTTCTCTCATTAGCTAGGGAGCATCCCAGACTCCAGCAGATTCCTGAAAATCAACATCAGCAGTGTGGCAGAAGGAATGTGCTCAGTGGAGAAGTTTTCCTTCCTTTCAGTTCCTTTAGGCCAGAAAGTAATGTGACTCAATTTTTTTTTCTTGGATATAATTTTTGAAAGTGAGTAGGAATATTTCAGTTTAGAATCTCCCCACCATCCCCACCCCCTAGCTACCTATTTGTTCCCCATCCTGTGTCTGATTGCATGTTATCACCTTCAAGGGAACAGCTGGGTCACCCTGAAAGGGTGTTAATCTCCTAGTATCTTCCCTCACACCTTATTGTCAGCTCAAGTCAGGGTGGCCTACTTTGGTGAATCTGATTTGTCCAAATTTCTCTTTGACTTTATATTCATTTTACAAATAGAGCCTCTGCAATTTCCAGAGCAGGGTATATAATGATCACTATTCTGAATGACCTAGCATGATGGCTCTCTGGGGAGGCATTCTGTACCAATATAAATGCCCGGCCGCATAAATCAGCAAAGCCTGAGGTAAGTAGGTAACCAATGGCTCCTAGAAAGTCGGCATTGTGCAATGAAGTCCAGTGTTCCTCTGGCTGAAGACTCAGTGTTATCAAGTGGGGTTGTTTAATTACAGCAGAATACATGCATTTGGCTCCAGGTTGTCCACTACACTCTTGGGGGGGTGTGGGCGATGGGGGAGTGGGCATCAGGTTTCCTTTCATGAACCTGAGGACCAGGACCACAATTGGTCATAGGATGCTGTTGAATGTCTGACTATGCAGGCTGCTGGAGTGGATTGTTATCAAAGATCATCTTAGGGTGGATCTTGTATACTAGAATACCATCTTTTAGGCAGCGTATGCCTAGCAGTGTGTGGAAGAGGTGGAAGAAAGAATGTAAGAGCTAGATGATGCGGAGGAGTGCCATGAAAAGTTACTTTCCGCACATGATATGGCTATTGCACCTGATGGGATATAGATTCAGGAGAGTCCATCCCTCTCTGAAAAGCTACAGACATTTAATGGTTGCCTGGCAACCAAGAAGGGGAGTCACATTCCTCAGTAGTGTAGCAATTGGTAAATTATCTTGCAAGTATCCCCCACTCATGTTCGGTCAAGCAACCTTAATGAAGCACAGTGGCTCACATACAAAAAGGCAGGAAAGTAGATAGCAGATTTGCTTTTGGCTTGTTTGGAGTGTCAGGGAATATGAGGGTCACTAGATAACGGTGTGTGATCAAAATACACTATTTCTTGCATGAAAATGTGAAAGAGTTTTCAGAAAGAGTTCCAGGGAAGAGGCAGTTATGCTAAACGCATTGTGGGTCAGTAGGTTACTTCACTATCTTCATTAGGAGATATTTCATCAGGAATACGTGCAGGGAATGTCTAATGAAGAGTTTCACACTTGAACTTGGCCTTGAGAGGCCTCCCGTTAGAAGAGGACATTTCAGGCAGAGACAAAGATTTCAGATAGAAAACCTTAAGCTGGGTTTGGGCTGTGCACAATCGAGAATGACCAATATTCCTGATTTGTCCGGAACTATGTGGGCTCCCAGGTTGTCCTAGGACACCTGGGACGATAGCAAAGTCAAAGTGATAAAGGAGGCATTAAAATGGAAATAAAAACTAATATTTAGTTTGAAATCCTACCAACAAAATAAGTAGAAGACACAGAACTATGTGGTTCTGGAGAAATGTCATGGAGCAGGGGTTTTGTTGTTAACCTATGCACCGTACAAAACCAGAGGCTGGGTCAGGTGCTCACTGTGCAGCTTGAATAACCCCCACCCCAGAAGGGGACATAGGCAACTGAGAACCAAGGGTAGGCTTTCATGTATGACGAGGATTAGACATTGATGCAGAGCCTGAGTTTACCCCAAAGTATGAGAAAGGCTGTTCAGAGATGAGTTCTCATGACTTGTTTGAAGAAAGAAGGTTTTTGCTGAATAAGAAAGGAAAGATGATTAAGCAGATCATGGCAATCTCAAAGGAAGCTTGGGGTGACCAGATGCCAGGATTTGAGGCTGTTGTCAGGTGACCAGAATTCATGAGTTTGTCAGAAAGAGAATTTGAGAGTTTTAGTGGGGAAACACAACTATTTTCTAAATTCTTGTGAAATTCAGACATGACAGAGGTACCTTATAATCTCGGAGAAGTTATACAAGAAAGAGCCTGACAGCCTGGCATCTCCAACACAAATGGGCACAGCTTCCCTTTGTTCACAGAGAAGTCAGGTAAAAGTACTTATTAACGTTTTGTATGAAGAAATTTTCAGGTTGAAGACTGGTGACATATACTCATCAACCTAGAACTCAGGAGTCTGAGGCAGGAAGACTGAGAGCTGGGGACCAGCCTGGGCCATAGTGAGGGCTTGCCTTAGGAAGTTTACCTCACTAACTAAAGAAAAGAATTCGCTGGGAAGCATACTGCATTACTTTACTATAGGCAAGAGTGAGTCATCTTTGCAGATTTAATTTACCACAGACATCACATTAATATTCATATTCCTCACATTAATATGTATGTTAGGGAAGCTTCCTCTAATGATGGTTGCAGAACAGATTGGAGTAGGCACAGTGACAGCAATTGCTGCAGAGGGATAGGCAGGGCTGACTCAATCTTGCTGCTCACTGCATGTGAGGCAAACCATGAGTTTGCATGGTTGGATTAAAATGGCTTTATAGTTCTGGCACAAAGCCCAGCACATGGTAAGCATTTGCTTATGGAAGCCATTATATTATTCTCATTTTTATTATGATAAACGGGGCAGACTAAATCAAGCCATCAAAGTTTGGCCCACCCATGGGATCTGTAGACCTCCTTTGGCTTGTCCTCCCTCCTACCCCAGATGAAATCCATGAGTTGACATGCCGGGTACCACCTTTACCTCTTCACCTGATGAACCGAGAAGTGCCTGAGCTAGCTCCTGGCAGATGGAGAGCCCAGCAATCTATGGTCTACGATCTGTCAGATGATATAGCAGTAGTCCCAGCGAGGCCCTGACATGTGGTCTACAGGACAGGAGCCTAACTCCAGGCAATACGGGAAAGCTTGACAGGTGATGGAAGCTATATCGTGATGTGCCTTTCAGAAGGAGTAAGATTAGATCATGCCAGGAGCCCAGTGCTCATTCACACTGTGAGTGAGTGTCCTCCATGACTGGCATTCTGGGCACCTTCTTCCACCAAGGCATTTACATCTGTTTGTGATTTGGGAGCAAAACAATGACAATAAAATGCAATCAACAAAACCTAAAATAAGGAGTGATGAAAAGGAGATGAAGTCCAGTTTGTCCCTGTTCATCCAAACCAGTTATGCTTCCTTGTGAAACAGACAAGAAGCCACATGCAGCTATGGCCAGTCTTGCATTCTGGCTATTGTCCATGTAGTCACCAAACCTGTAGCCTTCTCCAGGAAGAATGATTTGGTGAGCAGACAAGGGTTTAATTTGCCCCTGACCTTGAGATATTTCAATAATACTGCAGCTATCATAGTGAGCCCAGAATTGAGCCTTCAAACTGTGCCAGGTTTTGAGAAAAACTATGAATATGACATGTGAGCTTATAATAGGTTTCCCAGACAAATCAGGGTACATGGCCCTTGTATGGACTAAATTGTGTCTTTTACCCTCCAAGTTTACATATTGCAGCTGCAAGCTCCAGTACTTAAGAATAAGATTATATTTGGAGGTAAGATGTTTATAGAGATGTTGAATGCAAATAAGGCCATTAAGGTGGGCTCTAATCCAGTTTGAATCGTGTCCCTGTAAAAGGAGTAAATCTGGACACACAGAAACATACATGGAGAATAGACCATACTAAGGGTAGGAGGTGGCTGCCTTCAAGTCAAGGAGAGATGCTTAGGCTACCCAACACCTCCATCTTGGACTTTAATCTCCTGAACTGTGAGAGATCAGTTTCTGTTGTTTAACCTAGCCAAACTGAGATACTTTGTAATGTCATTCCTAGTGGACTGATAGAGCCAGCAATTGTCATGAACATTCCCCATCTGTGAACATTAGGAGAATCATGTCCACTATTATGGACTGATTTATATCTTATATAAATGTATAATACTCATGCTGTATTATTATACAATTACATATGTATCTTGATAGACGTGAACCTAGTTAAGCCTACAGATCGACAGTTCCTGGTTCCAGTAGTCCCATTCCAAACAATGAGAACTTAATAATACAAACAGTAGCTATCAGGACCATGAAGGAAGAAAACTGGGCTAGCTAAGGCTACCTACAGTCAAACTCTGGAACAGGAAGCATGTAATGGAATTTAGTTCGATCCACGTAACTATAATGGTGAACACTTGGATATGTGCAGAGGATGGGCTTGCCAGGCCATAAGGTCACCAGGCTGTATATGGTCTGGTTTGATACTCAAAATTGTATAGCTCCCTTAGGTTGCCTACATTCATCTGAATTTCTTCAGGATTTCTCCAGCAGCTCTTAACTCTGATTGGCAAGTCCTCTTATGAATTCTAACTCTACTACTGTAGATGTTGTAACCAGTGATGGACACACTCCCAAGTTGGGAGGAAAGGGTCTTTCTATTCATTTAGACACTATGTATCAGCACCTTCTAGACTCGATGCTCAGGGCTTTGTGCCTTTAGGACTGTGGTTCCGTTTTGCATAGAACAAACACTGGAAAAGGCATCCTATACACCTGAAGGTCTCTCTCACTGAGGACCTAGAAATGGAGCCTTTGCATAGCCTCTGTAGAGAACGCATGCTGGCTGTTTTTTGTTTGTTTGTTTCTTTTTTCTTTTTTTTTTTTTTTTGGTGTATGGTAGAAACAGGTCACTGTCTCTTCCTTATGGGATATGTAAGGAAACCCATGACAGCCACAGAAATTGCCTGTGTTTGGGCAGTTCCATGGCCAATACTTTTAAAGTCCTACTTTGTCCATGAGTGTTTGTGAAGTATCATGCCCAGTAGCAGGGTCAAAAGGACAAGCTATGGGCCCTGGGTTATCCCCAATTGCTTTTCTTCTCTAGGCTTCAGTATCTCTCCTCTGGTGGAATCTTTTTGATGGTTTCCCACTAGAACATGATATAGTCAAAAGGTACTTTAGGACATTGATTTTTATTTTTTTTAGAGAGAGACCTTATTTCTGTTTTTAAGCATACATGGGGAAGACTGTTTCACTTTGAACATTTATTTTACTCTCAGCATTTCTTTGTGTGGGTTGAGACCTTGTGGTATTTTTTTTTTTAATCTACTTCAGCATTTCTATTATTGTCCTTGTTCAGCTCATGTTTACCCAGCCATATTCATAAGATCCCTCATCAAGGAATCTTCACTTTGCAAACAGATGAAGCCCATTAAAGAAAACCACAACCAATCATAATGCAGAGTTCTGGGGCCCAGTACCAATGGAAATATCTACAATATAGCCTAAGGCCCAGGGATCATTTTGGAAGGAGGGCAGAGAAGGGCCAGAGAACATGGAGTTTGTTGTGTCATTTTTGTCTCCTAGGAATGTCAGAAGCTACATCGATAAACATCTCACCAACATAAATGCCTAAACATAAGTTGAGCAAGGATATAAGCTATAGATAGGCTAAGGTGAGTGGAAGGCGTAGTTGTGGGGAACCAACCCTGCACACAACAGGACAGATCGTTCAGGACTGTGGGAGAAATGGTCTTCCTCAGGGAAGAGCAAACCAATACCAAATGTTCATGCCTGAAAGCATTTTCTTGATTAATCATGTGGGAGGGCCCTGTCCACTATGGATGGCTTCTCTCCAGGGAAGGTGACCCTGAGTTGTACAGGCAAGAAGGCTGACTGAACAGCATTCCTCCATGCTCTCTGCTTCAGTTCCCTGATTCCAGGTTCCCGCCTGAGTTGCTTCCTTCAGTGATGGGCTATGAATATGAATATATATGTAGGCCAAATAAACCCTTTCCTCCCTAAGTTGCTTTTGACCACGGTCTTTATCACAGGAATAAAAAGCCAACTAGATCATGCACCAACAAACTAAGGAGCCAAGAGAGAAGCCACTGTTCTCCAGCCACACAGCTAACATTTGGCAGAAATGGAATTTTCTCCCAGAGTGTCTGTTTTAGGATCTGCTGTTTGTTCGGCTCCTCTGGAAGGCACCTGCATGCTCCTCTCTCATATGGATGCTTAAGATGTGGCACCTTTTTGGAGTTGAAATTTTTAGCAGTTAAAAAAAGAATCCTGGTATGCCTTATCTGCCTCTCCAAAAAGCTTCTGTAATATGACCACCGCATGTTTTCATGTTCACTAAAAAATATACCAAGTCCCCATGGAGAGACTGATGTAAAATTCTGATGTCCTTCCAGGAGCTAAAATCATGGTTTCCACTGGTAATCTGAAGGACCCCAGACACCTTATCCTACAATGGATGTCATGAACACACGTATTAAGAAAGTGAATATATTTTCCTTAAAATTTGCCTTTTGCTGCATCAAATCATGAGAATTACTTTTCAGTAATATTCAAATGAGTATTGCCCGGATCAGCTGATTTCTTTTAATATAAAAATAAATTGAAGGCCAAGGAGATGGTTCAGCAGGTAATGCCTGTTATCTGTAAAGCCTGATAGCCGGGGAGTTCCCACCCCCGGGATTCGCAAAATGGAAGAAAAGAAGCATCTAGCCCACATCATTCTCTGACTTGCACAGGTCCACCGTGGCATGCACACATCCACAAATAAATGAATGGATAAATAAAGAAATGTAAAAAACAATGAAAACTAAATTGGACATGACAACAATTAACCCAAGGAGACCATACTTGATAAATGATTATTATAGGTTATTTTCTTTAACACAGGCTTCTCCATCTAAGGAAGTCAAGAAACAAGGAAGTTATGTGAGTACTCGGAACAGAACCTCAGTGAGCTGTAGCTGTTTCAGACAAGTTATAATATATTCCTTTTATGTTACTGCGAATTATCCAAATACTTTTACTATCAGTCACAGGTACTGGAGGCATTTTGAAACTGTTCTGTTCTTCAGGTATTTCGTGCCCAAGGAGGTTTACCCAAAACTTTTGTGGGGGGACAGTAGCTTTCATTTCAATCTTGAAAAAGTTTGCTCTCTTAGAAGCAATGTGACTCCAACCATGAGGGAGTCCACTGAAGGCCCAGATAGAGGCCTCTCAGCTGCTCTAGCCCTGGCTCAGGTGGCTCTCAGTGTATGAGTGTGTGTGTGTGTGTGTGTGTGTGTGTGTGTGTTTTATTCAGTGTCCAGCTTAAAATGACAAACAACAGTTTCCCTTAGAGTCATGACTTCTGACCTGAGAAGGGTAGGGTTGGTCAGTTAGGTTTGCATAGAACACCAGTGGGCAAAAACATGCTCAGAAAAGGGGATGGACTGTTGCCACTGGGTTCCCAGAAGTATGACAGTGTAGGAATTTGTGGCCAAATTCCTATTTTTCCTTCTGAAAGCGTTCTAGCAGTACATGAATATTCAAGGTGGGGTTCTTGCAAATTGTCAGAGTTTCCATATATATGTATATATCCATATATATATTGAAATGCACAAGATGGTATCAATCAGAAAGCAGGGATACACAATTCTCATGTGTGTTTTAGAGTAGAGATTCTGTGTGACTTGAACACAAGAATGTGTCCTCCACATCTGATTTAACTTTTCCCCGTCCCTGGCCTGCAATCAGCTGCTGCCTGGAGCTGGTAGAAAGCCTTCTGTTTGGCCCCGTCTTGGGACTCTTTCAGAATCAGGATCTCTTCTGAAGTTTGAGAAGTGCTTCCTGCAAGCACAGTGCATTTGGCTCTGGGAGTAGCTGTGTGAATATAGTAGATACTCTATTTTGCCCATCTTGCCTCAGTTTCCCTAACTGAACCCTGTGGAAAGGGTAGGCTGGATGAGCCCACTGCCTGTCCCTAGGCTTAGTGAGGAGCAAGGGTCAGGGAAGCCTTGGGTCTTTTTTTCCTACATGATAGCTGAAGTACCCAATGGAAGAAAAGGCCTGACACTAATCACAGAGATGACTATGGCCAAGGAGGGAGAGCTTTGGGAACGCAGCCAGCTCTGAATGCAAGGGGACCGATGGATGGGCTTCACTGTGTTGCCAGCCACCTGCAAGGCCCAGCCTCACCCCCATCTTAATGCACACCACATCCATGTGCCAATCAGCTGCAGCAAACCCCAGTGGGCCCCAACAACAGGTGTCTCATTAAACATCGCTCACCCTCCCAGGCTTCCCCACTGACAGGTACCAAACTCACACTCAATCACAGCTTAATCAGAGCCAAACTCCATTAACAAGTCATACTAATTACCAACTTCTAACAGCGCCTCTCGTTCCCAGGCAAAATACCTTATCCTTTTGCGAGGGACACTGGCTTGTGATCTTTCAGAAAGACCCATAATTAGGTCCTTTAAAAATGAAGGTCAAGGGGGGAGGCAGGGGAAAAGCTGATAGGCCCAGCATGCCAACAGTCCTGAAAGTGAGCAAGATGCGGCTCTGTTTGTTTTAATTTTGTGTCTGCTAGGTGGCCCACAAGGGTCCAATTAGCTTGTTACAGATGCTCATGTTGTGCCCATCCTCTTGTCTCTTCTTTCCTCTCCTTCCTTTTTTTTTTTTTTTTTTTTTTTCTCTAGGAGGAATAAACTTGTAGCACAGATTGCTGGCCTGCAGGCATCTGAAGATCAACAATTAGTTTTCTGTGATGAACCCCTGTGAAGGAGGAAGAGCCAGTTCAGAATTCCTAATGCATAGGATGAGGCAAGGAAGGGTTTAGATGTCTGCAATATAATCTGCTGCAGGTTTGGAGTGGTTAGAAGGCAGACATCCTTCCCTGAATAAGAGCCATACTGCACAGGGTCCTCTTTTTGCCCCTTTAATACTTCTTTTTGGATTGTTGTATAACAAGAGTTCCTTCTGTTATTAATCCCTGTGCTCTATTATTTAAAAGTCATCTTATTTTTAGACCATATAAAACATAGAGAATATCCCTGGACAAGAAATAGATAAGTCAGCAAACACGAGTTCCTTACTGACTTGTAGATGGTCTTGGTCTCTGGATGGTGTTTCTCTGTTGTCACTGTGGTGTGAAGGTCAAAGCTGACATCATCATCATCCTCATGAGCAGGACAGGGTGAGATATGAGTGAAGGGGGGCAAAGCCAAAAGAAAAAGCAGCAGAACTGGGATGGTTCTCTTTTGCCTAATCTCCCCCTTTCAAATGAGGGAGTACGATGTTCAAATACTTTAATACAATCTGTCTTTACCTGCTTAAGCTACTACCTATTCACATTTCACATTAAATGATTTCTGTGACATTTAAGGATGGATGACAATGCTGCCAAGGGCTCTGGTTTGTGTGAAGTCTGTTCTTCCTTGAAAATTTATTTTTGAAAAAAAATTGTTCTCATTTATAAAACATTACCTGTAAGTTTATTGTGAGAATAAAAGTCATTCCAACCACAGTTGTTCAGGTTTAGCTCCTGACTGGAAGGCATGTGTGGACATCCACCAGAGATGAACACCTTGGATTCTATGAAGAATCACTGGATTTGTTAACCTTTGGGTTGGGGGAATGGCTCAGTGAGCAAAGTGCTTACTGTTCAAGAAGGATCCCTAAAACTCAAATATAAAGCAAGGTGTGGCTACAGTTGAGCTCAGTGCTGCGGGTTGACAGACAGTCCAGGTAAATAGGTGAACTCGGGTTCTTGGAGTGACCTATCTCAGAAGGAAGGAAGGGTGGAAAAGAAGCTATGGAAGGCATCCAGATGACAAGATCTGGTCCACATGGTTCCTCTCAGGAAGGTCAGCACCCCATGCGTACACAGAGACACACATACAAAGCATGGCCTTTCTACGGTATCCCAATAATTCTTTCAAATCACACAACTTGCCTGGTAGTAAGACTATATCTGGAACAATTTTTTAAACCATGGTCATGAATCAACATGGGCTTGTGTAACTGCTTGTTACAATGGAAATATGGTAGCAGGAAAACGCTCCTGAACCCGCAGTGACCACAGCCTAGCTCAGAATTAAATCTCAATGAATCTGAGAGGTTCCTGTCATCTGGGTGTTGCCCAGTGACTTCCCTGCAGCGTTGGTTCTGAACATGACAATGGGTGTAGTCTCATTTTGTTGTCATGTGATACAACACCAAGGGACCCTGCCCGAGGATCCGCACTCACCTTTGAGACTGTGCAGGAAATTTTCCATTGCTTGTAACTTACGTAGTTCGTGGTTCTTCTAGAAAGACACATCATGGTTTAATTATGGAAAGCACGGGCTTTTAATATTTCCTTGCAGTCATGTAAATATTGTTAGTTTACTTTCTCATTCTTAAAACACTGCTTGTATCACTAACTAAGTTTGGTAAGTGTTTGAAAACTGTTATGTGAATTTGGGGGTTTAAGGAGGACAGGATTGCTAATGTTTCTGAAGCAGCCTTAAATGTACTCCTGCCGTTTTTTACTATGCACGTGAAATGGTGTTTTCAGCATTGATGGTGTAAAATTAAAACATCATCAACTCTGAAAAACACTGAAGATGTCCTGTGCCATAGTATCAAACATTCATGGGGAGTTTAGTTCTTTATGAAAGAATTAGCAACTACATCCATCTTATTAACCCATCTGCTTTTGTCTTTAATAAGTGATACAATTATAAATATAAGAAGAGATTTTAAATATGTTTCTTTCTGATCCACTATCAGTAAGTGATTGATTTTTTTCATACCTGTTTATCTCTGGATTGTGTAAGACTTCCTCAGTGAAAAGGGGTTGTGAGGGGACAAAGTTTAAGAAGCCCTGGCCTAGAACGCTGGAAGAACTCTGACTCCAAATGCTGTGAGTGTTAGGAATCACGGGTGGGAGAATCCTTAACCAGTGCTGGCTGCTCACAAGTTTTTGAGTAGTAGTCCTTGCCATTTCCTTCTTAAGCCTCATTTTTAGAAGGTTCAAGGGTAAGAAAAGTATGGAAGCATCAGCAGATCATCGTTAACCCAGGGCACAGGACACCTTATTTATTTATTTTTGTTTCATGTGCATTTTTTTGCATATGTGTATGTATGTGCACTGTAAGCCTTGCGTCCATGAATGCCACAGTATCTGATCCTCTGGAGCTGCATTTACAGATGGTTGTTGGTGCAGGAATTGAACATGGGTTCTCCGTAAGAGCAGTGACTGTTCTTAACCACTGAGCCATCTCCTTGGCCCCAAGACTGGCAGATTCCTACAGAAACCAGGAGCTGTGAAGAACATGCGGAATCAGGCTTACTTATGAACTGACAGAGGGCTCTGCCATTACCTACTTTCTGGCTCCTCCCAACACATGTTTCTCAATATGCAAAGTTGATGTTTATCTTCCTAGGAAATCCCTCCCTAAGCTGATGATAGAAGTCCACAGGAGAACTGGATTTCTCAACAAATGACACATCCAAACACTTCAGCTCTGACTGATCAAAGAAGTGCCTGCTGTTCAAATTGTGAGCATTTTGTGGTGCTGATGTTGGACATTCCAAAAGAAACTCCTTTGACTATCCGTGTCATGAAACCCCCTGAATAGCTGAGATGATCTTCACTGTAGTCACAGATGCTGTTCATCTTAAAAAGAACCTTCCCTAAAGACTTAAGACTTTCCTGGTTTCTCAGACAATGTCAAATCTGGCAGAAGTGGCACTCTTAGGTAATACTGAACTCATGGTCACACTTAGCTCCCAACCCCCAGGCTTCCTTCCAGGTCCCCCTGGCTCTGAGCTGCTGGTACAGTTTTGCCGCTATAAATTGAATTCTGTATCCATTTCTCAACTGAGGGACATCTAGGTTGTTGCCAGATTCTGGCTATTATAAATAAAGCTGCTACAACCTACCCCCCCCCAAGGGAATCCTTGGGGTGGTATGTGTCAGGATCTGAAGAAATGATACCAAATATGCTTTAAATTTTATTTAAAAGCTACTAAGCATCAACAAATTCTAACCAGAAGAAATAAAGGAAACAAGATGTATGATTATCAACTAGTTCAAAACCAGTGAAAGAAGAAATCTTAAAGGTAATGAGAGAAGCACGGGGCATCTCATATACAAAGGAACATAGATCAGGCTAATGCTAGATCTCAAACACTATAAATGAGAAGACACTAGAAAAAATGTCAAGTTAGAATTCTATTTGGTAAAAATATTCTTTGAACTGAAGGCATGTTTTCAGAAACAGGAAATAAAAAAATAATTAGGCACTCATTAACAAATGTGCCCTGTAAGCAAAGGAAAGGAAAATAATATTAGATGTAATAATATAATTATAAAGATATAATTAGTATAATGATATAATGAAAATGATATTAGATGAAAATGTGAGTTGACACAAAACAATGACAAACTTCAAAATGGTGGCTGTATAGATAAACATGAAAGATGATTTATATTATCTAAATCATTTGAAGTTATTTTCTTAACTTTATTAAAGTGTAATTGAAAAATAAAAATGGCAGCCAGGCACAGTGATCCCAGCACTCAGGAGACAGCGGCAGGTGGATCTCTGAGAGTTCGAGGCCAGCCTGTTTTTCAAAGTATGTCCAGGACAGCCAGGCCTACACAGAGAAACCCCATCTCCAAAGAAAGAAAGAAAGAAGAAAGAAAGAAAAGAAAGAAAGAAAGAAAAGAAAGAAAAAAGAAAAGAAAAAGTATTCTATCTCTCTCTGTATATCATCTATGTATATCTACTATCATCTATCTTCTATATATTTATCTGTTATCTACCTACCTACCATCTATCTGTCCATCTACCCATACATCCAACCACCTATCTCAACCCACCTATCTGCCTATCTATCTGTATCTGCTATCTACCTATCAATTATCTCTATTATCTATCTATATTCATCTACTATCAATTATGTGTCTCTTTTACCTATCTTCTATCATCTTCTATCTCTTATATTTAGTTAGATATTGAGATGATTACTGTAGTTAGCTAATAGAGATATCCACTACCTTCCATTTTGTCTGCTGTGTTTGTGGGGCAAGAACATCTAGAATAGTCCTCTCAGCATCTTTCAATTGTACAACACAACACTGTGAACTTTCCTCACGCTGCTGAGTGTTTCGTCTTCAGACTGATGTTTTTGAAAGTTCTAAACTAATAATGGCCACTCCAGGTAAACAGGTGTGACCTGCAGTATTAAAGAGAAAAATCTGCTTTCAGGTGGCTCAGAAAATGGAATTAAGTATTTAAGGAAACAATGTACTATAGTAACATCCTAAAAGAAAATTAAAGGGGCAGTTAATTTTTGAGGCTAAGACTTCTACCCAAGTCAAACATGTGTATTACCCAGACAGAAAACCCAATATATGTCACTGAAGTATATGGGGAAACACCAATAAAAAATCTTATTAAAATGAACCCAACAATCCACAAAAAAAGAGAATAGTACACAGGATAAAGTGAGGTGTATCTCAGGAACTGATGTAATTCTTTACATAAACAAAATAAAATAAAATCTTACCTCAGTAAATACATATAAGAACATTTGTGATGAAAAGCCAACTCTATTTTTAGTCACACTAGGAAAAGACAAGAAGTTCCCTAAGCTGTCAAAGGGTTTCTGATAAAAAAAAAAAAAAGGAAAAGAAAACTTCTAAGGAACATATTATTAAAGGTTAAGGACTAAACACTTCCCCCACTAAGGTAAAAACAAGATGGGGACCTTGTTGTCAAGGAATTTCCGTTCCACATTGATTGGAAGCTCTTGTTTACAAGTCAGGCAAAAACTATCAGGAGAGAAGAAACACCCTCCTGTTCCAGTCCCCTCAGTAACAATCCATTTGTAACTGTCTATTTGATTTCCCCTTCCTAGGGTGGTCCAAAACTTCCCTCCCCAGTCCCTTCCTCTATAACTACCCTCTGGGGTCATATGGATTGTAGCCTGATTATTGAAGACTTAACAGGGAACATCCACGTATGAGTGGATACATAGTATATTTGTCTTTTGGGGTCTGGGTTATCTCGACCAGGCTGATTTTTCTCTAGCTCTGTTCATTTACCTGTGTATTTCACAATTTCATTTCCTTAAGAGTTGAGTAACTTTGCATTGTGTAAATCTCCCACATTTTCTAACCCCACTCACCCAGTGACCACATCTAGGCTGTTTCCAATTTCTTGCTCCTATAGACAGAGCAGCAGTGAACATGGTTGGGCGAGCGTCTCTGCAGTCAGATGTAGAGCCCTTTGGGCACATGCCCAAGAGGGGTATAGCTGTGTCTTGAAGCAGATCTAGTCCCAGATTCCCGAGGAACCACCACACTGGTTTCCAAAGGGGCTGCACATACTTGGACTTCCCTCAGCAATAAAAGAGTGCTCCCCTTGCTCCACGTCCTCACCAGCATGACCCCCCACTTATGCTGCTGATCTGAGCCATTCTAACTCATCTAAGATGAAACCTCAAAGTTCTGATTTGCGTTTCCCTGATGGCTAAGGACGTTGAGTATTTCGTTAAGTATTTCTCAGCCACTTGATTTTCGTCTGTTGGGAATTATCTGTGGCCAGTGACCTATTTCTTTCAATTAGACCCCACTTCTTAAAATATCAAAAACATTCCCAAGGAGTGTTAATAGCTGGGGGTGGTTATTATGCAAACCAAAATTATTGTCTATGTAAAAACATGGAATCTCCAAAAAACTACTCCCAAGAATAAATAGACCTAGCGAAAATGTGCAATTTATAGATATGAAATAGAACAGCATTCCTAAAAACTAGCACCAAACTCACAAAAAATGCAGACTTCAAAGGAACACCTTTTACAGTAGCAGAAAAATACAGAGTGCCAGGATATTGTTTATATTTTTCCTCATTGATGTAACAAAGTAAATGATTGAATCAACTGATGGGAAGAGGGGATTATTTAGCTCATTATTTGGGGTGATGCAGTCTATCATGGGTGTGGAAGCATGGGGATGCTCATATGGCATCCACCCTCAGCAAGCAGAGAGAGATGAATGTTGGAGCTTACACAGCTTCCTCCTTTTGCTGTGCTGGGGTGACACTACCCACCATCTTCATTCTGGGTCTTCCCTGATGAATTAAACCTTCCTGAAAAACAGAGGTGCGTCTTCTAAGTGATTTCCAATCCAGTCACACTGAAAAGGAACTTCAACCATCACAACCTCAAACTGAATAACACCATCAAATACACAACACAAATAATAACAGTTCTAAAATAAAGGGTGACTATTTTGGGACTTAGTGTTAGACAAAAATTTGCTTTAAATGATCACAAATCTATGATCCAGAAAAAAAGATATACTGGACTTCATAAAAAATAAAACAAACAACAACAACAACGATAACAACAAAAAGCCCTTCTCTTCATGTGACACTGCTAAGACAGTGAGAAGTTCAGTCCCAGGCTGGGGAAGATATTTGAAAAGTACAAATCTTATAAAACACTAGTATACAGAATCTTCTAAATAGAATACAAAAAAAACCCTGGAAACTCATTAAAACAAAACATTCAGGCAGGTTCTTCACCAAAGCAGACATAGGAATGGAAAAATAAACAGCCTTAAAGTTTCAGAACACCATTACTCCTTAGAAAATACAAATTAAAAACACAAGATAATATTCAATTCGTCACCAAGCAGAGTGACAAACATTACAGCTGGGTACACTGTGGTGACGAGGATGTAGTGTAATTAGGAGACATACAGCACAGGCTGTGGATTCTCACGGAGGAGAGTAAGACGAGAGGAGAGATAAAGTGGAGAGGGGTGAGGTCAGGGGAAAAGGGAGTAGTCGAGGGAATACACTCGTTGAAAGTACATCTGTTCCTTTCCTGGTTCCTGGCCTTTACAGACTCACACTCTAACTCACACACATAAATCTAAAAATTCAAAGCCAGCATCTACACATGAACAAACATATGGTGTTTGTCTTTCTGGGACAGGCCTCTCTCTCTCTCTCTCTCTCTCTCTCTCTCTCTCTCTCTCTCTCCCTCAGTATAATATTTTCCAATACCATTCATTTTAATGCAAATTTCATAATTTCTCTTTTCTTTATAGTTGGGCAGAATCCTGTTGTACACATGTACCACATTTTCATCATCCATTCAGCCGCTGGTGGACATCTAGGCTAATTCCATTCTCTAGCTCTTTTGACTAGATCAGCAATGGTTGGGAATGTGCAGGTATATTCGTCTTAGTGTACAGTCTGTCTTTTAGGTATGTGACCAGGAGTGCTTCTAGTCATTCTAGTTTTAGGTTTTTGAGAAACCCCCACACTGTTTCCACAGGAGTTGTACCAGTTTATCTTTCTCCACAGTTTTGCCAGCCTTGGTTGTCGCTTGTTTTCTTGATCATAGCCATTCTGAGTGAGGTGAGATAGAATCACACTCACTCCTATTACCTTCTCTTATTCCCTTCCCGGACACTCTAAATTTTTACAATAAGGTCCCTCTTCCTACTTTTATGCATTTTAAAAATGACCCACTGAGTTTAATTAGGGTTGTTTGTGCGAACACGATTATGGGGTTTACTAAATCATGGACAACTTACCGGTGGGTACAACACTGAAGAAAGCTGACTACCCTCTTCCAGCAAAGCCCCAGGGAGTAGTTTTCAATTAATACAATAAATGTTCATCATCTATATTAATAAATGTTAAGAGCAAACAGGATTTAACCACTTATAGCTGGTTAGTGAAAACTCTCAACTTGACACAGCCTACAATCACTTGGAAAGAGAGTCTTAATGAAGAATTACCCTGTGGGCACATCTGTGGGGGATAATTGACCCACGTCACTGTGGGTGGCACTTTTCCCCAGGCTGGACCCTGAACTGTATGAGAGTGAAGAAACCCAACTAAGCGTCAAGCAAGCAAGGATTCATGTATTTGTATTGTCTCTGCTATAGATGTGATACCTAAAGTTCTTGCTTTGACATTGCTAAAATAATGGACTGTAATCTGGAATTGTCTGTTGGAGAAATAACATTACCTTCCTTACATTAATTTCAGGGTGTTTGTCACAGCAGCAGAGATGAAAGTAGGACACTTGGTCATTTGACCATTAAGTCAGCAGATATTTTTGGAACACTGTTGGAGGACCTTAAGAGACCAGCCAAAGATATTTTAGAAGTTCTCATGAGATTTATATATTAATCATCAGTTCTCTTTCAGTTTAGTTGCATCCCTTAGCACAGTTCTCAATGTTTAACAAACAGAACTTACAGCAAAAGGGACAATGAAGCCATATCTTCATTGTGTGAGCTCCAGGATCTAAACTGACTTGTGTGAAATATAGCCAGAGTTACCTGATCCTCTCAGGCTGGGATCCGAGATGCTGCAGAAACTCAGGGATGCTCGCTGTCCAGCATTGTGTTAATGTCTGTATCTGTGTTTCCGGAAAGTTCCCTTACACAGACGACGGAAAGGACAAGGGTTTGCTTTGGCTTGTGTTTCCAGCGGGACGCACGTCATTATGGTGGGGATGCCATGGCAACAGCCAGGAGTAGGAAGCTGGCTGATCGCACTGCATCTGCACCCGCGAAGCAGAGAAAGATCAGGAAGTAGAGGTTACAAGGTTTCACACCCCACTCCAGGGTCCCCCTTCTCAAGTCACCTCTAAAGGTCCCGTTGCCTTCCCAAACAACACCATCAGCCGAGGACCGGGTGTTCAACTGCGTGAGCCCATGCACAGCACGGCATATTCAAATCATATTCAAATCACAACAAAATCCTTTATGTAACCAGCTTGTAAAGAGAGAAAGAACACTTGCACGGGTACAGCTGGAGAGGTTGTTGATTTGGGACCTGTGAGGAAGCAGCTCGTCATGTTTGTGCCTTTGGCGGGAAGGTCCCTTTTGCAAGAGTGCCCCCCCCCATGACCAAAGGACCTCTAGCTGGGCTCTCCTCCCGGGAGGTCTCCCATCCCCCACAGCATCAAGCCGGTGCCTACGTAAGGACCTTTGGGGACACTCCAGACCCTTCTACAGTAAGCATCCAGTGTCAGGTTAGAGAAGAATTGATAGCCTACGTCTATTTCCCCAAGCAGGAAAGCAAAGCCTCTTGTGCATGTTTGTATGGGTGTGTAAGTGTGTGTGTGTGTGTGTGTGTGTGTGTGTTTGTGCAAGTATGGGAAGGTGTATCTATACGTATCTGCATGTATGTATGAGTATGTGTATGTGTGTGAGTGTGTATGATTGTGTGTGTGGTTGTACGTGTGAGCGCGTGCATGTTTGTGTTTGAGTGTAAGTATGTGATTGTGTGAGTGTGTGTATATGTGTTTGTGGGTAATGTGTGTGTATGTACATGGGTGAGTTTTCACATGTGCAAGTATACGTGTGAAAGCATGTGTATCTGGGTGTGCATGCATGTGTGTGTCTGTGTGTATCTCTGTGTGTGTGTGTGTACAAGTATGAGAGTGTGTGTATGTGTGTGTGAGTGTGTATATGTGCAGATACGCATGTGAGTATGTGTGAATCTGTGTATGTGCATTTTTGTGCGTGTGAGTGTCTTGTGCAAGTATGGGAGTAGATGTATGTGTGTGTGTGTGAGTGTGTGAGTGTGTGTATGTGCAAGTATGGGAGTGTATCTATGTGTGCATGTATGTGTGAGAGTGTGAGCCTTTGTGTGAGTGTGTATATCTGTGAGTGTGTATGTAAGTATGAGTGTGTGAATATCTGTGTTTATTTGTGCATGTATATGTGTGTGTGTAATGTGTCTGTATGTGTGTGAGTGTGTCTGTATGTGTGTGAGTGTATGTGTGCATTACATGTGTGTGAATGTGTGTTTATCTGTGTTTGTGTGTATGTGTGTGTTGGGTATGTTGAGTGTGTTGGAGTGTGTGTGTATGAGTGTTTCTGTACGTGTGAGTGTGTGTTGTGTGTGAGTGTGTGTGTGTGTGTGTATGCACATATGTGTGTGGGCCTGTTTGCACCTGTATTTAGTTAACTAAGATGAGAAAATTCCAAGTGTTACCGTTGATGTCTGAGGTCTGGGTGTATATGTGGTAGAGGTGAAGGGTCGGGTGGAGGGATGGTGTAAGTGTCAGATCTCGTCATTTCTGACCCAAGGAAGGGCAATGCGTGTGGCCTGCACCTCGGATGCGGAAGAGAAATGTTCTCTCTTCCTCTGGAGGAGAACAGGGCTCGTGGGGAGAAGAGGCAGATAATGCGTTTCTTGCTCTCACTGGCTTGCGCCAGCCCCAGCCGTTCACAGGGGGCTCTAAGAAATCCCACATCTGGCTGTTCCTGCCGCAGGACAGCATTTGGAGGGGACAACTGAGGAAGAGAATAGAGAAGCAATTGGGGCTCCTGGGTGCAAGATATTTCTTCATTAAAGCTGTGCCAGGCCTCTGGGGTTACGAGGACACGCCTGCTAGCTGCGCTGACCAACGCCCACACTCATCTTCATGGGTTCCCCCAGCCCTCTGTGTGTGTGTGTCCCGATGCTGATAATTCATCCTTGGCAATCCATGTTCAGCTTCGCGAATGGCGAATATGCTTTCCAGCACCCAGGAAAAATGACTGTGTTTGAAGGGGGCTTCGTTTCCATAATGGCTGACACCTGCTGCTATGTAACAGCTCAGCGGAAGGTTAAAGGTGCTGAATTTTAATCAAGGGAGGTTTTTTTTTTCCTTTCATTTTCCTTACCACCAGGTGGGATCCTTCCCTGGCTTTCATTTACCGGATAGTCACAGTGCCAAGTGGTGCTAAGACTAGCTAGCATGTGGTGTCCCTGAGACCTGACTGGAATTGTACAGTACAGAACATGATCGTGTTCCTTGGTTCCTAATCTCATTCTCAGAGTGGAGAGGCCAAGAGCCAAATGCAGTGTGTACAAAGTGTGGATAGCCCTGGAATGGGTCTGATTGCGTGGTCAGCCTGGATCTGGTTTTAACACTGGGTTCTAATAGTTCTTGTTAAATATGCATGACACAAGTCCTGACGTGTTCTCAGAGGTCTACACAGTGCTACCCTTTGCTTATACTCACAAGCAGTGCTTGTTAACCAAAATCAGTATCTATCCCCAGAACACGGAGTCCCTAAACTTCCACTGGCAACACACACCTTGAAGACAACAAAACCAGGTCAGCTTCTCTTAGCCTGTTTCCTCATCTAGCAAGCTCCCTCTTTCCGGTAAGAGTTGGGGCAGATTTCCTCCAGAGAGCTGTCTTACGGTCTGTCTCCAGCTTCATGTCTCACATGCTTCTCCACAGCTGTGCCGGCCACACTTGATACTTAACATGTCTTTCAACATGTTCCTTCCTCTGTTTAGATTTCACGGTTGCTGTCACTCCTTTTCTCAGCTGACCATAAGTGTCACTTGATACACTTTACTCACATCTGTCCAAAGCATCTTGCCCTCCCCTCCCTTCCCCTCTAGTTCATAAACGATGCTTCTCCTGGAGATGCTACAGGACATCCTGAATGTTATCTAAAGACTTGATCCCCGGCTTGAGGTGCTACTGACGTGTGAAGGAGGTAGAATGGAATATGGTCATGGTCCCTGGGCCCTTGAAGGAGATACTGAGAGCCCAGGCTCTTCTCCCCCTTTTCTCTAGGTTCCTGGAAGCCTTGAGGTAATGTTCCCATGTTATGCGCTTGCAGGCTTTTCTCTCCTTCCCTGTCTCCTCCATTCTCTTCCTTTTTCTTTCTCTTCCTCTTCCTTTTTTTCTCCTCTTCTTTCTTTTCCTGTTCATCCTTCTCCTCCTCCTCTTCTTCCTGTTCTCCTCCCTTTTCACCTTCTTGGTGTGTGCATGTGATATATGCAAGTGTATACACATATGTTCAGGTGATCTTACTGGGTATATAGTCGACACTGGCGTGCCTTCCTGAATAATTTCTCCACCCTGTTTTTTTTGAGACAGGGTCTTTCCCTGAACCTGGAGTTAGCTTAGTGTTTGAACTGGACTGGCTGGCCAGGAAGCCTCTGGGATCTGCCGGCCTCTCCTTCCAACACCGAGATTAGACACTCAGTTCTTATGTGGGTGCTGGCTTTATGAACTTGGGTTCTCACGCTTGTGTAGCAAGCCATGAGGCTACTCCTTCCTACTCCTCACCCACTGCACTTTTTCAGTTCATTTTCTAAAATATTTTTCATTGTAAAGAAAACCTGACTAACCCAGTCTCTGTGGGTGGCTCTTTATGCTGTACAAAGCTCAGTTCTTGGCTACACTGTCTTAAATGTGTGGCCTCAAGGCTATGTTACTCCATTAGATGTTATCTATGTGGAAGTAAAAAGTGCTTCCAGCCTAGACAGCTTTTCTGAACACCACATGGGCCTGCTTACCTTCTTCTTCAACAAAGAACTTGCTCTTCAGCTGCAAGGAGTGAGCTTGTGGCTCTCTGTAACTTATCAGGTTCTGTTGCCTTGAACGTGGCCATGTTCTCCAGCCCAAAGCCCAGCCAATGACTCAATGCAGCAGGGAAACTTGGGACTCACCACTCTTGGCCGATAAAGGGATTCTCTCTGACTTAAGAGATTCTTCAGTCTGAGGCACTGACTCATGTTGACTGAGACTTGTCAGCCCAACACGACAGCTTGCGTCTACCTGCCAAACCCCACTTTCTCTTCTAGCCACTGCCTAAGGATAATGATTGGCTGGCCTGCTGCTGCAGTTCTGTTCGGGTAAATTTGCTCTCAGACTCGTGAGTCTTTGTTAACTTCTTGGACTCTGGTCTTGTTCTTTCCGATTGTGTCTCTTGCCTGCAAAGTACTTGCAAGAATGAAGCTGCGCTTGTTCTGTTAAGCGGGACTGACTGACTTCTCAGTCTACTCCTGCTACCACTAACCCCACCCACTTACTTCACACGCATGCAGGTTAGCACATACCTTCCTGGGATCTCCTCTTAGCTTAATGTCCAGATAGTTGCTGATGGACTGACTTCTTGCTTGGTAAAGATTGTCTGTAGCCTTATATCTTTAATATGACCTATTTTGCAGTTCAAATACATTCCATGATTACCTTCCTGGAAGTTGGCTTCTATCTGGAATTTTTGTACTTGGCTTTAGGTTCTTGACTGGACCTTGCTTTTTTTTTTTTTTTTTTTTTTGCGGGGGGCCGGGTGGGGGCTCACCTCCTTGGATTTACCCCTCTTACCCACAAGTCATGTTATACATTATAATTCACTTTATGTTGTCCTATTATAATTAACTTTTTTTTTTCATTTGGCTATGTGACAATGGCATAGAGTAAACCATTTATTTTAGAAAGACAGTCACATATATTTAGAAAATCCATTCCCAAATTGATGCATGCCCAGTGACTGTACCCATTTTAAAAATCATAATGGTGGCTTTGGAAGATGGCTCAGTAGATACAGTCCTTGGTATGTAAGTGTGAAGACTTGGGTTCAAATCCCCAGAACTCATGAAATACAGATACAGTGGCACATATATGTAACGACAACACTTCTATGATGAGATAGGAGATGGAGACAAAAGAATCTCAGAGGCCATTGTGTCTGGAGTACTCAACAGTAGACAAGGAAGAGACCCTGCTTCCACCGAGGTGGAAGACAAGTATCTACCCCAGAGGTTGTGCTATGATCCCCCACTTGATCAATACGGAATGCATAGGCTAACACTTACTTATGCAAATTCGTACAAAAGCACCTCAGATACACACATTTCACATTTACAAATCAATCAATCCATAAATAAATAATGACCAGGTAACTTGGTCTGGCTGGGTAGCCCACCGAATTCTGATCAGCACAAGCACTTCTAGGCTTCGTTAACTTTCTGCTCCAGATTTTCACAGATGTGAACATTTATAATGATTGCAGTTCTGGAGATGACATTCCTCACTGACAAATCAGTCATTCAGTAGGACCCTTTCCCTTTATATTGTGCTGTTGGTGCAGCAAATACAGGTGAGGACACTGGCCATCTGCCTTTCAGGAAAACGGATGACAAAGAGGAAAGATAACTGTCTCTGCTGAGGATTTGTAGTCTCATTAGCTGCGCTAAGTGGGTGCACTTTTGAAAGGTTCTGTTAACAACACAGTTCCTGAAAGTCTTCTTAGTGAGGAACAAGACTGCATCATCTTTAGTGAGCAGGGCATTCCCAATGTCTTAGTTCGGTTTCCTGTTCCTTTGATGAAGGAAGTTAGGGAAGAAAAGGTTAATTTATATCTCAATTCGAAGTTACTGTTCATTATATGACTCATCATTATAGAGAATTAAAATAGGAAGGAAATTAAATTAAAATTGTTAATTGCAACCATAGTCAAAAGCAGAGAGAGAGAGAGAGAACGCTTGCATGCTCTGCTCAATTCAGTTTCTTTACTCTTATGCAGTTCAGGAGCCACTGCCTAGGGAATGATATCACCCACAGCATGTTAATCTTTTCACCTCAGGTACCATAATCAAGAAATACCCCACAGGCATGAATCAACCTGATACAGACAATCCTTTTTTGAGACTATCTTCCCAGGTGATTCTGCACTGCATCAAATTTATAAGTAAAACTAACCGTCACATCCGAGGAACAGAACAAATGGGATTGTACAAAGAGAGATGGAGGAGGAGAAACACACACACACACACACACACACACACACACACACACACACACAGACATAGAAATGGAGACAGAGACAGAGAGACCGAGAGAGAATTGCTTTATTTGATCAGTGGAGGCCAGGAAGATCCATCGTCTACTGTCTTTAGTTGATGGCGCAATAAGACTCTGTCCTGTATTGATTTTCTTGGTCAGTATACCAGAGCACCAAGAAAGCTAGCTCCCGAAAGTTCCATTCTGCCTGTTAGACAAGATGCATGTACCAGTTCATAACCAGAAAGAGAAAATTCATTCACTTCACTACAGTTTAAAATGCAACTTATACTTCCAATGGACTGGATAAGGTCTGAGGTACTCCCACAGTGGGCAGAAAAATCTTAAATAGTGTGATGTAAAATTAGTAACAAGTCAATAACATAAGTCATAAAGTTTAATTCTGCATGTCAAGAAAATACTATAGGTAGGAAAACTAACCTATATGTATATGTGTGTTCGTGCTTGTGTTTGTATCTATCACACAACCATGCACATAACCACAAGAGGAGTAACACCCATGACACAGTCATTCTGTGACTGACCATATAGCCGTGTAGTCATAGCTGTTATTTGTAATTATCCATCCCTCTTGCTTTTATCTATAGTAACTATATCTACTGGTCATAGTTGTTTGTCCGATGTAATGACCCAAACCTTCAGGATTGACTTGTTCAGATCATTAATAATCTTGATTAGGTTGGATAGCTTTGCTTTTGCTGGTGTTTCTTCACACGATATGATACTAGCATTAAAATTTCTAGGAGAGCTCTTGCATTTCAGACATATTCTTTTTACTTTCACTTCCAGTTTCCCTTTGAAGTAGAGGTTGATCACTTGACTCAGTGCAGTAATTATCTTCTCCTTTTGTCCAGTCAGAAGCATGAAGAGTCAAACATGGCCAGACTTTTATGTTTACCTTTAGTTCAGTAGAACATAGATTTGTCCCATGGTGGAAGCAGGAGTTAAGGCTTTTTGATGTTAAGACCTTTCAACTGTATAGGAAACAGAGTTTTTGCTGGGAATTTTAAGGTAAAATTGGTCAGGGTGTTCCTATTTCCATGCTGCTATACTTTAGCTAAACTCTGGGAAAAACAGATATGCTGAGTGCTAGTTCATAGCACTTCTGAGCACATGGCTCCAGGTGAGCTAGCTCTTCCTCACCCATCACTGCACTCCTTCTGCTATGAAGTGATCTTAATTAGAATAATCACGAGTGAAATATGATGACAGATCAGGTAGCAAGTCCACAGAGAGCAGCTGGGCTAAAGAAAGTAAAGCTAAGCTACGGGTAACTGTCTACTCTGAGGATAAAATGTTTCTCTCCTATGATGGAAGTGGAGGTTACTAAGCAGGATGGTGCTGTAACAAATACTCAATACATAAAGGCAGATATGAAACTGGGAGTTGGGTAGAGACTGCGAGCATTGTGAGGTTCATGCAAGAAAAGCATTGAAATGCTACAGAAGTGTTAAAAGGTGATTTGGCAAGGTCTCAGAGAAAATTAGGGTAGGTTTCAAGAAAACATTACCTTCTTGAAAACTATAGAATTAGTTATAAATAAAATGTGGATAGAGGTGAGGAACTGAAGGAAGGGAGATACTACAAAAATGGGCAAATAACTTGGGTGAATTTTTGTTCCATTTTATGGAGAGTAAAACTTACAAGCAATTGAATTATAAGCCCCGAGGAGACTAACTTTGTGCATGTGGATATGATGTGTGTGCATGATATGCATGTATTGGTATGCATGTGTGAGCGTGCATGTTGCATAGTTTCTATGTGACAGTCAGAGGTTAACTCAGGACATTGTTCATCACCTTTTGCCATGTTTTAAACAGGCTCTCTCTTTCACTGTCCACAGCTGCATACATTAGGTTAGCTGCTCTGTTAACTTTTGAAGATGTTCCTGTCTCCCCCTCACCTCTCCACAAGAGCGATGGGATTGCAGCCATGTATTACCATACCTGCTTTTTACATGGGTCCTGTGCACTTGAACTCAAGGCATCACACTTGCACTGCAAATGCTTTACCCACTGAACCGTCAACCCAGGAGATGTCTAAACAAAACATTGAAGAGAGGTTTGCTTGGTCCCCGTGAATGTCTATGCTAAGACATAATTGAAAATGGAATGATGAGCAAACTTAGGGAAAACTTGGAGATTTGAAAAGTTCTCAGCTTTAAAATATTGCATATAAGAATGGAGATTATTTTGGGGATCACTCAGTGATCAGGGCATCACTGAGCATTCTGTTAATAAAACTGTCCTGAGGGCACATCTGAACTTAATCAGCAATCAGCAGAGGTGGCATTGTGTTGTAAAACTATTGCTTGTTTCGGCAGAAGGACAGAAGGACAGAAATGGGTAGATGGGAACACTGAGGCATTTTGTTTCTGATGTTTGATACCTTGCAAGAAATATGGAGCGTCCCAAAGGTGATTCTGAGATAAACAGGGCTGTCACCAGTTCAGACCCAGAATGCATAGGTTCTGTCTGCAAGACTACCAAGTTCCGGCATGCTGTCCCTCCTCAGCGGAGCTTCAGCAAAACTGGCGCATTTCCAAACATGGGAGTGAGTGACAGGCACTCTAGTGCATATATAACATATCATAGATTTATCTTGTGGATCGGATATTTACATTACAATTCATAGCAGTAGTAAAGTTACACTTATAAAGTAGCAATGAAATAGTTTTATGGATGGAGGTCAATACAACACGAGGAAAGGTATTAAAAGGTTGTAGCCATTTGGAAGGTTGTGGAAAACTGTTTTAAGCAAATTCCATATACAACAACATTTTGGAAGACAGTGACTGCCAGACTCCTTCCTGAGTTCACTGTGGGGAAGTGGCAGGAAGTATGTCACTTATCTCTGGAATGAGAATACTGTTGCCAATGACAGCATGGCCACATAATTGGGGCATGCGGAAGACAGGCAGTCTTCCCCGCCCATTTTGGCATGCATTATATATCCCAATTGAAGCCCCCTCTCTCAACTTCTCCCTGTCCCATCCTCTTTCTCTCTTACCCCTGTCGCCTTCTCCTAGTCTACTAAAAGGGGGAGTTCTCTTTCTCTGCCATCTTCCCATGGCTTATTAAGTCTCATCAGGACAGCCTGGATCCTCTTCCTCTGCCACTTGGCAAGGTTGCATTGCCAAGGGGAAACTTTGGGCAGAGCACAGAGAGTCTTATGGAAGAATGGGTAGGGGGCAGATAGAAGGTCAGGGAGGAGACAGGAACCCCACCAGGAGACCAACAAAGCAAAAAAACCTGAGCCCAAGGGTTCCTTCAGAGACTTATGCACCAAACAAGGAATATGCATGGAGAGGACTTAGACCCTTTGCTCTGATGTGCCTATTGGAAGCTCAGTCTCTATATGAGTTCCCGAGTAAGGATAAAAGGGGCTGCCCCTGTCATGAACTCGATTGCCTGCTCTGGTGACAGGATAGTTCTTAATTCATTCTTCTACATATAGATGTTATGACCTACTTTAACTGCTTACTATATAATGGGAAATTTTTATTTTTCAGTGCTGGGAATTGAGTTTAGGGCCCTGCTAATGCTAGGCAAGCTTTTATCATTAAGCTATGTTTACAGCTCAGATTTTATCTTTAAAAAAGGGTTTATTCTCTGACATGAACTCTGTGGCTGGCTCTTTGACTCCCTCCCCCAAGGGGGGAAGCAGTCTTGCCAGGCCACAGAGAAGGATAATGCAGCCAGTCCTGATGAGTCCTGATAAGCTAGGGTCAGATGGAAGGGGAGGAGAACCTCCCCTATCAGTGGACTTGGAGAGGGACATGGGAGGAGAAGAGAGAGGGAGGGTGGGATTGGGAGGGAATGAGGAAGGGGGCCACAGCAAAGTGAATAAACTTTAATTAATATAAAAATTAAAAAATTAATTAAAAAATTCATATTACACACACATACAAAAGGTATTTCTTGAGGATCCAAGACGGTGGTGCCAATGGTGCATGGTGTCTGAACAGTAGCTCAGCAATAAGAGCAGAGCAACCGACAGACCATACTGTGGACCCCAAACCCCTGACATCTGTGTTTCTCAGTTAATAGGAGAGTTTGCAGGAAGTGTGAGGGTCCAACTTCAAGCAACCTAGTCTAATCCTGGGAAAAGTCCTGGGCTCCTGCCCGGCAGGGGCACAGCCCTAGTCCACCCACCCAACCCACTATCAGTGGACACCTTCAGGGTACCAGTGATTTGTGTTTCCAATCTCAGGCACCCCTCTCACCATCCTGTGTAGTGATGCCTTGCATTCCCAGGGATGTGGGGATCCACACTTGGGGCCTACATGCACCATCCTGTGAACACCTGGTACCAGCGGCTACAGGTTTCAAACTCAAGTGTCCACTCCCATCATCCCAGAGGCACAGAGCACCAAACATGGGGCCCACTTTCATCATTCTGGGCATGCAACCCCAACCTTGGGCCTCCTGATGCCTGGGACCCACAGAAGCAACCCTAGACACTGCTCAAAGGCTCAGCCCATCTCTCTAAGGGGACCAGCAGCATATCTGAGCTCACAGGTTCTCTAGAAAGTCTGTGCCCAGCAAGCTCAGTGTCTGAGCACAATGCCTGGGCTCACTAAGCTCAAAGCAAGAAAGCCAGTGATAGGCCAGTTGACTTTAAGAATTCCCTTGGTGAAAGGAGGATCCCTGAGCTCCTGAGGAATCCATTTGGTTCCCAAAATCAAACATATGAGGAGAGCCAAGGAAATTCCCTAAGATCTACTCTCCAGTTCAAGATCATTCCCACCAATCTGAGAAGGGCCCCTGTAGAAACATCCAGCTTCCTGAATATGGCTCTTCTTGCATCCCCCAAGCACTTCAATAGGCAACAGGATCTAACACCCAATGCCAGAGACAACCAGATGGCTAAAGGACAGCATAAAAACACAATTAACAAAAGCCAGAACAATATGGCATCCCCAGAACCCAGTTATCACAAGGCAACCAGCCCTGGATACCCTAGTACAACTGAAACACAAGAAAATGACCTTAAATCTATGCTTATGAAGATGATAATAGAGGAAACAAATAAAATCCATAAAGAAATACAGGAAGGTACAGTCAAACTGACTAAGGCCTTTAAAGAGGCAATAAATAAATCATGGAAAGAAATACAGGAAAGTTCAAACAAACTTTTTTTGTTTGAGGGAATTGAACAAATCTCTTAATGAGAGGCAGGAAAATACAAACAAAAACAGGTGAAGGAAATCAACAAAATGGTTCAAGATTGAATATGGAAATAGACTCATTAAAGAAAACACAAACTGAAGAAATGCTAGAGAGGCAGAACTTAGGAAAGAAAACAGCTACTACAGAGATAAGAATCACCAACAGAATCAAAGAGATGGAGGAAAGAATCTCAGGTGTAGAAGCCACAATGGTGAAAATCAATGTACCTATCAAAATAGATGTTAAGTCCAAAAAATTCCTGAGACAAACCATCCAAGAAATTAAGGACACTATGAAAAGAAGAAACTTAACAATAATAGGAATAGAAGAAAGGAAAGATTCCCAGCTCCAAGGACCAGAAATATTTTCAACAAAATCATAGAAGAAAATTTCCCCAATCTTAAGAAAGAGATGCCTATAAGCATACAAGAGGCCTACAGAATACCAAATAGATTAGACCAGAAAAGAAAATCCTCCTGCTACATAATCAACATAACACTGAATGTACGGAACAAAGAAAAACATTAAAAGTTTCAAGGAAAAAGGTCAAGTAACATATCATGGCAAACTTTTCAGAATCATACAAGACTTCTTATCAGAGACCATAAAAGCCATAAGGGCCTGGAAAGATGTCTTGCACACAGTAAGAGACCACAGATGCCAGTCCAGACTAATACACCCAGCAAAACTTTCAACCGCCATAGATGGAGAAAACAAGATATTAAATAAAAGAACCAAAATAAACAAAATCAATGCACAAATACAGCCCTACAGAAGAAACTAGAAAAAAACCTCCCAACTGAGGAAATTAACTCCCCCAACCCCCCAAAAACCCCACAGGATATAAAAACTTCACTACAGCAAAATGAAAAGTAGTCAAGCACACAAACACACTACCACAACCAACATCAAAATAAAAGAAACAAACAGCCACTTGTCATTAATAGCTCTCAACATCAATGGACTCAACTCTCCAATAAAAAGATACAGACTAACAGAATGGTCTCAGAAACAGGATCCAACATTCTGCTGCATACAAGAAACACACCTCAGCAACAAATATAGACTCCAGCTCAGAGTAAAGGGCTGGAAAAAGGCAAACGGGATAGACATCGGAAGAGGGAGAAAACAGGAAACAGGACAGGAGCCTACCACAGAGGGCCTCTGAAAGACTCTACCCAGCAGGTATCAAAGCAGATGCTGAGGCTCATAACCAAACTTTGAGCAGAGTGCAGGGAATCATATGAAAGAAGGGGGAGATAGAAAGACCTGGAGGGGACAGGAACTCCATAAGGAGAGCAACCAAACCAAAAGATCTGAGCCCAGGGGACTTTTCTGAGATTGATACTCCAAGCAAGGACCATACATGGAGAAAACCTACAACCCCTGCACAGATGTAGCCAATGGCAGTTCTGTATCCAGATGGGTACCCTAGTAAGGAGAACAAGGACTGTCTTTCTCATGAACTCAGTGGCTGGCTCTTTGATCACCTCCTCCTGAGTGGGCAGCAGCCTTACCAGGCCACAGAGGAAGACAATGCAGCCAGTCCTGTTGAGACCTGATAAACTAGGGTCAGAGGGAAGGGGAGGAGGACATCCCCTATCAGTGGACTTGGAGAGGGCCATGGGAGGAGAAGAGTAAGGGGGGGTGGAATTAAGAGAGAATGAGAGAAGGGGCTGCAGCTGGGATACAAAGTTAATAAACTGTAGTTAATATAAAAAATAAAAATTGGGGGGGGCAAGATGGCAGCACCGGGAGAACACCGTGTCTGAGAAGCGGGACAACACACTTCGTGCAGCGACCAGCAGACTGAACTCTGGACCCTAAAACAACAGCGATCGATCGTGTTTCCCAGGTGAGGGGAGGCTCCCACGGCGTGGGAAGCGGTTGGGTCCACTCTCGGCTGCCCAGCCAGAACCCGGAAGAGAACCCGGCTAACGCGGGCTTTGGGTCTCCGGGCTGGTGCCACAAGCCTGCTTGTTCCCATCACTTTCCCAGGCTGATGGGTGGGCACAAGGGGGCCTGAGGCTGAGAGTCCCAGTCGCCAAAAAAACCCCACAGGGAAGGAAAGTTGCCAGACTGCTCACGGGTCACCCAGTCTTTCCCTGGAAGGTCTCTCGAACCGCAGGTACCCGCCACCATCACAACTGAGCTCCTGCCACACTGCGCAGCTGCGCAGCTGCACGCCCAGCTCAAAATCCCTACTCCCTCTTCGGAGGAGGCAGGAGGCATCCAGCAGAATCTGCCACAGACCACATTGTCGGTACCCCAACCTGAGATCGGGGCTGAGAAAACCCAATCCTTTCGGGCACTTCCACAAACGCCGCCATCACCCTGCCACAGCAGAGCAGAAGGATAAAGAGGCGCACAGCGGCTTCACAGTGCCGGAACTCCAGTGCTGCCGGCTGCTCCTAGCAAACAAACTACAGCTTGGGATCTGGGACTGTGGTCATTCTACACGTCCTGAGATTCTCCTGGGTCCAGCGCAATAAGCGCTCGCCACACCCTTCCCCCCGCCCCCCCCCCCCCCCCCCCCCGGCAGAGAAACACCGGCTCAGGGCTCAGGATCCGACTGAGAAGCCCCAACCCCTGCTGGCACTCCCCTGAGAGCACCTCCATAAGCTTGCCCAAGCAGAGGAGAAGGTCAGAGGGGAAGGACAGAGAGGCAGTCTGCTAAGGACACAGCACCCTCTCTCCAGCTCACCCAGCGGCCCCTAGCAGAGAAACCCAAGCCCTGGATCTGAGGACACTCAACCCTACCTGGTACTGTCTTGGGATCAGCAAACATAGATTCTACCGCTAGGCTGCTTCTGGCAGAGAGATCTGGGCCCGGGATCTGGGATTGAGTACACTCATCCTAACTCTTTCCCGCGCCACCCAGGGACCACTCAACATAACCCCTCCTGGCAGAGGGAAAGGACAAAGAGGTAGCACACAGGAAAGGTGGACACCGAGTCCTGCGGCCACAGTATCACAGAGCTGACTGTTAGCCTACCCGTGCACTTCCGCAGCAGGACCAAAACAGAGAGTAGTGAGCAAGGGGAACCCCTGTGCATTCCAACTGGTCCTGCAAGAGAGTGAGTGAGCCTTCTAGGGAGAGATTGCCCCAGACCCAGGGCCTCTCCACAGAAGAAACCAGACGAGATCCCTGCCACCCACACCCCTAGTGTGGGCATCATAGGGATTCTTGGGATAGCGACCCCAACATTGAAGCCTCTGCCTTGCGGGTCCACCAGGGTAATCCAGGCAAACAATCTCTGGATCTCAGTCAGAACTGTGTAATAGTGGCTTGCAGGCCACTGCAATAGTCAGAGAATATGCGCATGCACACTGTGCCTGCTAAAAGCACACGCGAATAGCGCCAGCTTCATATTCTTTACTTAGGCAAAACTGAAAACACAGTGCACACTCCCAAAGCAGTGAACCTCTCTCATCTTCCTGAAAAAAACAGTCAAGAAAACAGAAAGAGAGGATCATAGCCCAAACTACAATCTCGAGGAACAACCAGTGAGGATTATAAATAACCAGATGGCAGACGTAAGAACACTCCCAACAAAAATCAGGACATAATGACCTCGCCAGCAACCCCACAAAACAATGGACACTCCAACTCACTAGATACACAAGAAAACGACCTCAAAACTATGTTTCTCCAGCTATTAGAGGCCCATAGAGATGAAATGAACAAAGCCCTCAGAGAAATAACCAAAGAAATCGAGACTAACCAAAAGGAAACAAATCGTGCTCTCAGAGAAATGACCACGAAAATTGAGGCAAACAGAGAAGAAATGCACAAAGCTCTCAAAGAAATGTCTACACAAATGAAGGCAAATAAAGAAGAAATAAACAAAGCTCTCATAGAAATACAGGCAATTATACCCAAAGAAGTAGAGGCACAATTAGTGATACATAGAGAGGAAATGGACAAAAAAATAGAAGCTATCATTGAAAAGCAGGAGTCCACAATCAAACAGATGAAGGAAATGGTGCAAGACATGAAAACATAATTAGAATCAATAAAGAAAACACAAATAGAGAAAAACCAGAAGCTGGAGAACATAGAGAAAAGATCAGGCACTACAAAGGTAAGCATCACCAACAGAATACAAGAAATGGAAGAAAGAATCTCAGGAGCCGAAGATACACTTGCGGAAATTGACACGTCTCTCAAAGAAAAAATAAAATCAGAAAAGTTCCAAACACAAAACATCCAAGAAATCAAGGATACCATGAAAAGACAAAACCTAAGAATAATAGGAGTAGAAGAAAAAGAAGACATCAGGCTCAAAGGTCCGGAAAATATTTTCAAGAAAATTATAGAAGAAAACTTTCCTAACGTAAAGAAGGAGATGGCCATAAACATACAAGAGGCCTACAGAACACCAAGTAGACTAGACCAGAAAAGAAATTCTTCACGTCACATCATAGTCAAAACACTGAACCTACAAAACAAAGAAAAAATTCTAAAAGCAGCAAGGGAAAAAGGCCAAGTAACATATGAAGGTAGACCTATCAGAATCACACCAGATTTCTCAACAGAAACTATGAAAGCCAGAAGGGCCTGGACAGAAATCATACAGTCCTTAAGGGACCACAGATTCCAACCCAGACTACTATACCCAGCAAAACTTTCAATCAACATAGACAGAGAATTCAAGATATTCCATGACAAAACCAAATTTAAACAATATCTACATAGTAACCCAGCTCTACAGAAGTTACTAGAAGGGAAACTCCAAACCAAAGAAAACAACTACATTGAAGGAAACAGAGGAAATAGATAACTACACAACAACAACAAAAAACAAAACAAAACAAAAAAAAAAAACAAAAGAAGACAAGCAATGAAACTCAGTGACACCACCAACACCACATCTAAAGTAAGTAACAATTGTTGGTCACTAGTTTCTATCAACATCAACGGACTCAACTCCCCAATTAAAAGACACAGACTAACAGAATGGTTGCGGAAACACGATCCATCATTCTGTTGCATCCAAGAAACATACCTATGCAACAAAGATAAACACTACCTCAGAGTAAAGGGCTGGAAAAATGTCTTTCAAGCAAATGGTTCCAGAAAACAAGCGGGAGTAGCCATCCTAATATCTAATAAAATAGACTTTCAACCCAAGTTAATAAAAAAAGATAAGGACGGACACTATATTCTCATCAAAGGAAAAATCCACCAAGAGGACACCACAATTTTGAATATCTATGCCCCAAATACAAGAGCACCTACATTTGTAAATGAAACAATATTAAAGCTTAAATCACACATTGATCCTAAAACCCTAATAGTGGGAGACTTCAACACTCCACTCTCACCAAGGGACAGATCAACTAGACAGAAAACAAATAGGGAAATAAAAACACTTACAGAGACCCTAAATCAAATGGACCTAATAGACGTCTACAGATCTTTTCATCCAAACTCAAAAGAGTATACCTTCTTTTCAGCACCTCATGGAACCTTCTCCAAAATAGACCATATAGTTGGTCATAAAGAAAGCCTCAACAGATACAAAAAGATTGAAATAATCCCTTGTATCCTATCTGACCACCATGGACTTAAGCTGGACCTCAACAACAACAGAAATAACAAACAGCCTACACGCACATGGAAACTGAACAACCTGTTACTCAACGACAGCTGGGTTAAGGAAGAAATAAAGAAATTAAAAACTTCCTAGAATTCAATGAAAATGAAGGCACAACATACCCAAATTTATGGGACACATTGAAAGCAGTGATCAGGGGAAAATTTATAGCACTAAGTGCCTGCAAGAAGAAATTTGTAACATTACATACAAACAACTTAATGGCCCAACTGAAAACCCTAGAAAAAAAAGAAGCAGACACACCCAAGAGGAGCAGACGGCTGGAAATAATCAAACTCAGGGCTGAAATCAATCAATGAGAAACAAATAAAACTATTCAAAGAATCAATGAAACAAAAAGCTGGTTCTTTGAGAAAATCAACAAGATAGACAAACCCTTAGCCAAACTAACTAAAAAACAGAGAGAATCTATCCAAATCAACAAAATCAGAGATGAAAAGGGTGACATAACTACAGACATAGAGGAAATTCAAACAATCATTAGGTCATACTACAAAAGCCTAT
>NW_026596046.1:7381523-7428396 GCF_907164565.1 Psammomys obesus
CCCCTGCTGGCACTCCCCTGAGAGCACCTCCATAAGCTTGCCCAAGCAGAGGAGAAGGTCAGAGGGGAAGGACAGAGAGGCAGTCTGCTAAGGACACAGCACCCTCTCTCCAGCTCACCCAGCGGCCCCTAGCAGAGAAACCCAAGCCCTGGATCTGAGGACACTCAACCCTACCTGGTACTGTCTTGGGATCAGCAAACATAGATTCTACCGCTAGGCTGCTTCTGGCAGAGAGATCTGGGCCCGGGATCTGGGATTGAGTACACTCATCCTAACTCTTTCCCGCGCCACCCAGGGACCACTCAACATAACCCCTCCTGGCAGAGGGAAAGGACAAAGAGGTAGCACACAGGAAAGGTGGACACCGAGTCCTGCGGCCACAGTATCACAGAGCTGACTGTTAGCCTACCCGTGCACTTCCGCAGCAGGACCAAAACAGAGAGTAGTGAGCAAGGGGAACCCCTGTGCATTCCAACTGGTCCTGCAAGAGAGTGAGTGAGCCTTCTAGGGAGAGATTGCCCCAGACCCAGGGCCTCTCCACAGAAGAAACCAGACGAGATCCCTGCCACCCACACCCCTAGTGTGGGCATCATAGGGATTCTTGGGATAGCGACCCCAACATTGAAGCCTCTGCCTTGCGGGTCCACCAGGGTAATCCAGGCAAACAATCTCTGGATCTCAGTCAGAACTGTGTAATAGTGGCTTGCAGGCCACTGCAATAGTCAGAGAATATGCGCATGCACACTGTGCCTGCTAAAAGTGCATGCGAATAGCGCCAGCGTCATATTCTTTACTTAGGCAAAACTGAAAACACAGTGCACACTCCCAAAGCAGTGAACCTCTCTCATCTTCCTGAAAAAACAGTCCAGAAAACAGAAAGAGAGGATCATAGCCCAAACTACAATCTCGAGGAACAACCAGTGAGGATTATAAATAACCAGATGGCTAGAGGCAGACGTAAGAACACTCCCAACAAAAATCAGGACATAATGACCTCGCCAGCAACCCCACAAAACAATGGACACTCCAACTCACTAGATACACAAGAAAACTACCTCAAAACTATGTTTCTCCAGCTATTAGAGGCCCATAGAGATGAAATGAACAAAGCCCTCAGAGAAATAACCAAAGAAATCGAGACTAACCAAAAGGAAACAAATCGTGCTCTCAGAGAAATGACCACGAAAATTGAGGCAAACAGAGAAGAAATGCACAAAGCTCTCAAAGAAATGTCTACACAAATGAAGGCAAATAAAGAAGAAATAAACAAAGCTCTCATAGAAATACAGGCAATTATACCCAAAGAAGTAGAGGCACAATTAGTGATACATAGAGAGGAAATGGACAAAAAAATAGAAGCTATCATTGAAAAGCAAGAGTCCACAATCAAACAGATGAAGGAAATGGTGCAAGACATGAAAACAGAATTAGAATCAATAAAGAAAACACAAATAGAGAAAAACCAGAAGCTGGAGAACATAGAGAAAAGATCAGGCACTACAAAGGTAAGCATCACCAACAGAATACAAGAAATGGAAGAAAGAATCTCAGGAGCCGAAGATACACTTGCGGAAATTGACACGTCTCTCAAAGAAAAAATAAAATCAGAAAGGTTCCAAACACAAAACATCCAAGAAATCAAGGATACCATGAAAAGACAAAACCTAAGAATAATAGGAGTAGAAGAAAAAGAAGACATCAGGCTCAAAGGTCCGGAAAATATTTTCAAGAAAATTATAGAAGAAAACTTTCCTAACGTAAAGAAGGAGATGGCCATAAACATACAAGAGGCCTACAGAACACCAAGTAGACTAGACCAGAAAAGAAATTCTTCACGTCACATCATAGTCAAAACACTGAACCTACAAAACAAAGAAAAAATTCTAAAAGCAGCAAGGGAAAAAGGCCAAGTAACATATGAAGGTAGACCTATCAGAATCACACCAGATTTCTCAACAGAAACTATGAAAGCCAGAAGGGCCTGGACAGAAATCATACAGTCCTTAAGGGACCACAGATTCCAACCCAGACTACTATACCCAGCAAAACTTTCAATCAACATAGACAGAGAATTCAAGATATTCCATGACAAAACCAAATTTAAACAATATCTACATAGTAACCCAGCTCTACAGAAGTTACTAGAAGGGAAACTCCAAACCAAAGAAAACAACTACATTGAAGGAAACAGAGGAAATAGATAACTACACAACAACAACAAAAAACAAAACAAAACAAAAAAAAAAAACAAAAGAAGACAAGCAATGAAACTCAGTGACACCACCAACACCACATCTAAAGTAAGTAACAATTGTTGGTCACTAGTTTCTATCAACATCAACGGACTCAACTCCCCAATTAAAAGACACAGACTAACAGAATGGTTGCGGAAACACGATCCATCATTCTGTTGCATCCAAGAAACATACCTATGCAACAAAGATAAACACTACCTCAGAGTAAAGGGCTGGAAAAATGTCTTTCAAGCAAATGGTTCCAGAAAACAAGCGGGAGTAGCCATCCTAATATCTAATAAAATAGACTTTCAACCCAAGTTAATAAAAAAAGATAAGGACGGACACTATATTCTCATCAAAGGAAAAATCCACCAAGAGGACACCACAATTTTGAATATCTATGCCCCAAATACAAGAGCACCTACATTTGTAAATGAAACAATATTAAAGCTTAAATCACACATTGATCCTAAAACCCTAATAGTGGGAGACTTCAACACTCCACTCTCACCAAGGGACAGATCAACTAGACAGAAAACAAATAGGGAAATAAAAACAGTTACAGAGACCCTAAATCAAATGGACCTAATAGACGTCTACAGATCTTTTCATCCAAACTCAAAAGAGTATACCTTCTTTTCAGCACCTCATGGAACCTTCTCCAAAATAGACCATATAGTTGGTCATAAAGAAAGCCTCAACAGATACAAAAAGATTGAAATAATCCCTTGTATCCTATCTGACCACCATGGACTTAAGCTGGACCTCAACAACAGAAATAACAAACAGCCTACACGCACATGGAAACTGAACAACCTGTTACTCAACGACAGCTGGGTTAAGGAAGAAATAAAGAAATTAAAAACTTCCTAGAATTCAATGAAAATGAAGGCACAACATACCCAAATTTATGGGACACATTGAAAGCAGTGATCAGGGGAAAATTTATAGCACTAAGTGCCTGCAAGAAGAAATTTGTAACATTACATACAAACAACTTAATGGCCCAACTGAAAACCCTAGAAAAAAAAGAAGCAGACACACCCAAGAGGAGCAAACGGCTGGAAATAATCAAACTCAGGGCTGAAATCAATCAATGAGAAACAAATAAAACTATTCAAAGAATCAATGAAACAAAAAGCTGGTTCTTTGAGAAAATCAACAAGATAGACAAACCCTTAGCCAAACTAACTAAAAAACAGAGAGAATCTATCCAAATCAACAAAATCAGAGATGAAAAGGGTGACATAACTACAGACATAGAGGAAATTCAAACAATCATTAGGTCATACTACAAAAGCCTATATGCCACAAAATTTGAAAATCTAAATGAAATGGACAATTTTCTTGATAGATTCCATCTTCCAACATTAAGTCAAGATCAGGTAGAAAGACTGAACAGCCCTATATCCCCCAAGGAAACTGAAGCAGTCATTCACAGTCTCCCCTCCAAAAAAAGCCCTGGGCCAGATGGTTTCAGCATGGAATTCTACCAGACCTTCAAAGAAGTGCTCACACCAATTCTCCTCAAACTATTCCACAAAATAGAAACAGAAGGCACATTACCAAACTCATTCTATGAAGCAACAGTCACCCTGATACCTAAACCACACAAAGACCCAACAAAAAAAGAGAACTTCAGACCTATCTCTCTTATGAACATTGACGCAAAAATACTCAATAAAATACTTGCAAACCGAATCCAAGAACACATCAAAGATATCATCCACCACGACCAAGTAGGCTTCATCCCAGACATGCAAGGGTGGTTCAACATACAGAAATCCATCAATGTAATCCACCACATAAACAAACTGAAGGAGAAAAACCACATGATCATCTCCTTAGATGCTGAAAAAGCATTTGACAAAGTCCAACACCCATTCATGTTTAAAGTCTTGGAGAGATCAGGAATACAAGGCACATATCTAAACATAGTAAAGGCAATATACAGCAAGCCTATAGTCAACATCAAACTCAATGGCGAGAAACTTAAATCAATCCCACTGAAATCAGGGACAAGACAAGGCTGCCCACTCTCTCCATACCTCTTCAACATAGTACTTGAAGCCCTAGCCAGAGCAATAAGACAACTAAAGGAGATCAAGGGGATACAAATCGGAAAGGAAGAGGTCAAAGTGTCACTATTCGCAGATGATATGATAGTATATATGAGCGACCCCAAAAATTCAACCAGAGAACTCCTCCAGCTGATAAACACCTTCAGCAAAGTGGTAGGATATAAAATCAACTCAAAAAAAATCAGAAGCCCTCCTGTATACCAAAGACAAAAGGGCCGAGAAAGAAATTAGGGAAACAACACCCTTCACAATAGCCACTAATAACATAAAGTATCTTGGGGTGACACTAACCAAGCAAGTGAAAGACCTGTTTGAGAAAAACTTTAAGTCTCTGAAGAAAGAAATTGAAGAAGATCTCAGAAGATGGAAAGATCTCCTGTGCTCATGGATTGGTAGGATTAACATTGTGAAAATGGCCATCCTACCAAAAGCAATCTACAGATTCAATGCAATTCCCATCAAAATACCAACTCAATTCTTTACAGACCTTGAAAAAAAGATTCTCAGCTTCATATGGAGAAGCAAAAAAACCCAGAATCTCCAAAACGATCCTGTACAACAACAGATCATCTGGAGGTATCTCCATTCCTGATCTCAAGCTGTACTACAGGGCAACAGTAATAAAAACTGCATGGTATTGGCATAGAAACAGAAAGGAGGATCAATGGAACCACATAGAAGACCCAGAAATAAACCCATACACCTATGAATACTCGATTTTTGACAAAGAAGCCAAAACCATTCAATGGAAAAAAGACAGCATCTTCAACAAATGGTGCTGGTCCAACTGGATGTCCACATGCAGAAAAATGAAAATAGATCTATATTTATCACCCTGCACAAAACTAAAGTCCAAGTGGATCAAAGACCTCAACATAAAACCAGATACTCTAAATCTGTTAGAAGAAAAAGTTGGGAACAGCCTAGAACTCATTGGCACAGGAGACAACTTCCTGAACAGAACACCAACAGCACAGGCTCTAAGAGCAACAATCAATAAATGGGACCTCATGAAACTGAAAAGCTTCTGTAAAGCAAAGGACACTGTCATCAAAACAAAATGCCTGCCTACAGATTGGGAAAGAATCTTCACTAACCCTTTATCTGACAGGGGACTAATATCGAGTATATACAAAGAACTAAAGAAGCTGAAAAGCAGCAAACCAAGTAGTCCACTTAAAAAATGGGGAACAGAGCTAAACAGAGAATTCTCAACAGAGGAATATCGAATGGCAGAGAAACACTTAAAGAAATGCTCATCCTCATTAGCCATCAGGGAAATGCAACTCAAAACGACCCTGAGATATCACCTTACACCCATCAGAATGGCCAAGATGAAAAACTCAAGGGACAACACATGCTGGAGAGGTTGTGGAGAAAGGGGAACCCTCCTCCACTGCTGGTGGGAATGTAAACTGATACAACCACTCTGGAAATCTATCTGGCGCTTTCTAAGACAATTAGGAATAGTGCTTCCTCAAGACCCAGCTATACCACTGCTAGGTATATACCCAAAGTTTGCTCAAGTACACAAAAGGGATATTTGCTCAACCATGTTTATAGCAGCATTATTTGTAATAGCCAGAACCTGGGAACAACCCAGATGTCCATCAACGGAGGAATGGGTACAGAAATTGTGGTATTTTTACACAATGGAATACTACTCAGCAATCAAAAAGGAGGAAATCATGAAATTTGCAGGCAAATGGTGGGATCTAGAAAAGATCATCCTGAGTGAAATATCCCAGAAGGAGAAAGACAAACACAGTATATACTCACTTATATAGACCTATAAGATATGATAAACATAATGAAATCTATACACCTAAAAAAGATAATCAAGAGAGCGGACATGGGGCAAGATGATCAATCCTAGTTTTGAAAGACAGATGGGATGCACATTGAACATATGACAGGAGTCTACTGAGCGCATTTGAAAAACTCTAACTAGCAGTGTCTTCAAAGCAAAGACTCATGACCAAACCTTTGGCAGAGTACAGGGACTCATAAGAAAGAAGGGGAGTTAGTCTGATGAGGAAAGGATAGAAGCTCCACAAGGACCAAATATATCTGGGCACAGGGTCTTTTCTGAGACTGACATGCAACCAAGGACCATGTATGAATGTAACCTAGAACCTCTGCTCAGATGTAGCCTGTGGTAGCTCAGTAACCAATTGGTTTCCCATAGTGAGGGGAACAAGGACTGTTTCTAACAGGAACTCAATGACTGGCTCTTTGGCCTCCCCACCCCTCAAGGGAGGAGCAGTCCTGTTAGGCCACGGAGGAGGGCTTTGCAGCCAGTCCTGAAGATACCTGATAAAACAGGATCAGTTGAATGGGGAGGAGGTCCCCCCTATTAGTGGACTTGGCAAAGGGCATGGTGGAGATGAGGGAGGGAGGGAGGGACTGGGAGGGAATGAGGGATCGGGACATGGCTGGGATACAGAGTTAAAATGTAACTGATAAGAAAAAAATAAAATTAAAAAAAAAGAAAAAGAAAAATTAAAAAATACTCAATAAAATACTAGTAAACCAAATCCAAATCCACATCAAAGATATCATCTACCATGACCAAGCTTGCTTCAACCCAGGCATGCAGGGATGGTTCAATTATGGAGACCCATCGATGTAATCCACCATATAACAAAACTGAAATAAAATAAAAACACATGATCATCCCTGTAGAAGCCAAAAAAGCATCTAACAAAGTAGAATACTCGTTCATGTTTAAAGTCTTTGAGAGATCAAGGGTACAAGGCACTTATCTAAACATAGTAAAGACAATATACAACAAACCTATAGCCAACATCAAACTAAACAGAGAAACTTAAATCATTTACACTGAAATCAAGGGCAAGGCAAGGCTGCCCACTTTCTCCCTATCTCTTCAGCATAGTACTTGAAGTTCTAGCTAGAACAAGACAACTAAAGGAGTTAAGGGGCTACAAATTGGAAAGGAAAAAGTTAAAGTATCACTATTTGCAGATGATATGATAGTATACATGAGTGACCCCAAAATATTCTACCAGAGAACCCTTCAGCTGATAAACACCTTCAGCAAAGTGGCTGAATAAAAAATTAATTCAAACCAATAAGTATCCTCCTGTATATAAAAGACAAATAGACCAAGAAAGAAATTAGGGAAACGACACCCTACACAATAGCCACAAAAAACATAAAGTATCTTGGTATAATTCTAACCAAGCAAGTGAAAGACATGTATAAAAAACACTTCAAGTCTCTGAAGAAATAAATTGAACAAGAAATCAGAAGATGGAAAGGTTTTCCATGCTCATGGATTGGTAGGATTAACAAAGTAAAAATGGCCATCCTACCAAAAGCAATCTACAGATTCAAAGCAATTTCCATCAAAATACTGACAAAATTCTTCACATAGTTTGAAAGAACAATTCTCAAATTCATATGGAAAAACAAAAACAACTCAGAATAACTAAAATAATCCTGTACAATAAAAGATCTTCTAGAGTTATCTTCATCCCTGATCTCAAGCTTTAGTATAGAGAAACAGTAATAAAAACTGCATGGTACTGGCATAGGAACAGACTGGTGGGTTAATGGAATTGAATCAAAGATCCAGTAATAAACCCACATACCTACGGAAACTTGTTTTTGACAAAGGAGCAAAAGCCACACAGTGGAAAAAAGATAGCATCTTCAACAAATGGTGCTGGTCTAACTGGATGTCTACATGTAGAAAAATGAAAATAGATCCATACTTATCACCATGCACAAAGCTGAAGTCCAAGTGGATCAAAGACCTCAACATAAAACCGGACACACTAAATCGGTTAGAAGAAAAAGTGGGGAATACCCTTGAACTCATTGGAATAGGAGACAACTTCTGAGGCTCTAAGATCAACAGTTAATAAATGGGACCTCATGACACTGAAAAGCTTCTGTAAGACAAAAGACAGTGTCAGCAGAACAAAATGACAGCCCAACAGAGGGCTAACATCTAAAATATATAATAAAGTCAAGAAATTAATCACCAACAAACCAAATAATCCAATTAAAAATGGGATGCAGAACTAATAGAGAATTTTTAGTAGAGGAATATCAAATGGCAGAGAAACACGTAAAGAAATGTCAACATCATTAGTCATCAGGGCAATGCAAATCAAAATGATTCTAGATTCCATCTCAGACTCAAAATGGCTGAGATCAAAATCTCAAGTGACAACACATACTGGCAAGGCTGTGGAAAAAGGGGAGCACTCCTCCATTGCTTGTGGGAGTGCAAATTTGTACAGCCACTTTGGAAATCAAATTAGTGTTCTCTCAGAAAATTGGAAATAGCTCTACTCAAGACCCAGTTGCACCACTCCTGTGCATATACCCGAAAGATGCTCCACCATACAAGGATATTTGCTCAACTATGTTCACAGCAGCTTTATTCATAATGGACAGAATCTGGAAACAACCTAAATGTCCTTCAACTGAAGAATGGATAAAGAAACTGCAGTACATTTGCACAATGGAATACTACTCAGCTATTAAAAATAAGGAAATCATAAACTTTGCAGGCAAATGGATGGAACTAGAAAATATCATCTTGAGTGAGGTAACCCAGAAGCAGAAAGACATGCATGGTATATACTTACTTATAAGCAGATACTAGCCATATAATACAGGATAATCATACTAAAACCCACAGAACTAAAAAAGCTAAATGTGTTCAAATTTTCTGGTTCTGTTGCTCTCCTTGTGGGGTTCCTGTCCTCTCCAGATCTTACTATTTCCCACTTCTTATATAAGATTCCCTGCACTTTGCCCAACAGTTGGCCATCAGGCTCAGCATCTGCTTTGATAGTCTGCAGGGCAGAGCCTTTCAGAGGCCCTCTGTGGCAGGTTTCTAGGTTGTTTCCTGTTTTCTTCTTCTTCTGATGTCTATTCTCTTTGCCTTTCAGGATGGGGATTGAGTTGTTTTAGTCAGGGTCCTCCCTTTTGATTAGTTTCTTTAGGTGTGCAGGTTTTAGTAGGTTTATCCTATGTCATATGTCTATAGGAGTGAGTATATACCGTGTGTGTCTTTAAGCCTGTTTTTTAAATTGAAGCTGTCATTGAATTGTGTTGTGCTGCAATAATGATCTAAATCATTAAAAACTAAAATGTGATTATATTCAAGATGAGAGCAATTCTCATTTGTGCTGACAACTCAAATCAACACAAAATTTTAAGCATAAAAATATCTTGAAACTTCCATTAGCATTCAGGATATGATGACCTGTTTGTTATGGTTGTCCATTGTTTTTGTTTGTTTGTTTGTTTGTTTTTTTCTCATAGCTCTCTCTCCAGGCAGGCCATAGAGACCCTATTCTTAAATTCTGGGTTACACTGGCTGTTCCTCAGAGGATCTGGGTTTGATTTCCAGCACTTACCTGACAGCTCACAAACACCTGTGGCTTCAGTTCCAGGTTATCCAATGCCCTCTTCTGGCCTCCAAGAGCACTGCACAAATGTGCACAGACACATGTGCAGGGAAAACACCCATGTACATAAAACAATAAAATATATTTATTTACTTCCCACGGAATCCTTCTCCTCCTCCCACAAAGAATGAATGTGACTTTGCTGGCTATAGTAGTTATGTTTTTCATTGCTGTGTTCATATGCCTGGCAAGAAGCAACAAAATTATAAGGGTAAAGGGTTTGCTGTGGCTTAAGTTTTCGTTGGATATAGTCTATAATGGCAGGTATCTAAAAATTCTTTCTGTTGCTGCAAAATATACCATCATCAAAATCCTCTTAGAGAATACAAGTGTTTGTTTCTGCTCATCGATTATAGTCCATCATCTAAGGAAGCCAGAATAAGAGCTCAAGAATGAAAACTGGAGGTAGGAACTGAAGCAGGGACCAGAGAGGAATGCCAGTTACTGGCTTGCTCCCATGCTCAAGTTCATTCACCTTAAAAAAATTCTTTGAGAATGAGTATGTATTTTGATCCAATTAATCATTTTTCCCAGCCCCAGATCCCTACCCCCATTTTTTAACCACCCAATTGTGTGTGTTTTTTAATCCATAAATTCATTTTGTTCTGCTGCTATCCACTAGACATTGCTGACCTACCAGAGACCACACCCTTTATGAAAACTGTCTCTCCCTCTCCCAGTAGGTAACACTTGCCAATAGCTCCTTAGACACAGGTAAGACTGTAGACTATGCGCAGGTTGTTTTCCCTGATAAGGTACTAGATATTGATTTTATCTTGTGGAGCATGTCATAGATATGATCATAGAGTGACTGGTTATGCCCATGACTTTAATGTCACTATTGCAGCAGTAAAGCCTGTCTTTCCAGGTAGGTCATTACGGTAACTTTCATGCTTCACAGCTGTGTCAAATGGATGATTTTCTTTTACTCCCCCATAATAGCTTTTATAGCACCTTCTAGCACCATGAAAGCTAGCCAGTATGGAAGAAGATTCCATGGCAATATCAGTTTGGTTTCTCCACATTCTATGACTCAAGTATCTCAGGTCTTCAGCAATATGGTCTTGTCATCAAGCTCTGCAAGGTAATCAAGAATATAGCAATAGCCTGTAATGTTAGGAAGTCTGTGGGGACTCACTGGCATCCCAGTTCCACAAGGTGCTGACATGAATGACCTTATATATCTATGTTCATTATTTCTAGGCAACTTGACTGAAGCTAGGTATGCCTAAGAAGAATGACGTCTTCTTAGCATGTGTTGTCACTTGAGTTTTTGATCTTAGCCATTCTGATGGGTGTAAGATTAAATCTCAGGGTTGTTTTGATTTGCATCACCTTGATGACTAAAGACTTTGAGCATTTCTTTAAGTGTTTCTCTGCCATTCGATATTCCTCTATTGAGAATTCTCTGTTTAGCTCTGTACCCCATTTTTTAAATTGGATTACTTGGTTTGTTAGTGTTTAACTTCTTAAGTTCTTTATATATTCTGGATATTAGCCCTCTGTCAGATATAGGGTTTGTGAAGATCCTTTCCCAATCTGTAGGCTGTCATTTTGTTCTGATGACAGTGTCCTTTGCTCAGTTTCATGAAGTCCCGTTTCATGAACGCCCACTGTGACCTGGGCATTGTAAGATGAAATAAGCTTTTTCCTTTCAAGTTGGTTTTGGTCAGTGTTTTACAACAGCAACAGAAAGCAAATCGGAACAGTTTCTCTTCATCCTTAAATTAGAACAGAAAGAGAATCTCGCATGGGAAACGGTCAGTGAAGGGAAGTTTTGCATGAAAGTCAATTGTATTCATTTTATCTGAGTGGGAAAATGCAAGTTATTTGTTTTCTAATTTTCTGTGTAGCGCATCTGGCCAATCAAAGCAAAGGCATGTGTATTCGTAGGCATACCCATACACTTTGTATTCATGGTGGTGGAGTTGGGGACAGAAGTGTGTGAAAGACTATGAGGTTGAAAACTGAGATGGATATGTGGACCTATCCTGTAAGCAGGCCCTGCAGGGAAGGGACTATACTCATCCAGCTAGAGTGACAGCCATAATTCACTGTTTTTAATGGTGTAATAGCTTCAGGATTCATGCTTGGGTCTGGAGAGCTTTGGAGAGGACAGAGGGAGGGGGCCCTCAAGCATGGAGAGAACTAGGCAGATGGTAACAGATGGCAGCGTTGCCACCCCTGAGACCGTGGTCCTTCTGTGCCCTGCATGAGCCTTGCATATGCTCCCTCCTGACTGAGCCATGTTTTGAAGTGCACACTGGTTTTTTTTGTTTTTTTTTGTTTTTTTTTTTTTTCAGTTGTTTTTCCCCCCCCCCCCCCACAGCCTTTCTCAGAGGGAGAGAAAGCACAGATGTTGGTGATGTGTATGTCCCTCAGAAACAGACATGAGACGTGGAGGGTCACATTTGACCCCTGGCAAAACTAACAAAGGCCTATAATGCTGCTCCTCCTTTGGCAAGTACTTGACAGTTGGCAGGCACGCTGTTTGGCATTTGAGGGTGTAGAACAGAGTGTGAGAACTCTTTGCTGAATTTAATGTCAGTGCCTAGCACACTGTAATGTCATCATGTGGTTTCAGGCATATTCTAAAGCACTCTGTGCACCGAGTCATGTTCTCTACCTAATTTGATTCATTCCGCATTTCCAAAGGTGACTGGATATCTTACACTAGAAGGTAAGGGAGAAAATGGGGTGCCGTGCTGCATTTCACAGAGAGGAACATTCATTTTCAGATTTTCCAGAAACTAGATTTGTCACAAAAAGGACCTTGTTCATACAATAAAGCTGTCATCAACACAAACCATTCTAAGCAGCAGAAAACCAAATCAGTGAATTCAAGCGAAAACATTTTATCATCATAATTTGTTTTATACGACTAAAGCAATTGGTCTTTTATTATAGCATACACATCATGTTATTAAACGTAAGATAGGGCAGCTCAGTGAAAAATGCAAGTAGCTGCTGGAGTTCCTAAGAATATCTTAGTCCCTTCCAGTAGTTAACCAGCTGGGAAGGATATGGGTCTGGGAATTCATTATGCTCCTGCCAGGCTTCGTGGTGACTTGCTGCTCCCCAAATAGGCTCTTCCCACCCTGTAAACATGTGGCTTTATTTTTTCACACACACTCTCAGATATTTAAATATGGAAAGGCATCTGTGTATCACAAATTATCTGCAACACAATAGAAATAGACAGGGAGGCAGGCTAATGCATTCCTTCAGGGAGAGTTTTAATCAGTTACTATTTAGTGCTCAGCTAAAACACTTAGTGGCACTAGCAAACCTATTCCCTTTTTGTCAAGGAATTAAATTTTAATTTTTTTACTCCTAAAGTGAGAGAATGCTTCAATCCATTGGCAGTTTAGAGATCCATTGTTTCCAGTTGGCTGCAGGTTGAAGGACGACAGCAGCTTGAGGTCCCCTGGCATGTTCTCGAGCCGTGAGTCTCTTCTCCCAATTATGGTTTCCTGAGGACGCACTCTATCAATATGCACCAGCAGTTTCTCACCATCTTTTTTTTTTTTTTTTTAAGTCAGAAGCAAAAGAATATATTAGGCACCAGCAGCAAGACACGGGCAAATGGAAATACGAGTTGTGGTTTATTGGGATTCCACGCATGCTTGGGGGTGTGACTCTACTTCAGAACTCATTTTCACCAATGCTGACACACAAGACAGTCCTCCGAGATCTGTCTATCAAAACCCAACGTGCTCTGTAGAAATTAGATCACTCATGTTCAGGCAGAGGAGGGTGATGGTGATTTAGAATAGCCCCTTAAATACCAATGACGTTTGTATTTACAAAGCAAATTAAAGCTATGTGAAGGATGTTGTTAACACTGGCTACTGTGAACGTGTATGAACATGGGTCTTAGCTGGTATCTGAAAACTTATGAAAAGAGACAGACACACATACACAGTTTTTCTCTCCATTTTAAATTTAATTCCAATGATTCCGAAAGGCTCAAATCTATTTAAAGTAGCTAGGTGTGCTGTTCACCAGTATTGTGATGTGACTTTGCAAATGGACTGCCTGGGTACCTGTTATCAATATCCAAACAACCACGATGAGTGAGAAAGGAGCAGGTGGGTTCTCTTTGTCTGAACAGCAGATGTTCTGTGGGCTTATGGTTGGGATGCATTGCTGGGCTAATATTACGTTCATAGATTTGCATAGAACCTGTAGATAGGTCCAAACCCTTTTAAGTCCAATACAGCTATGTGCAGGTTTAGCAATCAAACCAATTTTTCATAAAAAGAAATATAAATTGGTAAGTTGTATAATGAAAGATTGTCTTTCACAAGCGAAAAAAAGAAAGGTTCATAGAAAGAGATTTTAAAACAGAAACTAGGGAAGTACTGGGTGACTCGAGGCAGAAACCAGACTCTGGTGCATGGGAAGGTCGAGCATTTCCCATCACCTTGTGGAGGGTTTTTCACGGCACTAGATAATGAAAGAGGCTGGCTGGGACAAGATTTCTCTCCTTGTAACGACACGACAGTGCTGGGCTCTTTGAAACTCCCCGAGTGTGTTCTGGAATGCTAATTGAGTATTTGGATGGCCATCTATTGGTATCTCAATTTACTACGAGTGTAGCTGCTAAGCCATGGATTCTGATTTCTGTGATCAGTGTAGCAATCACACGGAGAAGGCCTCTGATGTGCAGTTCCCCAGATGAGGACTGTCACAGCTGAGCACAGGAGTCTCTTCCTGTCTCCACATTTTGGAATCTCTCTGTATACAATGCAGCATAGATTCATTTACCTAGCATTCTGTCATCCAGAAAACTCTATTAACTTTTGCATCTGTTCTTTGCTGCTATTAGGATAATGGATGCTCATTGTTGTGACCCTGTAGCGATTCAGGTGCCTTTGCCATCTCATGAAATCACATGACGTTTTGTATGGGTGGAGTAAAGGGTTCTCTGGAGACCTGAGACAAAGCAGCAGTCTGGGAGTCCCAGAAGCGTCTGTCCTAGGACACGCTGAGGTGTGAGAAAATAGAGGCATTCCCTTGTCCTGCCAAGGAGTGCGTCCTCACTTGTATTTACCCATCATTTGTGCTTGTATCCAGCACATATGGTCTGAGTGTGTACATCTGCCATGGACCACAGATACAAAGATAGATTAAACTCAAGCTGTCAGTGTCTAGGCCTTCGGTACAGAGAAGTACCTCCGGAGTTACGAAGCAGTGATTATGGGTCACAGCTTGGTACTGAGCACGAGTGTAGGCACCTAAACTGGCAGAGGCTGTGAAAGGCCAGGCTTGGGGCTTTTTGGTGCAGATAGTGATGACATTTATTACAGTTTCCAATAGGTCCTGAGAAATGGAGAATTCTAGGCAGACAACAGAGGATAAATAAACAAAAAAAGAGGGCTGTGACACAGCGATGTCAACCGTCTCGAGGTTAGAGTCAGTGCAGGACGAGCAGCAAGGAAAGTGAAGTCTTGTGTACATGGTCATCACAGAGGTCTTTATGGAACATAAAGAAAATGAAGGTCATGGACGACCACGTAGGGTTTTAAGTGGCAAGTTGTAGGTTCTAGTCAATTGTGTGTGTGTTTGCCAGATTGAAGGTTTTTGTATCTTATCTCATTCTTGTTCGCCAAATGCCAATCTTACCTGCCTCATGAAACAGGTAGAACTGAGATTTCCTGGCGAAGAGGCATTTAGGGTATGAGCTTGGTCCCTATGGGCTGAGGCTCTTGTACGTGCAGATCTGGGATCTTTGAACATGTCTATTTGGGAAATTACAGGAGAAAAGTGGTAAAGACCCAGACATTTTATTTTATGTACATTGGTGTTTGACTGCATGTGAGAGTGTCAGGTCCCCTGGAACAGGAGTTACAGACAGTTGTGAGTTGCCACGTGGTGCTGGGAATTGAACTCCGGTCCTCTGGGAGAGCAATCAGTGCTTTAAGCACTGAGCCATGTCTCCAGACCCTATCTTGGTTATATTAGTTGATGGGGAGAATGCTCCTTAACTGTAGGTGGAAGATGAACTGCGTAAGATGGATAAAGAGCGGAGCAACATCATGCATGCCTTTGTTGCTCTGCTTCTTGACCATGTATGCAAAGTGGTCAGCTCCCCCAAACTCCTATCACTAGGCCTCTCAGCCTTGATGGACTGAAACTTGAACTTGATGTAGAATAAAGATTTTCTACTTTGTGCTGCTTTTGTCTGTTTTATTACAGCACCAGAAAAAGAAGCTAAGATGGAGCCCAGATGCCAGTAGTGGCCAATGATACTCAAGATATACAGGAAGGCATGTGCCTTCCTACCTGAGAGGCCTCTGCAGAGAATAAACATCCATGAGGCCAGGGGCAAGGTGACAGCCCATCTTCTTGGATCACAAACATTTTGAAGAGGGCCAAAGCCTCCTCATCTCAGAATTTTGGGCTGATATTGTCTTTGTGGTTACTGCTCTTATGCAAGTGGTATTCCCTGGGGCGAGGTTATGAAGGCAAAGGAAGGAAGGAAGGAAGGAAGGAAGGAAGGAAGGAAGGAAGGAAGGAAGGAAGGAAGGAAAGAAGGAAGGAAGGAAGGAAGAAAGGAAGAAAGGAAGGAAGGAAGGAAAAACAAAATTTGGGTTCCTTCTTCAACACACCTGATAGCATTTAGTTTCCACAGTACCCAGTAGACATTGTACCTTGCTCTTTCAGGATCTGTAGCTTCTTTTTATTAGAGAGAAAGTGAGCTGTGTATCCACTTCCTTTTTTTCAGAAGCTGGGTCTCCATAAATTCATCCCAGTGCTATTTCTTTAAATAAAGATTGGTGCTTGTCATTTTAATTATTCACTTGCATGTCTTTATTCGAATATGGCTTTATTGTTGCTAAGTTTTATTTATTTATTTTTTACTATGGGACGAAGAGCCTCACACAGGCTAGCAAACATTCTGTACTGAGTTAAACCTGACTCAGTCCAGTCAGCATGGCCCATGCATGCATGGAGGTGGGGACAAATTACAGAGGCTTCTTCCTTGAAGGGAACTGGCTCTTCCCTGCTCCAGTCACCCTCAACTGTCAACACTCTCTTGCTCTCTTCGGCTAGGTGCTGTGCTTTACAAGCCCCTCCCCTGTCTGTGCTTGCATTTTGACTGGCTGGATCTTGTTCCAGTCTTCTGTGGGCAATTACAGCCATGCAGGTTTTTGCGTACAAAGGCCTTGCCATGAAATGAAGATACTATTTCTGACAGTCCTTCCTCAGTCCTTCCTAACTCCTGACTCTTTCAATCTTTCCACCCCATCTCCTGAAATTCCTGGGAGCATGTGAGAAGGGGGTGTGGCTTAGATGTGTCATTTAGGACTGAATGCTCCGCTGTCCCCCACCCTCTGCAGCCAGACCAGTGAGTCATCAGTTGCAAAATGAAGACTGTGACTTCTTAGAAACCACTCTGAGGTTGTCTTCCAGCGTCTAAACTTGTACACAAGTAGCTTGTATACCCTTTCTATCCTAAGAAGAAAAAAAAAGCTAAAAACCAAACTGAAGATCAGAATCTCTTTTTCAGCCTGCTTGAGAACTGGAAATAAGCTGTTGACTCCCGAGAACCACAATTAATTAGAGGAAATAGAGAACCACAGTTAATTGGCGGAGTTAGCTATGAGAAAAGCCTTTGAGGGAACTAGAGCAGGATAGACAAGCTCAAAGTGTAATGAATAAATTCCTGAAGGGCCAGAATAGAAAAGAGTGTGAGTCAAAACTCCCACAAGGCCCCACTGAGAAGTTCCCCTTATTTTTTCTAAGTTTTACTTTCAAAAGTTCAGGCAAGTTCTTATGGTAAGAAGGATCTTCGCTTGCTTCTAGCAAGGGGTAGAAAAAAAATGTAATCATTTTGCCTGAGTCTTGTTTTTCTAGGAAGTTCTGTCTTCAGGAAAAATTATTTCATCAGATCCTAACCTGTTTGGGGTTAGAGTTACACTGAATGGAATGAAGGCAAATATCTGGTTTTATTTGTCTTAGCCTTTTGAAAGGAAGCACATAGCCCTCATGCCCGTTGGGCAGCTTGTCCTGCCTAAGGAGGAGGCAGTGCAGGAGACTAGGAAGCAGAGGCGTATGGGACACAGTGCAGAACACTTCTCCCTTCCTTTACCACCATAACTCTGAAGGCCTAGCAACAAGTTAACTCAATTCCCTACAAAAGTGTACAAAGCAAGCAGCATAAACAGATTCAGGTGTGTTGTTAGGATATGGAACTCTGACTTGGAGTTTAAACCAATCGCGGTTCTGTTATCTGTATGCCAAGGACTGCAACAGATCCAGCAGACAGAATGCCATAGCAGAGGGCAGTGCAAAGAGAGAGATGGAAATCCAATGAAAGAAGAATGAAGAAAGTGACAGATAAAACACATTGCAGCAGAAATGGAGACTGCCTTTGATGGGCTTAGTAGATTTGTTTTAGGGATAGCTGAGGAAATGTATTTGCTCATGAGAACATCTCAACAGGAACTTGCAAATTTGAAAAGGCAAATAGAAAAAAGACTTAAAAGAGAAACAGAGAGAAAACCAAAAAGGCAAACAGCAAACAAATAATAGAACAGAATAAGATCTGTAAGACTATAAAAGGCTAATATATATATATATATATATATATATATATATATATATATATATATATATATATATATGTATATATATGTGTGTGTATATTAATCTTAAGGCAAAAATCTTTGTTAGTTCTAGCTTGCTCCTGAAATATGATATATAAGTATATCTATCTCTCTATATATGTTATGTATTTGAAATATGGTATATATAATTATGTAATAATATGATGTATATACATATGTATATACATATATATATATTTGAAGGACAAGGAGTGGGGAGGGGAAGAGAGAAGAGAGAACTGGGGGGCATAGCTCAGTAGCTCCATGGTGGATTACTTATCTAACACCAGGATGCCTCAGGTTTCTTCCACAGCACCACAGAAAGAAAAACAAATCAGATTAAGTACTTTAATAATGAGTGAGAATTACCTAAATTAATATTAGACATACTCTATAAATCAAAAATTCTTACCAACATTGAACAGGGAAAACTGCCAACATACTTTGCTAAGCGTAAGACAAAAATAACTTACAGAAGTTGGTTGGGGTGGGGGCTTGAGATAATGATTGAACTGTAGCTGACTTAACTGTAAAGGGAAAGAGACATGTGACTTCTTTCAAGACTTTGCAAGAGAGAAGAAAACCATGTGAAATAAAGTTCCAGGACCAAAGGAAGAAAGATACCAACTTGTACTTAGAATTCGCCTTTAAAGCCGAAAGACATAAAAATAGAAAGGATTTGATCCAAGTTCACTTCCGTTCTAAGAAGTGTTTTTTTTTTATTTTATTAATTTTATATTTTCTTATTAGTTATATTTTGTTAACTCTGTATCCCAGCTGTATCCCGCTCCCTCATTCCCTCCCAATCCCACCCTCCTTCCCTCATCTCCTCCCTGCCCCTTTCCAAGTCCACTGATAGGGGAGGACCTCCTCCCCATTCATCTGACCCTGTTTTATCAGGTATCTTCAGGACTGGCTGCAAAGTCCTCCTCTGTGGCCTAACAGGACTGCTCCTCCCTTGGGGGGTAGGGAGGTAAAAAAGCCAGCCATTGAGTTCCTGTTAGAAATAGTCCTTGTTCCCCTTACTATGGGAAACCAATTGGTTACTGAGCTACCACGTTCTGAGAAGTGTTAAAGAAGGTTGGGTGCTATGAGAGTTAATCCCAAGGGAGAAATCTTTTATATTAGCTCCAGTTTTCTCCTGAAATATGTAGTATCTTCAGCAATTGGGTCTTACTTTAAGTTTTGAAAGATAGCCTACATAGTTTGGGGAATCTTTTGGACTCCCCCTAACCAATATCTTGAACACTTAAAAGAAATAATCTGTACTCTACCTTTGTCTGTTAAGTGACAACCTTACAAAACAATAAGTAGGGGTCTCAAATGTGTTCACTATAAATATTGCTAATTTTTTCCAATTTAAGGAAACAATTACATATAGTATGGGTATATCAGACAAGGTTAAGAGGCAAACATTAATGGCTTTTCTGTATCACTCAACAAGTATAATTCGAGAAAGCATAATTTACATTAGCACCACCTGAAAGTGAAATAGTCAGATATGCATTTAACAAATCTGCTCACCCACGGATTGTCAACCGTGCCTGCCATTCTTCCAGCTTCCCCTATATCTTCCCTCAGCTTCTCCAGCTTCTAGACCATAGCTAGTCATTTTCCCCCATGATTTAAGAAATCATGTACATGATCCTTATTAAGGGATTAAAAATCTTGGATAAAGAAACAGAATAAAAATTAACTAAATTGGATTATATTTTATGTTTTTGAAAAGAAAGACAGTGTTGCCAAGATGGCAATTCTCATCTTATTTTAGAGGTTTAATGGGATTCTAATCAAAGTCCCTGAAGGTTACTTTGTGGGCATCAACACGCTGCCCAGAAACTTGAATGAAACAATAAAAGGCTCAAGATAACCAATACAATATTTTGGAGGGCTAATATCAATTGACTTCAAAACATATTATAAAGTTATGGTAATGAATGCTGTGGAGTGTTGATAAAAAGAGTATGCAGATAGATCAATAGGATAGAAATCCCTGAAATCAATCATAGAAATACAATCAACTGATCAAATAATTTTTGGCAGAGAAATAAAGGCAACATAATGAACAAATCATTCGTTTTTCACCAAGGGATGATGGAATAATTATGCATTTACCATTAAATATGAATAATATTTAAATATAATTAAATGTAAATATAAATTAAATATAAATAAGTCTACATGCAGACTTTACACTATTAAAATTAATTTAGGGTTATTTTGCAGACCTAAATTTAAAATTTAGATTTATAAAATTCTAAAAATATCACATAGGAAATATCCAAAAATCTTAGATTTGACAATGACTTTAGATATATCACTGAAGGCTAAACTTTTTTGATGCACCGGACTTCAGGGAAATTTAACTATTTTTTTTTTTCTGTTCAAGACAGTGCTTAGAGAGAGAGAGAATGAAAAGACCAGTCACAGGAAACATTTGAAAAAGAGATGTCTGAGTAGGGATTGGTATCCAAAATATATAAAGACCTAACTTTCAACAATAAAAATGGGTCAAAGACCTGACTATATCCCTCATGAAGAAGGCACATAGGCTCACGAAAAGGCATTCCATCTCATGTTCCATCAATGGAATACTAATGAGAGCACGGATGAGAGACGCCACTAAATGCCTAAAGTGCAGAGCTCTGACAATATCGAACACCAGAAGAACACAGAACAGCAATAACTCTTATTCACTGCTGGTGGGAGTGCAGAGAGGCACAGCCACGTTGGAAGACAGTCGGACAATTTCTGAGAAAACTAAGCATAGTCTTACCATATGGCTCAGTGATGACAATTCTTGGTACTTACCCGAAGGAGTTGGGAGCCATGTTCACTCAAAAGTCTGCATGTGGGTGTGTGCAGTAGCTCCCTTCGTTGTTGGCAGGCAGTCCGACATCCTGGAAGCAATCCAGATGTCCTTTAGTAGATGAATGGATTAATACACTGTAGTGCATCCAGACTTGTGATGATATTTAGTGCTAGGGGAAAAAAAAGACCCATTAAGTAACAGAGATATGAAGGAAACCCCAGTGCTCATTACTATGCAAGGGAGGACAGTCTGAGAACGCCACCACAGAGCATTTTGGGAAGGACAAAATTGTGAAGGCAATGAAAGTCTGTGGTTGGCAGGGTTTAAGGATGAGCATGACATAGCTAGGCAGAACACAGAGGATTTTTATGGCTGTAGCTCTATTCTGTATGATAGTATAATGGTAGGTGTTTGTCATTACAGATTTTTTAAAATTGTAGAATTTGCAGGACCAAGAATGACCGTAACCTTCGAAGCAAAGTTTTTGGATAATGATGCCCTGCTGTGGAGTCCTCAGTTGTAACTAGCGTGTCACTGTGTTGCAGACACTGATTGCCACGGAGGTGATGAGGGACCTGGAATACAGGTAGAAAAAAAAAACACCTCTGCTTCTTTTTCATAGTTTTCTTGAGAAGTTAAAACTTTTCTAAAATATTGAAAAGTTGACTCTGAGGTCCTCCCTGGATGGATGTGAGAAGCGTGCATCGGTAATGAGTAGGAGGAACCGGCAAGCTCAGTGCAAGTGGGTTCTGCTTAACGAGTGCGGCACACACCTGGGGCAGGAGGCAAACGTGGGAAAGAAATCAATTATAAGCTCCGCAGGCTCTTCAGAAAAGGCAGACCTCTCCCCGGAGAGATGCTACAGTGCAGTGGAATTCTCTGAAGTTTTAATTTGATAAGCAGAACTTCATCAGTATTCTTAATAATTTATGAGTGCATATGAATACACAAATTTCCTCTGGTGATCAATTACTGGAAAGGCATTTTTAAACATTCATTTGAAGCTGTAGTTGGTGATAACATGTTTTTGTTAAGTGGCATCTTGAGTTGGAGAACCCTCCAAAAACAACACTGTTATCTGCTGTTTTCTGTTTATGCAGTCATTGTACTGATAATGTGTGTTCCTGAGGATAGGCTAGCAGACTGGAATGACAGTGTGGAAAATGGAGAAAATGGGATATTATTTGAGAAAGATATCTACGACCCCCAAAGAGATGCTGGTGAATACAGGAATTCTGGGAGCCCTAATCAGTCCTTCTAATGGGTTTCTTAACTCTGAGAATTTACATAAAATTTTCCCTGTGGGTGTAAAGCAAGGAGAATTAATGCCACACCTTCTGAGCTTACATTTATATAGACTTAAAGAATCTACTTTGGAAGATATTTTGAGGGCTTTACATTATGAAAATGAAATCAGATCACTCTCCACATCTGCTAGAGCTGTGCCTATGTCAATGACTTGTAAGGCCCTCAGCAAATAAGCCTTACCTGAAAGTTCAAATCCAAAAGAAGGCTAATATCCAGAATATATGAAGAACTCAAGAAATTAGACATCAACAAACCAATAATCCAGTTAAAAATGGGGTACAGAGCTAAGCAGAGAATTCTCAACAGAGGAATATAGAATGGCAGAGAAACACTTAAAGAAATGCTCGAAGTCCTTAGCCAACAGAGAGATGCAAATCAAAATGACCCTGAGGTTTCACCTGATACCCATCAGAATGGCTAAGATAAAAAACTCAAGTGACAACAAATGCTGGAGAGGTTGTGGAGAAAGGGGAACTCTCCTCCACTGCTGGTGGGAATGCAAACTGGTACAAACACTTTGGAAATCAATCTGGCGCTTTCTCAGACAATTAGGAATAGTGATTCCTCAAGATCCAGTGTACCACTCCTAGGCATATATCCAAAAGATGCTCAAGTACACAGCAAGGACATTTGTTCAACCATGTTTGTAGCAGCTTTATTTGTAATAGCCAGAATCTGGAAACAACCCAGATGTCCCTCAGTTGAGGAATGGATACAGAAATTGTGGTACTTTTACACAATGGAATACTACTCAGCAATTAAAAACGAGGAAATCATGAAATTTGCAGGCAAATGGTGGGATCTAGAAAAGATCATCCTGAGTGAGGTATCCCAGAAGCAGAAAGACACACATGGTATATACTCACTTATAAGTGGGTACTAGACCTATAAGATATGATAAACATGCTGAAACCTATACACCTAAAGAGATAAACAAGAAAGAGGACCCAGGGTAAGATGATCAATCCTCACTGAGAAAGACAAATGATATGGACATTGGATGTAGGAGAAAACAAGTAACAGGACAGGAGCCTACCATAGAGGACCTCTGAAAGACTCTACCTAGCAGTGTATCAAAGCAGATATTAAGATTCATAATCAAACCTTGGGCAGAGTGCAGGGAATCATAAGAAAGAAGGGGGAGTTAATATGACCTGGAGAGGACAGGAGCTCCACAAGGACCAAATATATCTGGGCACAGGGGTCTTTTATGAGACTGTTTCTCCAACCAAGGACCATGTATGGATATAACCTAGAACCTCTGCTCAGATGTAGCCCATAGTAGCTCAGTATCCAAGTGGATACCCTAATAAGGGGAACAGGGACTGTTTCTGACATGAACTCAATTGCAGGCTTTTTGATCTCCCCCCCCCCCTGGGGGGAGAGGAGCAGCCCTGCTAGGCCACATAGGAGGACTTTGCAGCCAGTCCTGAAGATACCTGATAAACCAGGATCAGGTAAAAAGGGAGGAGGTCCTCCCCTATCAGTGGGCTTGGAAAGGGGCAGGGAGGAGATGAGGGAGGGAGCGTGGGATTGGGAGGGAAAGAGAGAGTGGGATACAGCTGGGATACAAAGTTAACAAACTGTAACTAATATTAAAAAATAATAAATAAATAATGAATAATAAAAATATATATGAATATTTTTAAAATATCAAAACTATTATAATTGTATAATTTATCAAAAAATGTTCAGATCAAAGAGTCTGCCACTGATTTCATGTCAGAGACAGTCCCTGTACCCCTTACTAGGGCACCTATTTGGAAACTGAGCAGCTTATGGGCTTTTCCCTCAACAGAGGAAGGGATAAAGAAAGTGTGGTACATTATACAATGCTATATTACTCAGCAACTAATAACAAATGGGAACTAGAAAAGATCATCCTGATGAGGTGTCCCAGAAGCAGAAAGACACAAATGATATATAACATCACTTATAAGTGGATATTAGCCACATAATATAGAATAAACATACTAAAATCTATAGCCCTAAAGAAGCTAAACAACAAGGAGGATCCTAGGGAAGATGCTTAATCCTCATTCAGAAGGGCAAACAGGATAGACATCAGAAGCAGGAGAAGACAAGGAGCCTTCCACAGAGGATCTCTGAAAGACTCTACTCACCAGGGTATTGACGGAGACACTGAGACTCGGAGCCAAACTTTGGGCAGAGTGCCGGAATCCTGATGGAAGAAGAGGGAGATAGAAAGACCTGGAGAGGATAGGAACTCCACAAGGAGACCAACAGAGCCAAAATACCTATACCCAGGGGTCCCTGCAGAGACCAATACTCCAACTAAGGACCACGTATGGAGAGGACCTAGACACCCTGTTCAAATAATAATTTTTTGAAAAGGCTCCTGAGTCTTGAGCAAGGCCTCTTGCTGAGACTTATGTAAATGCTCCATTGTTAAGAATGCCATTGGGTGTGACCTCAAAGAGGATGTTGGGCTTCAGATTTTTTTCTTCACCCCTCTTCTGCTTCCTGGCTCTTTTTTTTTGCTCTACTCCCCCCAGGATATGTGACCTCACCACAGGATCCAAATCAATTGTGCCAATCACTGAAGGAAACCTCCAAAACTGTCTGCGAAAATACACGATTTTCTCTTTGTGAGCTGATTATCTCAAATATTTCTCATAGTGACATCAAACTGACTGACACACCTGCTAAATTACTCTTGTGAAAAGACCCAGGAATCTATATTTTAAAATTGTCCCAGGTGACTTTGATGTGACAGGTCCTGAACTGGAAATTTTGTGCTTTGGTTGACCCCTAAGGCCCCCGAGATGTTTCATCATCCCAAACTCTCAGCGGTACTCTATAAACTACCTCTTCTGTGTTCAGAGATGTGTGCAAACAATCCTGCGCAAAAATGAAGATGACATTTGCTCTGAAATCACACTTTAAGACGGGGTGGGGGGAACGGAGTATTTGCTGCACCAGCTCTACTAAGAAACCAGTCCGTGTGAAACTCCTTGTATACATAATTATAAACAGACATTTATTAAAAAACAGGAAAAGAATTATGGTAGACTAGAAATGGGAGCGAAATTCACACCAGAAACTTTGCATACTCTAAATGCCTTAGTGATTTTACAAGAAAACACAAAGTGTCAACTAAAGCAACTCCAGAGATGCTGAACAGTAACTCATTGCAAAGCATAAGCAAAGGCTTGTTTGGCATTTCTGATGCTGGCTGATCATGAGGGAATCTTTTTGATGCAACCTTTTGTAATTGAGAAGCATGCAATAGGGCAGGGTGGACTTCTGCAGGTTTTTGTTTGTTTGTTTGTTTGTTTTTTTACATGAAAGCAAGCACTGTTTAAGTAAAATTCAATGGAAAACTAAAATAAAAAAATGCAAAAAGCAAAACTCCAAAAACAGTATCTAGCAACAACACACAGAAAACCAAAATTAAAGATCTAGTCAAGGGGAAATACTTAGGAATGAGTCAATTGCCTGTCATCTTTGATCTCATCTTAATGATCGCTGACCCTTCAAGTACTCAACAGGGCATTTCTTTTTATTTGCAGAAGTTGAAATGACTCATCACCGGGCTACTTTTGGTGTCAAAGTGAAGGCTATTTTTCTAGGCTCAACATCTGTGTCCGTTCAAAGGAACTAATTGGGCAATAAAACGTTTCAGGCTTATGGAAATCGGTATTAAGAAGACAACTGATAAATATTAGTTGTGTAAATATAACAACAGGGTCCGGTAACTGATCTCTCCCGGTTGTGCACTGAACAGATTTCAAAATGCCGGAAGTGAAAGGGCTGCGGCCAAGTGTCAGAGCAGAGGGTGTTTGCCTTTGGAACTGCTTTGATGTGGCTTAGGACGTGCTTGAGTATTTCAAACAGCTTGCAGAAGGGAAGCCAGCAAGGCATCGAATTATTTACCCTTCCCAGGGAAATATTTTAAAAGCTCCGTGAGGCCCCGTTTCCTAAAGCCACCTGCCACCTAAAGCACTCATAATCAGCCCCAGATGCGGGATCCCAACCTGCTGGCTAACCCTGTGACTCCCAGAGAAAATATTTCACCCACTCCTCGGCACATCCTTAATTCATTCGAAGCTAACCTTTCAGGCCATGATTTCTGCTTAAACTTAATAACTCAGCCCTGACATTCCTTCCCAGTGACCCTAAAGTTCCATTTGGCTGCTCTGCACCTGCTCCCAAATGCATTAGAACCTCTCAAAATTTCCCCGAAGTATCAGTTTTGTTTTCTTTGCTCAGCCTTGAGGCCATCCTTTGACTGGGAGGAAGTGAGGATGTTCATTTCTATTCCACTGAGAATTTAGGTAGGCTTAAGTTTCTCTACTCAAGTTTTTTTTTTTTTTTTTTGTGTGTGTGTGTGTGTGTGTGTGTGTGTGTGTGTTGTTTTGGCCACAAAGAAATATTGGATCCCAGCTTTAAAAGAAATCTTTGGGACTCATAATTACAACTATTGATTTTAAAAGACAATGTGGGAAACAGTGTCTAAATCTCCTAAATCTGTGTGTGTAAAAGTTCTTTAAAAATATATAGTTTATGAATATTTTCTATGTTGTCTGATCAACAACGAACGTGGCCATTAGCGTGCTGGCAAGCACATTGGCTAAACTCCAACACGAGCTGCTCAAGACTTTTCTTAATGATTTTACAAATGTGTGAAGTTTGAAGCACTGGAGTTGAGGCTTTTCTATTATTATTACAAACTGAGACCATTTAAAAATGTATTCTACTGAAAAGATGCCCCATCTCCCCATTTTCCGTGGAGCAGAGAGGATTCCTGTCAAGCTTGCTAGGATTTGAGTAAGCACCGGACGTTAACCTGCTTCCTCCACGAAATCGCTCTCCAGCAGTCATCTATTCTTAGTACCAAGGAACCTTTCTCACATTAATGAAATTACTGGTCAGAACATACTCTGCAATGAAGATGTGTTAATGTGTGTGTCTATGCATGTATGGATGTGGTTTGTGTGTGCGCGAGTTGTGTGACATTGGGAAGAAGTGACTACTTAAGAAAAAAGGAGAGTGTGAGACCACGTTAGGCTCATAAATTCTAAGATAACTTTGAAGAAACACACAGCCCTGTGGAGAGCACACTGGTGAATTGTCACACCAAGAAGGCGGCTTCTGTCCTTCATGGACACACGTCTGAGAGAGTAGTTAGCCAACACTGTTCTCCCTGTTGCCATATGTTAGCAATCACAGATAGAGGACATTTATTTATTTATTTTAGTCGAGTCGGGTCAACAGGTTAAAATAATAAGCTTTCCATACAACCTGCTTGGGGCTGCTTTGGTCTATAAAACTTGGGTAGGCATGCAAAGAGGCCTAGACACTGGGTCACCCTATTATATTTCCCTCTAACTCCAGATAACACCAAATAAACCGGTAATCACACAAGAAATCACTCAACTTTTACTGTCCCTCCTGCTCTTTGACCTGCTGCTGGCCCATTTCATTTCCCATGCTCTGGCCTCTTGGCCTCTGTCTTTATAAGCTGTATCACCTGGCCATCAGGCTCCCAGCTCCAGCATCCTGTCTGGTGTCTGGTTTCCTCCAGGTTACCCAGAGTTTACAGGGAGGACTTGCTGGTCTGGGCATGCTGTCCCAGCAGGCCTGAAAGTCTTCCTCTAGTGCTTGGTGTGGAGGTCTTCATTGCTTCAAGGAGACATTTTTCTTTCCTACTGGAGAAGTGAACTAGTTATCCTTCCCCCAAATAATGGACTTAAAACAGTGCCTCATTTGATATTTTTATTTGTGATTTTCTATCCATTATCAGATCATTCACAAGGCAAGAGTGCCTTCATATAATTCTAGAACCAATCAAATACCAATTATGAAGTGAAATGAATATGCTATTTCTTACCTGAATATGAATATCCAACTCTTATTTTTTTTCTCATTCTGAGAGCTTCAGCATGTCCCAAATTACTAGTTTCACACATATAAGCACAAACATTCTTTGCCTAAAAGCCATCAAATACCTGCCTGTCTCCTTTCTTGCGGTGCCATATTCCTGTTCATGGCATCAGGATTCTTCAGTCAGCAGGTGCTAAACCACGTGGTGCCTTCTTTTCATCTTTCTATGATAGGGACAAATGTGCCAGTGGCCAGTCACCCATCATGACTCTGACAGCTTTGAATCAAATGCTTCAGCTTTCCAGATTTGTGTGATACCAAGATAATCTTCTGTTATAAAACAAAGGTAACTGTCACCATTCCTGTGGCTATGATTGGGATTAGTGAGACTGTGCAAAATGTCCTGCTTAACACTGGAAAGAAGTATCCAATAACTGCCAGCTACATTTTCATGGCCATTAATTGCTTATTACATCGAATAACCTCCAGCGCTACCTTAGGTTACCCTTTTGTGAGAGTCAAAGCTAGGCTGAAATAATGGGATGTGTGTATATACATATAATCTACACAAATCTGCAAACATAGGTAAACACATGCATGTACAGGCTTGTACAGATATTCCTTGACTTACAGTAGGGTTGTGTCCAAATAGAGCCATCATAATTAAAACTGTCTGAAGTGAAAATGCATTTAATTGCTGTGACCTGCTGCGAATCATAGCTCACCTAACTTTACTTGCACACACTCAGAACATTGACATTTATCAACCTACCGTTGAGTAAAATCTCCTACTGCTATGATAAAGTGCTGACTAGAGCATATTTAACACCCTACTGAGTGGATGTTTGGGTATGTTTTCACACTATCTCAAAGTCAAGAATTTAGTGGAGCCACTTGAGGTTGGGCAGAGCTGTGTCTCATAGAATGCACATGGGTTGAATGCTATGAAATGATAAAAGCTGCTAGAACAGTTCCTACAAGGTTGCTCACTTCCATTTCAGATCCAATGCTGGGGGCCTGTAAGGAAGGTGGTCAGGGGTGGGAGGTGGAAGTCAGGTACATTTTGGTGAGAGAAAACTGCATGGGACAATATCTCTATAAGCTCTTGTTGCTTGTGAATGTGATGGTATGGGTGCCCAAGGAAACTGAGGCACCTCATTATGGGGGAAAATGACTAGCTATGGTCCAGAAGCTGGAGAAGCTGAGGGGAGATATACGGAAAGCTGGAAGAATGGCAGGCACAGTTGACAATCCATGGGTGAGCAGAAATCCATGTCTCATGTAGTATACTTTCCACAGCCACTGAAAAGACACATTCTTACACACCTGAACAAAGAAGGTGAGAGGTGGAAATGTTGAGAGACATGGATTGGAGTAGCCTATCAGACCTAGGACAATGCTACCAAAGTTCTTGCAAAGTTACCACCACATTTCTCCTTCTCCATGTTCCTTCAGAGAAAGGATATAATCACTTCACTCATTTCTGCTAGATGGTTCTCCTAGGTTGTTCTTTATAGATTTCTACTTTTATCCCATCACCATTCCTCATTTGATGGCGTGTGAGGATCCGTCCCAGGAGGAGACAGCTGCTCCTATATGATGCTGATCCTCAAAGCAGCTGCATAGGTTGTAGCCTCTTCCCAAGCCACACTGGACCATGTGAATTGGACGTTGGTAGTGTTCCTACTTAGAAACAACTCCCTCTTTTAACTTTTTCTTGGACTGTCTTCTTCTTCTTCTTCTTCTTCTTCTTCTTCTTCTTCTTCTTCTTCTTCTTCTTCTTCTTCTTCTTTTTTTACATTTTATTAACTCTGTATCCCACTCCCTCATTCCCTCTCAATCCCTCCCTGGACTGTCTTCTTATTCCATTGATTCCCCTTCCTTTACCTGCTTACAGTCAGTGACATCCTCCTTCTCTCCTTAAGGGCCAGTTCCAGGCAGCTAAGATCCTAGAGCACCACAAGGCTCCAACTAACATATACATTTCTTCAGTATGGTGTCTGAGTCTAATTTGATATTTGAACCCAATCTGAAGTCTCTTCCACAGTTGGATACCTGGAGAAAAATCAATTAAATAGTTTAATAACGAATAAACTTTGATTTTACATGATTATATTATTTTATATGCAAGTTGACAAAAATGTTCCATTCTGTGCCACTCCTCTCTAGCGCACAGTGTAGCATCTACTTCCTGTCTATCACAGCAGGGTCCATGTAGGATCTCATGCCTGGATCTGACCATGTATAGTTCACACCTCATATTCATTTAGTTCAAATGCGGAGATGTCAGTATTGGCATCCATCCAGAGAATTATTTTTCTTTTCTGTTTTTAGGGGACTATGAAATTGGGTCTGGCCCACTGTAGGTCTCAGGACTTTTTCTTCCCAGGTGGACAGGCACACCCAATTATCAGGACTTCTGGATTAGTTGCTTGTGATGGCTATAACAAATGGCCACAAAAGAGGTGGCATAATGTATTCTCACCATTGTGGACCCAAAGTTGTAACTGAGATTTTGCCAGAGCTATGCTTTCACCAAAGACTATTTATTGGAATTTAGAAGTTTCTTCTTGCCTCTGCCGCCATCAGGTGTTCCTTGTCTTGTGGCTCCATCATAATTCCACTCACTCTCCACCTGGTCTGTGATCTCCTCCCAGGTGCCTCAGGATCTCTCTGCCTTTCTCTTATAAGACAGTCATAAGTTTAAAGGCCCCAGATAATTCCAGAAGACCTCATTTTAGGATTCTTAACTAGATTAATTGTGCAAGGACCTTCTCCCAAATAATGTCACAGTCAAATACTATGTACTTTGGACATGTGAGGTATCTTTTGTGGAGACACACTCAGTTCACTAAACCTCTTCAAAGCAGTCAGTTCAAGCTTTCTGAGGTTCAGAACTGACTTGAGTCAGTTCTGGCCTATGCTCTTGACTATAAACCATCATATATTCAACCAAGACTCATTATTCAAGAGAATGTCACACTAGCACCAAAACCAAGAGGTTCAGGTCTTGGGGTAATGGGTAGTTATGAACTGTTATAGTTCCTTAACCTCATGGGAATGTCTTCTCTATAAGGGTTTTGTGTCTGAAACCCTATACCCTTTCTCATTGACTAGAGTTGTGAGGAGACTGAGGGAAAGAGCTAGCCCCTTGCAACAGAAGACAAATGGATGGTTGAGTTGATGACCCAGTTGGTAATTCCCTTGCCTTACAGCATGAGAACCTCAGTTAAATCTACAGACCCCATACAATAAAAAAATCCAGGCATGGTGGCACTCAACTGTAATCCCAGCACTGGGGGGTGAGGATAGGGAGGAAGAGACAGTTAAATCTACAGACCCCATACAATAAAAACAAACAAACAAACAAACAAACAAACAAAAAAAAACAGGCATGGCGGTACTCACCTGTAATCCCAGCACCGGGGGTGAGGATAGGGAGGAAGAGACAGGTGGATCCCTGTAGCATCTTAGGCAACCAGACTAACCTACTTGCTAAGTTCTGGGCCAGGTGGGCAGTGTCTGCAGAATGTCACCCCATGTTGTTCTCTGGCCTTCTGACCATGTGCATGTATACCCCCACACATGAACACACATCCCCATTTTGTAAAAAAACAAATGAGGGATAACCACAGTTTAATATGTTAAATCTCCATGCCTGTGGGCTATTTCAGTCATCTCCTTCAACCTCACTTTATTCCACAACCTGGCAGATGTAGTTTCCAGTGGGTTGGGGACTGAGGTGCCTACAGTACTTCTCAAGCACAGTGATTGTGTCTGCTTTGTTCTGAGTGGGCTAACCATGGGCAGAACATAGCCCCAGGAACACCTTAGAGGGGTGAACGCTTTGCAAGTCAAGAGACCCATGCTTCAACTCAACAGTAGCCACAGCTACAAGGCCCTAGGAGAAGAGTGAAGTGGTACCAAGGTACACAGGAAGACTGCACTGATGATGACTATGACTACATTGAACATGTTCTAGAATGCATCAAGGTGCCTCAAACGATGGCGTGTAAGAGGTTCATAAGTAAATTTGACTCTGACCGGATAAATAAACAAACAAACACAAAATAATCAGGCTTTTGGAACCATGTCAAATGTCAGCTGTGTTGTTGAGGCTAGAATCCTAATTGCTTTTTGGTTAATATGTATTCCTCTTCTCTAATGAATTAATGGATTCAGTATGTAGTGCTGGTTGGTATGTGAAAATCCTAGCAGAACTTGCAATAATCAGGTATGTATGAACTGAGGACTTTGGGATTATTCTGTGAGGGAGGGAAGACCTTGAGTAGGTAGAATCCAGGCTAGCTGCAGCCTGGATTCCAGACTCTGTACATATATGTGCTTGCACGTAGCTTGATGCATGAGGAAGTGGTCCCTGGGGGTTGGTATCTGGTGTCAACGGAAGCAGCTGGCCAGGAGGATTTGGTTTCACATCTAATTTCACTTCTGGCCCATGAGAGTCTATCAAGTAATTCCTTAAACATATTAGGAAAGGAATCTTTATGTCTCTAAATGAGCCCTTCTGCCAGGGCCCTGGGTGGGTCCACAGACCTGAGCTTCAGTATTGCCCATGTTGTGGCACTCATAAAGCCTAAGGATTGACTTGCTGATGACAGGACAGATAGCCTTACCCTTCTTATAGGATGCTAGGCCAGAAAGCAGCTCCGGGGGCCTTATGCTTTGTTGTTCTGGCTGTGATTTGAATTATGCTGGCTGTCCTTACTGCCCTTCCATTGGACAAACACAGGTTTACTCCATTCCCCTGGTCTCCCTTAATTCCTTTCCTGAACACAATTTCCCAATCAGTCGCTTGTGTGGGTGTTATAGTGGAGAGAAGAGGGTTGGGTTTAAATTCAGCTAATTTGTTCATCTCCTCCTAGATCTTCCATCACTTCACTTTAGCCTGGAGTGTTTTTATAAATAAGACAGAAAGAGTAAAATCTGCTTTGATCCTTATACATGCAAAGATGACATTTTTAAATGAAACACGTCTTGTGAAGCTTTTTGTGACCATGAAAGTACTGTCCAAAGATGATCATTTATATATTTTTGCCTGGGCCTGAATACTCAGACAGTTGGGTGTGTCTAGAATGTCCTAAACAGGTACAAAGAAAAGGTGGACAGCTCTTTTAGAGAGAAGGTGGAAGAATCCTGGGCAAGTGGAAAAGACCATAAAAATGATCTAGAGCCTCTCTCATAGATGAGGATGCTGAGGTCAGAGGTTTAAGGCCTGTTCCCTATTCCTGCTGCTCCAGTCACTTTCCTGACCTCCTAATTCTGATAGCATCAACTATAGAGACCTCATCCATAGATTTGCTTGTCACCAGCTCTCTTGTCTATTTCCTCATTCTCTAGACTCTTGGCCTCTGAAGAGCTGAAAGAGATGGGATGGTCAGTGTGCCCAGAGCATTGTTGGTGGTGAAGTATACAATGAACAATGCTCTGGAGTTTTCCAATTCAGCAGCCTGGCTGCCTCTGCTATATCTTTTCAATTTGGGGAGGGTGTAAATCTTGCACAGTTGTCCTTTATTTAATTTTTTTTTAAAAAAACATTTTAATTGTTTTTTACTTCAAGACATCTCTGTATAGAAATTCCCAACAGAGACCTGCCTGTCATTTCCTATTCCACTTCTAGGAAATTAGGAAAGCAGAAGATTGCTAACAGGTCAGCGAGTTAGTCCCCGGGAAGGTGTGAGAGAAGAGAGCTCCATCAGGTCATACACTGGGCTGGCATATTTATGGTTGTGTGTCAATGATGGGCCCAGAGGAGACCCTTGGAAAATATCTGTTAGATGAGAGATGGATGAGTGATTGGTCCCTTTAGAATATCGACAGATATCAAGCTACAAAGAGATTAAATAAACAAATAAATAAATGGAAAAAAAACAAGTTAAATGAGTAGCACAACAGCAAGATGATTATTTGAAAGACACATCTATGATTCTTCAGTGTTCTGAAAGAGGGACAAGGGCCATCGGATCACACAAGGATGTGGCAGATTTTTGTCTGTCAGTGGCACTCCGAATATCTTGTTGGGTTTCCATGCAGATGGAAAATGGGGTGAGGGAGCCAGTGCAGTTGTTGTGGGAATGAGTGAACCATCGGTGAAACTGTAAATATGCTAGGGACCCCCACTGTGATGCTGACAGATGCCCTCCTGGCAAGCTCAGATGAGAGGACTCATGGAATCCAGGTTTCAAATTAGAGTCACCTGAGCCCAGTCAGGGAACTGCCATCCTTCTGATGGAATGGAAAAGAGAAGTGGGGGGGAAGGGGGAGAGGATGAGCCGGGGAAAATCTTTGTAGCTGAGCCTACCTGACTTTCCTCAGTGGGAGCTGTATGAATAGTGTTTCATGTCAAGACGATGTAGTTAAAATGCAGACTGCTGATCCATGGTCTCAGAATTCCAGAGGCGTGGTCTGTGCCCGTGGACCACTCATCTTCCCTCCCTTTGATCTATCACTTATGTAGAGAAAGGCTTTTATGTGTGGTTCCCATACAATGGGTAATTTAGTTCATTCCATTATGAAAAAGTTGAAGTCTAGTACATTTGCTTCAGTTTTTCTTCAAAGTACTTAGGAATGTATTACCCTCATATACTTTAGGTAGCCTGAACACGTTTGTCCTGGTTGTTTATAATAGCATTTTTGAACTCCTTTTAGTCAGCTCAAAGGAAGTTGCAACTTACTAAAATAAAATAAAGGATGAAAGCATGCACTCTGTCAGTGTGCACAGTTCCTGGAGACAGGTAATGTGAAGGGAATAGACTGATAGGACTATTAGAAACTTAGTCTAATAGTTTGTGACCAAAGGTGGCTTATTTTTTTTAATAATTGAAACTGGTACATTTTTGTGCCTGTTAAATTTCAAGTACACTTGTGGTTCTTTTATGCAAACAACATAACCTAAGCTTAAGTCCCCACACTTCCAAGTTCTGCCCAAAGCATGCATACACTATGCTTCTGAATTCAGTTTGCTTTCTTGGTTAATTTATAAGCAGCATCCAAGGAGTTAACCACATAGTATTTATCTGAGACGTGGATTTGACTGTGTCTGAGTAATGGGCCTGCTCCCAGGAAATTCCAAGTTCATCACACTCAGGGGAACCACTGGAACCGAGTGCTAGTAACATTTGAGCCAGAAACCGCACAAGCCAAACTTTTATTTTAAAATGATTTCAAAAGCTTTGAGGTTAGTGAAAAACAAACAAACAAACAAAAAAACTCTTTGTATTTCATTTATCAGAAGAAATGTCACACAAACTGGTATTTATACATGAGAGAATATGCCTTTCAATAACTGGCTGAATTACTCTTAGCCTTTGGAATAGACATATTTTTTATTGCAGGAAAGCTTAAAGAAGTATAGAAATAAGAACAGGAATAATATAGTCTTGTGAGTTTTGGTTTGCTTGTAAAAGCTTGAGGGAAAAGGAAGATGATATGGTTAATATTTTCTGCTGCTATATCAAAATACCTCAAACTGTGTAATTTATAAAGAACAGAAATTCATTTTGTTTGTGGTTCTGTGGTCTGGCAAATCCAAGAGTGTGGTGCTGGCATTTGGTTGCATTGTCAAGGGCCTTTTCGCTGCCTCATCACCTTGTAGAGAACATTACATGACAAAGCAGAGCAAAAGCACTAGGCTGAGTTTCTCTTCCTTTTCATTACAATGCCATCAAGACAACTTCACCCTCCTGACCTCATCTAATCCCAATTACCTCTCAAATACCTCATCTCTAAGTTTCATTAACATATAAATTTGTAGATTAAATTTCCAACTGAGAAACTTTCCAATAGAACGCCTTCCAAGATGCATAAAATGGAGGTGGCTTGGTATCTTCACCTCTCTGAGTGAATGGAGTCATCATGTGTGATTGTTGTGCTTGAGCAACTTTTGATGTCTCTTATCCCCCTCTTTGATTTATAGGCTTTTTACCTCAAAGCAAAACAACCCGAAGGGTTACTATATGAACCAACTTGTTGTAGAATTGAGGTGATAAGTGTTTCTCTTTTTGAATAGGAGAGAACAAGAAATTAAGAACACATACTCAGGGTATAAAATCTTCACAGAACACCAGGAGACCTAATTATTAAAGGGAGATGTGGTAAAATTTTAACATAACTTCTGCTTTAATTCTGAAAGGCTTTAAGGCAAAGCATGTACATGCCTTATACAGCTCCCTCAGCATAAGAGGGAGGAAAAAATATAAACATTTTTATACTTCTCCATATTAGTGGTCTTCATGGTACTCAAAAAATTTTAGTGACATAGTAACACAGCAATGAACTTGAGACATACACATATTTTTCTTTTAACCTCTCCTCCCTTTCAGACAGGCTGTTAGGCAGTATATGTTCCATTTTGTATAGAGATAGGGCATATTAAAATTCATAAATTTCCCATAAAGGAAAAGAGTAGCTCATCAGGCAGGTGGGAACTCGGGGCTCTCCATTTAAAGTGGTCTTGAAAATTCAAGACTAACCCATTGAGAAAGAGACAGGGTTCAGAGGTAAATGAAGCAATGTTTGATTAGGCAGAGAGGACTCCCATCTTGGTGACCATTTCATGGCCCCAAGATGCTCAAGAAAGGTGAAACTGAGTTGCCAGAAACCTTTTAGACATTAGTGACAGATAGTTTTGGAGAACAGATACCCTTTTCCCTTTTCCATGCAACAAACTAAGTTCCACGGATTTTGGGTGAATCTGTGAGTGAAAATATAACACAAAGAACACTAGCGTTCTCTGCTAACCCAGTCAGGTGGTGGGGAAGAAATACAGTTTTCAAAACAGTCTAACAATTTCTTGAAATAGCTCCCATTAACAGGAACTCTTTTTTGTTTATTTTTTATCTTTTTAATTTATTTTTTATTAATTACAGTTTATTCACTTTGTATCCCACCTGTAGCTCCCTCCCTCATCCATCCCAATCCCCCTCCCCCTCCCTCTTCTCCACTCATGCCCCTCCGCCAGTCCCCTGATAGGGGTGGTACTCCTCCCCTTACATCTGATCCTAGTCTATTGGGTCTCATCAGGACTGGCTGCATGTCTTCTGAGACCTGGTAAGGCTGCACCCCCCTGAAGAGGAGGTGATCAAAGAGCAGGCCACTGAGTTCATGTCAGAAACAGTTCCTTTTCCCATTACTAGGGAACCCACTTGGACACTGAGCTGCCATGGGCTACATCTGTGCAGAGATTCTAGGTTATCTCCATGAATGGCCCTTGGTTGGAATATCAGTCTCAGAAAACACCCATGTGTCCAGATTTTTTGGGCTTTGTTGCTCTCCTTGTGGAGCTCCAGTCCCTCCAGTTTTTTCTATCTACCCCTTCTTTCGTAAGATTTCCTGCACTCTGCCCAAAGTTTGCCCATGAGTCTCAGCCTCTGCCTGGATACCCTGCAGGGTAGAGCCTTTCAGAGGTCCTCTGTGGTAGGCTCCTGTCCTGTTCCCTGTTTTCTCCATCTTCTGATGTTCTTCTCATTTGCCTTTCTGAATGAGGATTGAGCATCTTACCCAGGGTCCTACTTCTTGATTAGCTTCTTTAGGTGTAGAAATTTTAGTATGTTTATCCTATATTATATGTCTAATATCTACTTATAAGTGAGTACATACTGTGCATGTCTTTCTGCTTATGTGATACCTCATTCAGGATGATCTTTTCTAGTTCCCACCATTTGCCTGCAAATTTCATGATTTCCTTGTTTTTAATTGTTGAGTAATATTGACAAGAACTCTTTTTATTTCTGTCCTTGTTAAAGTAGTTTATTCGTTGTGTCTTGTCTCTAATGAACTAGGATGGACATGATGGATTACAATGCTAACTTATACAAGGGCTAAAATGTAGCTGGAGAGACTCAGCACTTAAGAATGCTCCTTGGAAACACTCATACATATAAAATAAAAATAAATCAATCTTTAAAAACAGTTTTTAAAGTATAAAGCTCATCGTCCTTGCTCTTCAGACAGAAGTGTTGTGAAACCTGTCAATTTGGGATGTGGAATCCATTATTATGGGAATTTGAGCAGAAGTCCCCGACTAGTTACTATCAAGAAATTGATGTTTGTTTATTTATTTTTTTCTCATGCCCCACAAGTGCCAGGAACAATGTGAGATCCCATCATCTTTGCCTCATGTTCACTGGATGCCAGTCACCAGGTCTGTCCCACACTCACAGAAAGTTTTTAAGCATGTGTGTATCACACGATATCATCAAGGATCACATTAAGCTGCCATAATGGTGATTGTTTTAGTGCTCCGACTTATTTTAGGATGAGGGCATGTGATTTCTCTGTATATTTGGCTTTTTATAATAAGAAGTCTCTTGCCAAAGCTAATTCATGCTTTGTGGCACTCTGGAAGCATCATTAGAGAAGCAAAGTCCTCTGTTCTTTTTCAGATCTCAAGCTTTGCAAATCACACTAGTCTCTTAACACTGTGGAAGACCTAGAATTAAGGCTTGTCGAGTTATTCTACAATCAGCATAAAGCATGTCTTCTGAGCTATACCTTATGTTACCAATGGTTGGGTTGGTGCTGGGTCCTTGGTTCTTATTTGAGAATTACATAAAAGCACATGCAGACTGTAAAGTAGCAGGAAAGCTTTGCTCAGAGTAAAACAATAGTACAGCCGAGAAAGGAATACACTGTCAAGATAGACAGCAGATCACCTGAGAATCCTCAAGAGCCAAAGTTATTGTGTAGACCTTTACATGGGGTCCACAGGAAGGGGAATTAGCTACTAAGGGGCATGGTCTGAATTGTTTTGCATTTTTTTTTTTTTACCAAACTGTTAAGTGATATGACTGTTTCTCTGCTGCACACAGCCCTTATGTGGTGTTTTGAATGACAATAGCTCTCATAGTCTCATATATCTGAATATCTGCCCTGTAGTTGGTGGAACCGTTTGGGAAGTACGGCCTTGTTTGGAGGACATATTTTAATAGGAATGGGATTGGAGGCTTTAACAATCTACACCGTTTCTATTTAGTGTCCCCTACCTTGACTCATGCTTTTGGATCAGCATTGAGGATCTCAGCTACTTTTCTAATTCCAAGCCTACCTACATACTGCTATGTTCATGACTGTGGACCCCAAACTTCTGTTTTTTAAGTTGCCTTGGTCATGATATCTCTTTATAGCAAGAGAAAAGTACCTAAGTCACTTTACTACAACACACCAAATGTTTATAATATGCACATCTGATTATGCATAAACATAAGATGATAAATAGGGGATTTCCCCCAAAACTTTGCCTTGAGGACACAGTTTTGCCTTACTGTATATGTACATAAAACTACTGTAGGCAACATCAGCTTTGCTATTCTCATACTCAGACATAAGCAGAGAATGACTGAATAGAATAGTTTGTGGATCAAATGGAGGAAAATTTTACTCTAGCTTACATTTGGAGTGTTCATTTAGCTCCATGTAGGTGGGTTCCTAGGCTGTTAACAGGTTGCTGTTCAGAGAGGGGTGTGTAATGGGACTTGTATGTAAGGGCCCTACACTGCCAAGTGCAGTTTTAGAAGAGATACGTGTACAAAGCTCATAGAACCTGTGATGCCAGCTTGCTAAACTATTTCTTATGCTTGTCTGTCTCACTTTTATTCATAGTATGATTGTTCACAAATATTACAGAGGAAAATAGATTATTGTGATGAAGCTCACCACTCAGAGAAAAGCTGCATCTATAGATCAGATAAAGCTGCATCATCTAGATAAAGGTTGTGCAATTATAGAGTTTTTTTTTTTTTCATTTGTAGCATAGTATGTTTATGGGGGGGTTAGGGAGAGGGAGAGGAAAGGGGAGGCGAAATATCTGGTTGAGATACTAGGGTTTTGCAATAACCAGCCCTTAAAAACAACAAAATGATTTCATAGCTACCATAAGGGTGTGTCTGGAGCCAGGGTTAGAATTTTTCTTTCCTGTGAGGCCTGCCATTCACATTGTGTCATGTATCGCCTGGCAGCACCTTGCCAAGTAATTGAGCACTCCTTGTTGGGTTGTGTCCCTCCTGTTTTCATCCCTACTACTGAGTGGGTGTGTCCAGTGCCTTCCGGTTTCAAGCCCTCCTTGGCCAGTGCTATTTGCACTCCTAGAGTTCACGTCTGTCTAATTTTTTGTCTCTTTCTCTTCTGCTACCTGGTGCTGTGAGCAGGCCTGCCACAGTGTTTAACAGGAACCTCTCAGCTTATAGATGATGAAGAAATGAGCATGTGCAGCAGGTGTGTGATACTCTACAGAGCCTCAGCTCTCACAGGCCTTTCATCAGGTACCATTTGGCAAGGACATGTGATGACACTCCATCCAGATTTTCACCATTGAATGAGTCCACATCCATGAAGCTTCTTGAGGACACATGGCATGTCTTGTTGATATAAAATTTATGTTAGTTCATTGACCCATGAGCTCTCAAAACATGAGTGGTGAAGGATTTACCATTTCAGTGGAAGAACAGAAATTACATATACACATATCTGTGACAAGAGCACTTTAACATTGTGTCAGTGTTTTAATAAGGTGCTGACATGTGGTAGAGAGTATGCTGTTTAGCCTTGGATGGCCTGAGTATGAGCCTTTCTCTGCATACCAGCTGAGTAAACAGAGGCATGCTAATTAAATTCCCTTCTACACAATGCAAGTGATACTTGCAATAGTGATCCCAAAGGATTCTGTAGGGTATAATAGTACAAACACAGGAAAGGCGCCAGGCAGCCCTTGGCATTGTTTAAATGCTCAACAAATGTTTGCCTCTCAGGCAGTGTAGACACGGGAAGGCTGAGACTTCTTTGGAGCATGATTTATGCTTTATTGATTCTCTCCTTTGACAGGTATGTTTCTTGTTTTCAGACTGGAAGCTAGTGGTTGGTTGTGCATTTTAAATAATAGCTACTCAAACCACTACTAACTAACTACATGGTAAAGTGAAAGATAGCCAAGATTCTGGCTTGAGTTCCCCTGTGAACACTATGTTTAATGTTTATGGGCCTCCTTTCTTTCTCACATGTACAGAGATACTTTTAAAAATTCTCCATGGAAGGATTTGGAGAAAGAGGAACTGAGGAACTGTACTCTATTGCTGGTGGGAATGTAAACTTGTACAACCACTTTGCAAATTAGTCTGGCACTTTCTCAGACAATTAGGAATAGCGCTTCCTCAAGATCCAGCTATACCACTCCTAGCCATATATCCAAAAGATGCTCAAGTATACAACAAGAATATTTGCTCAACCATGTTTGTATCAGCCTTATTTGTAATAGCCAGAAGCTGGAAACAACCCAGATGTCCCTCATTTGTGGAACGGATACAGAAATTGTGGTACATTTACACAATGGAATACTACTCAGCAATTAAAAACAAGGAAATCATGAAATTTGCAGGCAAATGGTGGAAACTAGAAAAGATCATCCTGAGTGAGGTATTCCAGAAGCAGGAAGACACACATGCTATATAATCACTTATAAGTGGAGTGGATATTAGACATATAATATAGGATAATCATACTCTGTACACCTAAGGAAGCTAATCAAGAAGGAGGACCCTGGGTAAGATGCTCAAACTTCATTCAGAAAGGCAAATGAAACAGACATAGGAAGAGGGAGAAAACAGGGAACAGGACAAGAGCCTATCACAGAGGGCCTCTGAAAGACTGTCCAGCAGGGTATCAAAACATATGCTGAGACTCATAGCCAAACTTTGGGCAGAGTGCAGGGAATCTTATGAAAGAAGGGGAAGATAGAAAGACCTGGAGTTAACAGGAGCTCCACAAGGAGAGCAACAGAACCAAAAAGTTTGGACACAGGTGTGTTTTCTGAGACTGATATTCCAACCAAGGACTATGCATGGAGATAACCTAGAACCCCTGCACAGAAGTAGCCCATGGCAGATCAGTGTCCCAGAGGGTTCCCCAATAATAGGAACAGAGACTGTTGCTGACATGAACTCACGGGCTGGCTCTTTGATCACTTCCACCTGAGGGGGGAGGCAGCCTTACCAGTCCACAGAGGAAGACAAAGAAGCCAGTCCTGAACAGACCTGCTAGACTAGGACCAGTTGGAAGGAGAGGAGGACCTCCCTTATCATTGGACTGGGGAAGGGGCATAGGAAAAGAAGAGGGAGGCAGGATGGGATTGGGAAGGGATAGGGAAGCAGGCTATCGCTGGGATGCAAAGCGAATAAATTGTAATTAATAAAAACAAAATTAAAATTAAAAAAATTCTCCATGGCAAACAAACACATTGAACTGCTTAGGCTGGTTCCAGACACACAATACAGTCATAATAAATTCTTTTTACTTTTCATTATACTTAGGATGGCAATCCTCAGCTGTGGTCTCATTCCAAATGATTCCCATGACATCTTCGTTCACAAAGTCCTAAGTCCCAAGGAATAATGCACCTACGGCGAGTTTATGTGAGGGATGGGAGTGTAGAGAAGCCAACATTGTCAGAATTCATCTCTCTTGACATTCCCACTTCCTTCTCATACTTTCTGCATGTCTAGTCAAAGACATCAACTTAGCAAGTTATATTAGGAATCACGTTAACCATTATAGCAAAGTCCACAAGAAAAAAATCAAGTAGGAGGTGGAGGAGATAGTTTAGTTGAGAGAGCGCTTGCCTTGGCAGCATGATGACTGGTGTTCAGTGTCCAGGACCCACATAAAAACCATATGAGAATAAAAGAACACAAGCACTGCAACAAAAATAGTTGGGTAGTGTATGTTTCTAATCCCAGTGTCCGGAGAAGGAGATTGGTGGATCTCTGGGATCACTGGTCCAACCAGGCTAGCCTACAGAGTGAGTTTCAAGCCAAGGGAGATGCTATCTCAAAATAAATAGATAGATAAAAGAATGGCAGCTCATAAGGAATCACACCCAAGTCCTCTTGCCTCCACATAAGCCTTCACACAGTACACACGTGCATGACTTAATGACAATGATGAAGATAGACAGCCATCTGAATCTGTTTAACTTCCTCTTTTTGAAAAGAAAAAAAACTTTTCTGTGTGATCGAGAGAAAGAGAGAGAGAGTGAACGAGAGAGAAAAATGTGCATATACATATGTGTGCCATGGCCTGTGTTTAAGGTCAGAAGACAAATTACAGGAGCCAAGTCTCTTCTTTTCCCATACAGGTCCTTCTTGAGATCAAGAACTTAGGTCATTAGGCTTGGCCGCAAGTGACTCTACCTATTGAACCACCTTGTACACTCCCCTTTTTCCTCCAAGACTGAAGAAAAATGATGCCTCTATGTGAAGCAAACATACATGCACATAGAGCTCAGGCTGTTAACACAGCCCATGGACTAAGGAGTGTGAGTCTCAGCTGACCAGGATAGAGCAGCTTTCCAGAACCTCCCAAACTTGATGTGTTCCCTGCCACATTGAGAGATGGTTCTGTGCTCTGAGCCCAAATCTCTCCTCTTTCTGATGAGGGTTTCCTTTTGCCCCCGGTGCCAGCACTGTCACTTATTTACAAAGATAAGCTATTGACATTTGTGTGGGCATTATTTTCTGCTCAGAAAACAAACAAACAAACAAACAAAAAACAGAGGTTTTTCTGGCATATCTTAACATATCACTCAACCAGTGAAGAAATGCCTGCCGACCGTCATTGAATTTGCTACCTACCCTAAACCTCACATGCCTTCCTGCTTGAGCCACACGGTTCTTCTTGAAGCTCTAGTACTGCCAGGTCTGGGAACTGTGTTTCAGAAGGTAACATACAAGCAAAAGTACTTACTTGAGGGTGCTTATTTGCTTTTAGGCCTCCCCTTTTTATCTTGTTAAAAACAGGAGGACATGACTTGAGTGTGTTTATCTTTTCTTTCCAATTATTTAGTACACAGTCATTTTACAGAGTGAGCAAATGGACACATTAGTCAAAAAATGATGAACAGTAAAAAAAAAAGACAGTGGCTCAGTAGCTAGAGTAGAAGAGAATGCAGCAGTGGAGTTGGGTCCAGAGAGGGCAGGCTTGTCACCCTGCACTCTGGATGCTGAAGCAGCAGGATATTGGCCAACTCACATTAGCTCACCCCAGAAAAAATATGGAAGGAGTGTTTCAGGGACCATTCTTCTCCATGTTTATGTTGACAGCTTCTTTGCTTTAAGTCACTTGAAACCAGGTATAATGACAAGGTATGATTTTAGTTTCTTCCAGGCCTTTTGATATAATACTTCGTAGTTTGGTCATCATAAATTGGAATGTCTACCACATAAAACATTTCTCTTGGTGAAGGGGTCCTGACTGGGTAGTCAATGTTTCTTCACACTGTGGCTGATAATTCAGGCTTGGCTTCAGTATCCTCTGCTCTAAAAATTGATATATCTCTGTTTCCTGATGGTGGGTAAACTTTGCCCTCAATTTGGGCAGTGAGGTTCACTGAGGGGACCAAGGGAAGTTATTGAAGAGCTCTGAGTAACTTGTGAGAGGTTCTTTATGGAATGAGATACCTTTGAGGCATGGCCTATGAGTGCTTTTTTATTCTCTACTTCTCTTTTTCCATTACTCCACCAGAAATTTGCATGTTCCTGGTCCCTCTCTGATATGAGTAAAAGAAAGAAAAGTAGTTTTCTGATTTGTTTATATAAATTTAAAGCATACTAGCTTGGAGGAGTACACACACATCTGTAATAGTCATAAGTCAGAGGCAGGAGGGTCACAAATTCAAGGCAAACCTTGGCTATATGGTGAGTGACAGGACATCTTAAGCTACATAGTTGTTCTCTGTCTCAAAAATTCAAAAGCAAAAAAAATAAAAGAGAAGCAGTTTTTTTTTTCCTAAATAATTTCCAATTACCTCTTTAAGAATACTGTGTCTCTGAAAGAAAGTCATAAAAATTGACCAATAGGACATGTTTCTTCTTATATGGAGGCCAATTGTGTTGGATATGAGCCCAGAGCTATGTTTGCATAGAACCCTGATGAGGTTTTTTTTGTAAATTTATTTATTTTTATTAATTACAGTTTATTCACTTTGTATCCCCTCATAAGGCCCTCCCTCCTCCCCTGCCAGTCCTATCCTCCCTCCTCTTCTTCACCCATGCCCCTCCCCAAGTCCACTAATAGGGGAGGTCCTCCTCTCCTTCCTTCTGATCTGAATCTATCAGATCACATCAGGAATGGCTGCATTGTCATCTTCTGTGGCCTGGTAAGGCTGATCTCCCCTCAGGGGGAGGTGATCAAAGAACAGGCCAATCAGATTATGTCAGAGGTAGTCCCTCTTCCCATTACTATGTAACCCACTTGGACACTAAGCTGCCATGGACTACATCTGTGCAGGGATTCTAGGTTATCTCCATACCTGGTACATGGTTAGAGTATGAGTCTCTGGGAAGACCCCTGTGTTCAAATTTTCTGTTTCTGTTGCTCTCCTTGTGGGGTTCCTGTCCTCTTCAGATCTTACTATTTCCCACTTCTTACATAAGATTCCCTGCACTTTGCCCAACAGTTGGCCATAAGTCTCAGCATCTGCTTTGATAGTCTGCAGGGTAGAGCCTTTCAGAGGCCCTCTGTGGCAGGTTCCTAGGTTGTTTCCTGCTTTCTTCTTCTGATGTCCACCCTCTTTGCCTTTTGGGATGGGGATTGAGCATTTTAGTCAGGGTCCTCTCTCTTGATTAGTTTATTTAGATGTATAGGTTTTAGTAGGTTTATCCTATATTATATGTCTATATGAGTGAGTATATACCATGTGTGTCTTTATGTTTCTGGGACAGCTCACTCAGGATGATCCTTTCCAGGTCCCACCATTTACCTGCAAATTTCATGATTTCCTTATTTTTCATTGCTGAGTAATACTCCATTGTGTAGACGTACCACAATTTCTGCATCCATTCTTTAGGTGAGAGGCATCTGGGCTGTTTCCAGCTTCTGGCTATTACAAATAAAGCAGCTACAAACATGGTTGAGCAAATGTCCTTATTGTGTACTTGAGCCCCTTTTGGATATATGGCTAGGAGTGGTATAGCTGGATATTGAGGAAGCACTATTCCTGGTTGTCTGAGAAAGCGCCAGATTGATTTCCAGAGTGGTTGTACAAGTTTGCATTCCCACCAGCAGTGGAGGAGGGTTCCCCTTTCTCCACAACCTCTCCAGCATGAGTTGTCACTTGAGATTTTCATCTTGGCCATTCTAATGGGTGTAAGGTGAAATCTCAGGGTTGTTTTGATTTGCATTTCCCTAATGGCTAATGACGTTGAGCATTTCTTTTTTTTTCTTTTTTTTTATTAATTACACTTTATTCATTTTATATCCCCCCATAAGTCCCTCCCTCCTCCCCTCCCTATCCCACCCTCCCTCCCCTTTCTGCATGCATGCCACTCCCCAAGTCCACTGATAGGGGAGGTTCTCCTCTTCTTTCTGATCTTAGTCTATCAGTTCTCATCAAAAGTGGCTGCATTGTCCTCTACTGTGGCCTGGTAAGGCTGCTCCCCCCTCAAGGGGAAGTGATCAACGAGCAGGCCAATCAGATTATGTCAGAGGCAGTCCCTCTTCCCATTACTATGTAACCCACTTG
>NW_026596046.1:7438396-7468841 GCF_907164565.1 Psammomys obesus
CAAGTGGGTTACATAGTAATGGGAAGAGGGACTGCCTCTGACATAATACTGATTATTTTTAAGTTAATTTTGTATCTAGACATTTTCCTGAAGATGTTTATAAGCTGTAGAAGTTATCTGATAGAATTTTGGGGGTCTCTTATGTATACTGTCATTATCATGTGCAAATAGTAAGATTTTGACTTCTTTCTTTCCAATTTGTGTCTTCTTGATCTCTTTTAGTTGTCTTATTACTCTCGCTAGAAATTCAAGTATTATACTGATTAGATATGGAGAGAGTGGGCAGCCTTGTCTTGTCCCCAATTTTAGTGGAATTGCTTTAAGTTTCTTTCTATTTCATTTGGTGTTGGCTATTGACTTGCTGTGTATTGACTTTATTATGTTTAGGTATTTTCCTGATATTCCTGATCTCTTTTAAGAAGTCTTTATGAAGGGGTGTTAGTTTTTTTCAAAGGCTTTTTTCAGTGTCTAATGAGATGAACATGTAGATAAAAAGGGCAACCTACAGAATGGGAAAATATCTTTACCAACCCCAAATCCAACCGAGGGTTAATATCAAAAATTCACAAAGAACTCAAGAAATTAAACACCAAACAAACCAAATAACCCAATTTGAAAATGAGGCACAGAGCTAAGCAGAGAATTCTCAACAGAAGAATCTCTAAAAGCCAAGAAGAGCTTAAAGAAATGTTCCAAGTTCTTAGTCATCATGGAAATGCAAATCAAAATGACTCTGAGATTCCATCAGAATGGGTAAGATCAAAATCTCAAGAAAGTGAGTCCAGGACAACTAGAGCTACACAGAGAAACTCTACCTCAAAACAATAACTAAATAACAACAAACAAATAAACAAAACACATACATACACATAAAAAACAACCAAAGAGAAAACCTCAAGCAGTAGTAGCACATGCTGGCAGGGAAGTAGAGCAAGAGAAACACTCCTCAGCTGCTGGTGAGAGTGCAAACTTGTACAATAACTTTGGAAAGCAATCTGGTGCTTTCTCAGAAAATAGATTTACTTCAACACTCAGCTATAACTCTCCTGAGCATATACACAAAAGATGCTCCACCACGCCACAAGGAGAGTTGCTCAACTATGCTCTCAGCAGCTTTCTTGGTAAAAGTCAGAAACTTGAAAGAACCTAGATGTCCCTCAACAGAAGAATGGATGAAGAAAATGTGATACATTTCCACAATGGAATACTACTCAGCTAGGAAAAATTAAGACATCACCTGGGCATGGCAAAGTCCTTTAATCCTAGCACTCAGGGAGGCAGAGGCAAGCATATTTCTGTTAGTTTGAGACCAGCCTGGTCTACAAAGTGAGTCTGTAACAGCCAAGGCTACACAGAGAAACCCTGTCTCAAAAAACCAACCAAACCAACAAAACTCAAAACAAAACAAAAACCCAGAACTAAGATATCACACTATTTGCAGGCAAATGGATGAAACTAGAAAATATCATCCTGATTCCTCACCTAGGCTCAGAAAAACACAAATAGTATATACTCACTTATAAGTGGATATGAGCCATAAAGTACAGAATTACCATGCTACAACCCAAAAGGTAAGGAACAAGGAGGGCACAAGGGAGGATGCTTGAATCAGAAGGAGAATACAATGGATATCTGTGGTAGATGGCCGGAGGGAACATGATGGGAGAGGGGCGTGGAGGGTAAGGGGGTGGAGATCAGATTTGGAGAGCAGGGGGGAAAGGACTAGAAAAGAAAATGAAAAAAGAGAAAAGAGGCAGGGGAGCATCTCTGAGACAGGGGAGGATTCTGGGAGTCTGTGGGGTGACCCTAGATGAGACTCCTAGCAGCAGGGGATATGGAGCCTGAAGTTGCCACCCCCAGTAGCTAGGTGGAACTTCCAGTGGATGGAAGAAGGAGGACATCAATCTGCCCCAAAACCTTTGATCCAAATTTTCTCTTCCCTACAAGAAGTGTAGCAATAAAGATGGAGCAGAGATTGCTTGAAGAACTGGCAAACCAATGACTGGCCCAACTTGAGACCCATTTTTTGGGAGAAAGCCAACTTCTGACACTATTAGTGATACACTGCTATGCTTGTAGACAGGAGCCTAGCATAACTCTCTTCTGAGAGGCTTCATCCAGCAGTTGATGGAAACTGATATAGAGAAACACAGCCAAACAACAGCTCAGAGAGTCTTGTGGAAGAGAGGGAAGAAGGACAGAGGGAGCTGGAGGGGTCAAGGACATCACAAGAAGACCTACAGAGTCAACTAACCTGGGCCCAAGGGGGCCGAAGAGACTGACCCACCAACCAGAGAGCATCCGTGCTACATATGGCTCCCTACACATATGTAGCACATGTGCAGCTTGGTATCATGAGGGTCCCCTAATAATGGGAATAGGGGCTGTCTCTGACTCTGCTGCCTGACTCTGAATTCCTTTCCCCTAGCTGGGCTGCCTTGTCTGGCCCCAGTGGGAGAGGATTCGCTTAGTCCTGCCAAGACTTGATGTACCAGTGTGGGTTGGTACTCATGGAGGCCTTCTTTTAGGAGAAGGGAATGGGGGAAAAGAAGGAGGGGGTATGAGAGTGGGACTGGGAGAAGAGGAGGGAGGGAGCTGAGATCAGGCTGTAAAGTGATTAAATAAATTATTGGGAAAGAATGTAACCCTGGGAACATACATGCATTCTTAGCTCCTCAATGTCCAACAAGCCTCAAAAGCCTCTAAATACGGGCTTTGGTTTCACACTCCACATACACCTGGCACACCCCACATCTACAAAGGTATTGGAGAAAAGCAAATGTCAAAGACGGGGCTTAAGTTAAAAATGCACTTACTTTTTGAACTCGATCATAATCTGACCACTAGGGTTCTTAGAAGCGTCTTAATCTACATTAAAAAGAAGAAAGGTTTTAATGGTTACCACATGGAAAGAGATGCAAAATAGTGACATTCTTCCGGCATGTTCCCTAGAGGTTTAAGCTTTTTTTTTTTTTTTCTGGACTTGGCATGAGAGCCCCTCACATTTTGTGCAGAGTTCACAGCTGTTTGAGCTTAGGATGTAATTACATTTCATTATCAGTGTCAGATAAAACACACACAGCCTTGCTGGCCCATGTAAAACCCACAGTGATGGGGAAACTGAAGTTGGCCATGAAAAGTTACACTTGGAGATACAACTTTGATCCTTTACAAAAGATGTTCCTCATCATGAGACTTCCCTGCATGCTTCTCAGAGGGAGTTACAGTAGAGACACTGGATGTGAGAATATGGGAAGATTTATGTGACAATTCTGAGCAAGATTTATTTTGATAAAGTACACTGTATCAATATGTAAAAATCTAATAAATATCCGTCTTTAAAGAGGGGACTGCTCTAATTTTACTGTTTCAGAGAAGAGGTTTGGCAAAAAGTCAGAATGTGCATTAAAAACACACTTTCAAGAAGTCTAATAAATAAAGCCTTTGAAATATGGCTTCCTAGTGAAAGGCATTTTAAATCATTTTGATAAAGAATCTAAATTAGATCTTTAAATAAGAAAGGCGAGTCCCCTTAACTTATTATTTATAGATGGTTTGGAAATAAAATCTATGCAGACTGATTTTTTTTTCTTCCATTCTTTGTAAGAAAACTGTATTGTCAAGTTTTAACAGCCCACATAGTTAGCTGGAGAATGTTCTCATTCAGAAGGGAGGTAGTGGTCACGGGGATGGTTTCAGAGCACTTGAGATGTTCTGGGCTCTGTGTAGACCTGTCTGAAACATCTTTACCTTATTTTGCCCTGGGCCAAGAAATTAGAGCCCTGGATAGAGTGCATGCTGCAGGTTAGTTGTGTGGTCTTGAGCAAACTTGCTTTTCTGTGCTTTCATCATAAATGAGACCAGTATTAGCATCAGACTAATAGGCTATTGGAAAGTTAATTGATTTTTGGTTGTTGAGAGTGCTTGCCAGTATGTTGGGTCCACAGAAATAGACAAGGAATCCTAACTCAGAACAGAATTATTCTCTTCATACTGAGGCTCTGAGACTGAGAATGATTTAAAGCATGTAGTTGGTTGTTGATAAAGACTGGACTCAAGCTCTAAGTGTCAGATATGTTTGGAAATATGCCCACATCTGTGCTCACTTACAGTCATGCTCCTTATCACTTCCATCTCAGACATACTGTCAGGGATTTATTCTGTCATACTGTGTGTGCCCGTGCCTTCGTGTGTATGTGTGTGTGTGTGTGTGTGTGTGTGTGTGTGTGTGTGTGTGTGTGATCTCTACGGCATATTTCATATAATGTAGTATATTGGTTGGTCACCTAAAGGTTTTCTATTAGCCATTATGTATTGAATTACATAAAACATAGAATATATATTATAGACAGGTTCTAACGTATGATAGCTGAACATACGATTTTCAACTTTATGATGGTAGAAAAGCAGAAAAGTACTTCGATTTTTAGGATTTGATGTTTTCCTGGGATGGCAGTGTTTGGTCTGATCTTCTCTCAGGATGCTGGACCTCAGCAGCTTACCACAGCTCCCTCCGCCAAGACGTTCCAAAGGGAAACAGCTGACACTCTACTGTAGAGAGCGAAGCCAAGGCCTTTTGGATTCCAGCAGTCATTAAATTACATGAGCTCATCAACAAGATTAGTCTTAGACGATTTTGCCCAGTTTTTGGTTAGAATGAACGATCACACTTAAGAGAGACTAGGCTAAGTTATGGCGTGGATACATGCTACACCTAAGCCATACAATGGTGAAAGAGTTATTGTGGAATATTTTTTCCCCCCTGGGGAGATGCAACACACGTGTCTACTTACCCCAGATATAGAACCCATACAAGACCAAAGTAGACACACCATTAAAGTCAAGCTTGGTGAACAATGAGGTTTTTTTTATTTTTATTTTTTTAATATTAGTTACAGTTTGTTAACTTTGTATCCCTGCTGTATCCCACTCCCTCTTTCCCTCCCAATCCCACCCTTATCTCCTCCCTGCCCCTTTCCAAGTCCACTGATAAGGGAGAACCTCCTCCCCTTCCATCTGATACTGTTTTATCAGGTGTCTGCAAAGTCCTCCTCTGTGTCCTAGCAAGGCTGCTTCTCCTGGGGGGGGGGTAGGTCAAAGAGCCCGTCATCGAGTTCATGTCAGAAACAGTCCCTGTTTCCCTTATTAGGGTACCCAATACCCTTCAATACCCTACCAAGGGCTACATCTGAGCAGGGGCTCTGGGCTGCATCTGTACATGGTCCTTGTTTGAAGAAACAGTCTCATAAAAGACCCCTGTGCCCAGATATATTTGGTCCTTGTGGAACTCCTGTCCCCCCCCCCCCCCCCCCTTTTTTTTTTTTTGGTTCCCTGCATTCTGCTGTAGGTTTGGTTATGAGTCTTAATATCAAACAATGAGTTTTAATTGTGGTTACTGTAAGTGTGTAAATATGTGTGAAGGGGTTACATACAGGAGCCGAAATGACTCAAAGACAGCTGCATCACCCATGCCCATCCCAGCACAGATAACAGCTCACAAGAACTGGGAACATGGAGCTCACTGTTAAACAGTCAGGCAGCTCAACAGGTGGAAAGCATCTTTCCAAGGTGGTTCAGTTGGTCTGAGCTTTTCCCATGAAGCTCAGCCTGTCTCGGCTCCTTCCAGGCTACTTGGGTGCTTTGCTTAGGAGTGAGGGCTTGTCTCAAGGTCTTCTTTGCAGCTTGCCTCCTCTCTGCTTCTTTCAGGTAGCTGAGCTTTTTCTGGGCAGTCTTTACTGTTTACTCATAGGGAGAGAGGGGACTAGTGAATCTGGTTAGTTTCAGTGACTTCCTGAACTTATTTTGAGCAGTTTACTTTCTGTTTTCAGGTCCTTCCTTTAAGGATGGATGTTTTAATCTGGGAGGAAAGTGCTTTACAAGAGTTAAGCCAGTCACTTCCTGTAGACTGAGTCATTTTGAGAAACCTAGCTTTTCTACTACACTCCATTAGCTAAGGCAGAATTTCAATTTACTGGAGTTCTTCATTTCCTATATATTTTGGATAACTGAACAACCACCCAAGTCAAGATTAGCCAGGGTATTGCTGATGGTGGTTTGTGCTGACAGCACACATCTTGGTCAAGTAGAAAGAGTGTATGTGACTGTCATCCTCTGTTGAGTGACAATTCTTTCCTTGCTATTTACTAGCTGAGTGATTCAATTGTGCCATGAAACATGTTAATACCCAGTGGCTATCTCTGCAAGAGGGAGATTGATTTTTCCATGCAATTTGCATGTTTACATGCCCCAAGCTTTGTGTATGACATAGTCTCCATGTGTATACAGGCAAAGAGCATCTGTGCAAGGGAGTCATGGAGAGAGGCAAAGCTCCCTTTTTTTTGATAATTTCATGCACAGTCAAATATTAACACAGGAACTACAACTCTCCAGTCTTTCTGTAGACTCTCTTAGAAAGGGATAAGATTTGGACTGGATAAAAAGATGCTAGTGGCTATGGCTGGTTGGAGCCTCTCTGGGTTAGGTAGCAGACATTTTAGAACCTCTCCTCTAACTAGTGTGAGATCAGCTATCCTTGTCCTTGTGTGGTCCAAATGAGCTCAGAATTCCCTGTACAGCCTCCAAGCTCTGCTTCTTTTGAAGGTAACACTCTGCTCCCCAAAAGCAAATGGTTTGGTGGAGACCAGAGGCTGCTGTGCTGCTGTGTGGAAAGGAACTGAAATTCAGTCTTATACTTAGTCACCCCTACCAGGCATTGATTTAGAAGACACTAGACTAAATATTTCACTAGGGTCAGGGTGTCACATAGATTATCACATTCCTTTATGGACTTTATAAATGCTTCTTGCAGTGACATCAGCCATTTGTCATTGCCAAACGGTGATAAACTGGAAACTGAGAGTTTGTGTTTCTGACTTAAAACGACTTCTGTGTGTACACAGGAGCACAGACTGAGTGAGACATGTCTTTGCAAAAGATAGCTTCAACTATTTTAAAGTGAGTTTTTATTTCTCTTAAGTGCTGTCTAGAATCACTGAGGCTTTATTTCTGGGGCCTTTGCCTTTTAGACTTAATAGCATATTGCACTAAGGAAGGCAACTTCTTCATTTTCTTGGATAATCATACTCAGGCAGGTGTCAAGGGCCAGTGTTTTTTATATTAAGGCAATCCGTATCTGTTCATATTCCCTGCACCCAGTGAAAATGAAACTGCATCCTTGATGAATAAATTGTATTTTTCTGCAAGAGGAGAGACATTTGGTAAGACAGTGAAATGTCAGGAAAAATCACGTTCAAAACCTCCTCTGAAATTAAAAGAATGCCATGAGATGTGACATTCTTAACTTCCTCACTCCTCAGTAATTGTTAATTAGATTAATTACTGTCTGGTAAGCTGAGCTGCAAACTTTCTTTTCACACACTTAGACATGAGGTCAGCTCCTCTGCCTGCTAGGGACCGATCTCGGGGCCTCGGAAGCAGTTGCAGGAGGACCTGTAGCTGTAAGTGACTGCAGACACTGGCAAAGAGAAAAAGAAATGTCTCACAAGTGTTCGAGGGTCTGTGCCTCCGCCACCACCCTACTTCAAGATTAAATTAAAGCATTCCTCTCGCTCCAGTCTCTAATCTCCAAGAGTGTCTCAATAAATGGCTTGAGATCTTAGCCCTTCTAAGAAATGAATCATATTTTCTCTGTCATATTTGATTGCTGTTGACTATTAATTCAGCCTGTATCGATCTCAAGTCCATATTTCTTACTGTTTAGATGGAAAATTATCTCATGCTATTAAAATGCCACTAAGTTTCAGAGGCCCTTACAATCCCTGGTCCAGAGGCCAAGTTCTTCCTTGTGGAGCATGGCAGGATTCAGTATTTAAACCCGACTTTTATCTCTTAATTTCTTGTTTCTTTCTCATTGTGGGTATGCAGAGACTGTTTTATTATCTTAGGCAGGAGATGGAGACATGGTGCCTAAATAGAACTGAAAGACAGAACATCTCTGTGGAGAAGCTTGCCAGATTATCTTGTTCTGATCTTTTTCTCTGGGCCTGGAAACATACACACACACACACACACACACATATGTATATAAAGAACCTTGTTTAAAAGGCTTCTTGATAATGAGATTTCTTTTTTTCAATTTTCTTCAAAATGTAGACAACGTGAAAAAGGGAGACTTGGAAATTGTATTAGGGTTTCTCCAATTACCCATATAATATGTATTGATTGTAGAGAATGTGGACCAGTATGAGAAATGTAAATAAGGAAATAAAACCTGTCCACTTATGTGTTATTGTCATTAACCTCTGTATTTTAGCAGAGATAACACGCTGTGCATAAGAACATTGGCTCTGATGCTTTCTGTTTGGAGTGTCACTTTACGTGACACTTAGTGGCTGAGTGACCCTGTGTTGTTTGCTCACCTTTTTCCAGGTCATTATTGCTAACTTTAGAGATGATCTATTTGGAGAATTCACCCTGGGGTCTAGCATATTGGATGCCTTTGGTTTGTGCAGCTGCTGACACAGTCCTAAGAGTCCTTCCCTGAGCAGGTACATAATTACACATGTGTGACAATGGCTTGCAAGCATTGGCCTGTCAAAAAAAGTTTGAACATGTATTTTATATATTTCCTATATCGAGCCTCTGGATTTAAGGCACTTGTCACACAGCTGTACTTTGTTGAATCAACAGTAGTTTATACTATTGCATAAACCGTAAGTCTGAATAGGAAACGGAAGTCTATTGTTTCCAGGAAGCTGAGACAGTGATTCCACAGTGTCTCAGAAGCCACACATGGTACCTTACGGTACACACAAGGTCAATTTGGTTTTGAACCCAAAGCTCTTATTAAAATAGAAAGTGAACAAAACTCTTAGAAGGGGAACTGAAAGTGAACTTCACCCATAGCCCACTTGGCCAGTTGTAGCAAAGAAACAGAATTCGCAATGAGTTCCCCAGTCACCATTTACAAGCTGAGTGCTAACAGAGGTCTTTCTCAAAGGACTGGCTCTATGAGATTTGGATTAATGACCTGGGCAACATGAAGCATCAACCCTGCCCAGGTTTCTGGAAAATACTTTGTCCTGGTGGGTGGAATCAGGTTAGCCACAACTTGTATTTAGCCAAGACCACTAGGGAGAACAATCATTTTCCCCTTTGAGGTGGGAGGAAGTATCCAAGCCTCACGATTGTCTCTTAATACCAACCTGGGGAAGCCAAGTGCAGTTATCTGAGTTGAAACAAAGCCAAGACCTCAGGTTAACGTCTTTGCTTTTGTAAGATGTGCCAAGGGGCCTGTTAATGACCCTGTGGGTTAGGACTTAGTTTTTCAAGGAAGCAGAAACTGAAAGAAAAGAGGGGGTCCAGCTAGAGAGAAAGCAGGCTCAGGGTTTCCATCTTTCCGTCAGACAGTGCTCTGAAGTTGATGTAGAAGGACAAGTGCCAGCACTCAGGTTGCCTCAAAGGCCTTTCGGATGTACTCCAAATATCACCCATTCTGGAGCTGGTCTTCAGTGTTGCTGTTGAGACAGGGTTCTGTTTAACAGCCCAGGCAGATAATACTACCATGTTGGTTTGGCATGAGCTCTTCTATGGGGTCTGGAATGATTTCCAAGAGGCATGGTAGTAGAACCTAGCGGCTGTAGTGAGTCTGAATAGAAAACAACATATTATCCATCTCCTCTACCCAGGCCCCAGAGCTCCCTCTCCCATCATTCAATTGTATCCTTCTATAATATCCCTCTCATATCACTTAGGGAGATTTTTTTTTAACCCAAATTATAAGCATACAATCGTCTTTTCAATACATCTTTAACAACATGTCCACACATATTAGGTTCAGTCTAAAAAAAATGTATTCACACTATTCTGGGATCCTGGGAGGTGGGCAGGCTGTGTCATTTTATAAATGAGAAAACTGAGGCCAGCATTACTGAACAGTTTGCCCAAGATAAGTGTTACTAAACAGTGAGCCTGGAGCGAGAACCAGCCACGACCTGTCAACTCATATGAGAAAGGAAAAGGCTGAGTGCTCTTAGCATCACATGGAATGGGAAGTGGAAGGCTCGAATCTCTGTTCGAGGTTCTTACGGTAGATTAAACTTTACATGTATGTGGGACTTGCATGCTTATGACATGTCTCTTCCATAGGGATCCTCTGAGGTCCTTGTTTTTTTCTGTCCTTCCAAATGCTCAAAAGTCCCTTGTCTCCTGACTCCCTTACTGCCGTGTTCTGTCTTCCAGGAGCTCTCCATCTCCCTTGGTCTGATGCATCTTTTTTACCCCCTAATACCTTATAGTCCTTCCTCATCTGCTGATCTCACCCTACCTCCTGTATATATCTTTTTTTTTTTTTTTTTTTTTTTTTTTTTTTATTTAAGGCCAAGCTTTGCTCCCAGATCAGAAGGGGCCTCCTCTGGGAGGGGCTGAGTTTCTTATTCTCCTTGGAAGTGTCTGGGGTTACTTCTCTGGAGTGACATGTCTCTCTTCACACCACACCTCATTTGGTGCCTTTGTTTTCTCATTTCTTTTCCAAGTCTTGGCAACCGAACAGCATCTCAACACAGTTATAAAGTTCGACCACAAGTTGTCACTGATGCTTTCCAGGATTGAAACTGCTGCTCTTTCTTCACTTTTCCCCCTCAGAGGCGAAATGTCATCCCTGGAACAGCCCTGGAGGGCCTGGCAGCATACTGACCATACAGAGGAGACTCCATTCTGGAAGCAAGCTTCCTGAACCATAAAACTGCAAGAGAAACAAAGAGGCGCCAATCTCTCATGCCACACATTCACGGCTACACTCCTTTATTCAACAGACACTTACAAAAATGTCAGCTTTTTAATGGGGCAAACATGGCGGTGGCTTCCAGGACTGTAATGTGCAATAAGTCAGAGAAATGAATGTTATGATGTGACTACTTCAACAAGAGTAAGATTTAGGACTAGGTGGCAAGCACACTTTAAGATCTAGCTAGAGGCAAAGACCAGTAAACAGTTTTGGGAGAGGAGGCACTCATTAAATAGATCTTCAGGTAGTAGTAGCAGCAGCCATAAAACCCAGGGGAGATTAAACCTCCCCCCTCCGGGCACACATACATGGGCTTGGGAGAAAATACATTTTGATGCTGCAACACTTTCTTACAGTTCCTCAGGTTGTGGTGACCCTCGATCATAAAATTATTTTCATTGTTACCTCATAAGTATAATTATACTGTTATGAATCATGATATAATCATAATACAAACATCTGTTCTGCAGGATATTTGATATGCTATGATTGTGAAAGGGTCATTCATCCCCCAAAGGGTTGTGCTCCACAGGTTGAGAATGGCTGTCCTAACAGCTTTGGACAGATTTCTTTTGGAGCTGGGGGAAGTTAGGATATGGCGTCCAAACAGGGGAGGCAGAAGAGGTCCTATCGTGCTGTGTGGCAGAGGGGCTGAGGAAAGGTGGAAGCTTTCCAGATCCTGAAGCCAGCAGGCATGGACCTGAAGGGTGATTGTAACCATAGGTTCTCAAAAGTCTATTCCCTTCGAAGGCAATTTTAAGTCATAAATGGCACCGTTTGGTGAAGCAGAACATGTGAGCATTGGTCTGGTGAAAAAAAATATCATCCCTTTGTACTTGAATAGTCATTTGCCTACTGAAGAACTATGTGAACATGTTGACCTGATCTCAGTACATAATCTAAAATGAACATTTTCTGACCTTTTCTAGCCCACATCTGTTGGAGAACAAGTGTCTGAAGGCTCAAACATCAAGAAAAATTCAGATCTTCTCTGAGTGTGGACAAGGCAAGAGGATTCTGCTAACACAAGCCCTTCTTGCCTTCTCCTTTGGAGACGCTGTGAGAAGTTAGGAGTTCCTGTGTGGTGTAAATGTGCTTGGCTGGCAATGTCTGAGTAGGAAGCTGACACATTTAGAGGTGCACCTCCCCAAACACTTTCATTGCTTCGTGTGATCTTCTTTGCAATATCCCTGGAAGACGTTTTCCTTCTCTCTCTAAATGGCTCATGGAAGACAAGGACTTGCCGAAGACCCTTTGGCTCCAAACTTATAGAGCTAGGATAGAAACCAAGGTCTTCTTAATTTCAAATATTCACAATGTCCACGCATGGAACTGCTGTCTTGAAGAGCTAGATCTGTTCTCCAGAAGGCCAAAAGGTTTTAGAGGTATGAGCACAGTAAACGTGAACTTTCTTCATATGTTCAGGTCTTTTCATGTCCCCTAAGAAAGGATTATGCCACAGTAGAATCCTCTTGGAGACCTACCCATCTCATGGGACAGAGCAGACACCAAGGTTGAGGGGTGAAGTGGCCTTCCCAGAAGCAAGGTAGGCATTTTACTTTAGGCAACTCTGACTGAAACATTTCTATTATTTTGAGGAAGGAAAGATGGGAAAAAAATTTGGGTCACAAAGAAAAAAAAAACATAAGAGTTATAAGTAGGGAGGCCTTGCTATTAGTTTTCTTAATTTAATACTTAAGAAAAAAGTTTTTTATTGGTCCTTAGACAATGCATCCTACTGTAGAAAGTTCAGAAGCATGGACATGAAAACACATTCATTTCAAAGTTTACTTGTATGATAGCTGCCTAGAGACCAGAAATTTGTGCCTTCTGCTTATATCTGTTTTCCTAAAACTCAGAAGCCAGATGCATTAGCTCTCATTAAATGAATGGAAAGGGGACACACGATTTCACGATTAAAGACAAGCATGTTTACATGTTGGTGCTTATGCATCAAGAATTGATTGACACACAGGCAGGTAGACCTACAGGCTAGCTTAGACACTCATGTGCCTGTGTCTGTGTATGGAGTGAGAAGGGCAGAGAAAAGCAATGCATACAGGATCCGATGACTGAGGCTATGCAGAGTCCCCTATTCTTAACTGGGAGACTACAAATGTTTCCTGGTGGGTTTTATTGTTTGGGGGAGTGATGCTTTTTTTTTTTTTTTTTTTTTTTTCTCTAGAGGAAGGTTGTTTCCTTTCTATGGATTTTGGATACTTAACTCCTTACCACCACCACCACCACCCCTACCCCAGCCTTCCTAGCTTGGGAATCATCAGTCCATGCAGGGACTGTGCCACTAAGTTAGTTCAGTCCATGCCACTGAGCGTATCGTTAGCATGAGTGGGATTTGGGTTCCCTTGGCTGAGGACAGCGGCTTCTCGCTAATGAAGCAATGTTGTAGTTTGTCCCATTATAGCATAGGCTTTGTCTGAAGAACAAAGTGTCTCCTGGTGAGCTTGCTATCTCCTGTGGCCTACTTGTTACATGATTTTGGACAACCATTTTTCAACTTGGGAGGCTGGCTTTGGAAAATGCCACAGGTACAAAGTTGGTGGGTTCAGTTAGTGCAAGCTTTGTCAGTGCTCTTCTGGTGTGAACTAAAATTTCTCCAGCTCATCACATGATTTTTTTTCCTTCTGGATTTCCAAATAACTTCTTTATTTTTAATGGCAGTAAGCTACCAACTCTGACACACATGAAGAATCCAATTTTCTTTGAAATGAAAAGAAGGAAAATACCAGTAGTGAGCTTTCATCATTAATTTTCTCTTTACAAAATAAAAAAAAAATCACCTGGTTATTGGAGTCCAAACAGACATTGGCCTTTTGTTGAAGGGCTTAGGCCGCGGAATACAAATCACTCTTGTCAAGAATAAGGAATAAAACTGCTGCCTCTCTCCACTAATGCAGACTCCAGGTAATGTGGGAGCGATGTACAACCTAGGAATATGGGAGGTGTGAGAAATGGTGATGCTTTGTCCTTTTATTTAATTTTTTTTTTGTTTTTACTTTGTTTTTCCTTTAATGGTTTAGGTGCTTCATCCCAGGATGGCCTGTGATATCATAAGGTCACAAACATTACTAAGGTTGAGTCCTCAGTACCTAGCCTAGTATTTTGCTGCCAACACAGCAGGGAAGCACTACAGAGAATTTCAAGTGTGTTGGGTTGTAGAGTCAGCATGTCCTCTGTCCTACTCAAGCCTCCTGTGGTGCTCTACCTGGGGCATCATGGTATTGGTGCCTTGCCCTACAACTCACACTGAGATGCAAATTGAGATTCTGAAGAAGCCAGAATAAAACAGTATCCCAAGAGCCCCAAGAAGTAGAGAGCAAGAATACTTCACAGATGAAGATACTAAGATTCACCAGGATTCAGCTTCATACTCACTTGTCAGGTGGTAGGAAGGGGAGAAAATTTGCACTAGTGTTAAGTTCTATCAACACTTTCTGTTCTTATGTAGGAATATGCCACCATTTCTGCTAATAGTCACTTTCTTATGGTTTTAATATCAGGCTTTTAATAAGAGCTCCACAATAGTTATTTAGTTTAATCCCCACAAGACATACACAAATGGATTATAGTCCTAGTCAGTTGCTTATTATTCAAGAACTAAGTAAATAGATAAAAACATAGATCAATTTAGATATTTATGACCCAATGTTCTAGCTCGATCAGTGTAGAAAGGAGTTCTCTTCTTTTGTCCTTTGTGATGTATAACCCTAGCAGTTTCTTCCCTGTGGCCATTCTCCAAGGTAAGACATTGGGATATTAATATTGATTGACATTGCTGTCCTAATATATCTTCTGTAAAATTACTATTTTGTCCATAAGCTTCTGTAATTTTTTTTTAGATTGGGCTTCTATATATGCACTTAAGATTGAACTATGAAATAAAGCATCAGTTTTACAGGCTGCATAATCACCATTGTGGTCCAATATCTAGATACATAGTGTTTGCTGTTCCTGTTCATATGCTTGCTATCATGAAGCAGGAGACAGAGCTCAGACACATGAGATGGCATACTTTTCCCACTCCATGTCATCTTTGCAAGGGCCATGGTGTATGTTGGATCTGACATCCTTAAGCAGTTAGCATCTTAAGCAGAACGGCTTTTTTGCTTTGATTTCGCACATCCTCCAAACAGGCGATTATGGCTTTGAGTACGTAAGATCTCTTTTCAAAAAGAGAAAGAAAGGACCAAAAGCCACATCAAAAGAGCAATTATGCCAGGAGCTTCTAAATGCCAAGTCTTAAATCATCCTGGCAAATTGTTTTTCTGTTTGTTTCCCTGCTGGTCCCCAAAGTTCGGTGATAGATTGCTATTGGCTGGAGAGAGGGAAGCTTGTGATATTAATCTAGTTTCAGGACAATTAAGGGCATCTGTTTTTCACAATTAATAAGTCTTGTTGTAAGAGTGTTGACAATAGCAAAACGTTTCAAGTTTTGGTGAAGAACTTGACTTAGATATTGGAGATGGCTGGCTGCTACAGTGAAGATGGTCATGTGTGAAGAGTAGAAAAACTTACCCAGAATTTAATTTCTTCCCTCACAGGCAGATTTAGTCCCTGGGAACACTGCATAATCACCATAGGTATTTTTTTATTTGAGACAAATCTATTAATAATGAGGACGATGACTTATTTCCCAAATGACTGTTTCTGAGGATGGCTTTATGGCTTTCCTATAGTGGACAGAAGAAAATAATCTCCTCCTGCTTTTCACAAATGCATCTAGTTCTAGATGATTGTGTAAGAGCCACAAGCATGTGTGATGACTGCTCTTCACTGTCGGTTTGATGAGATTTGTAATACCTGAAGGGATGCACCTTGGGACGTATGTAGGTAGGTGTTTTCAGGGAGATTTAAATGAAACAGAAAAACTTGCCATGAATGTGAGTGGCATTGTCACATAGTCTGGGGCTCCAGACTGAGTAAAAAAAGAAAAAAAAGGACAGGAGCTGAGCACCAGCTTTCCCTGGTCTCTGTTTGCTCACGGTGACCAATAATGGATGCTCTGGCTACCATGCCTTTCTTCCATAATGGACTGTTCTCTCACACTGCAAGCCCGAACAAACTTTTCTAACCTGCTTTTAGCAGGTATTTTTATCATACACAGTAAGAAAAATAACTAATGCACCATCCTTATCTGTCTTGTCTTTGACGCTTCCCAGGTGCCAAGGTTCTGCTTCCTCTCCGCCTACAGTCATGTTTAAAAAAGGACATAACATTTTGTTCCATGTTCTTTCTAAAACAGAGCATTAATCTTACCTGTTTCCAGTCGATCACAGATTTTATGCAATCTTCATAATGAAAATAATAAAACAGCCTTTAATTCCCAGACTTTGTAAAAAAAAAAAAATCTCAATAACATTCTCTACTGTGGTATTACCTGAAATCAAATCCATGTGCTCTCTCTTTTGTCAACCTTACAGTCTTGCATACTTAAAAATGAAGAAAATGTCCCCTTTATTATAAAACTCCAGATTTATTTTTTTCATCTGGATAGCTAACCAATCTTCTGGGGGTTAAAAAAAAATCACTTGATTGTAAACTATAAGAAAGAAAAAAATTTTAATGAAATTTTGATGGTAGAGGTGTGCACTGGCAGGGGATATTGGAGCCCAGGAATTTCCTGTTTCTCCCCTTCCTGGCTACCATGTACTGAAGAGGTATTCTTTGCCACACACCTTCACCATGGTGTTTCTGCCGCCATAGGCTCAAGGTAACATGGCTAAGTGACTTTGAATGGAAATCCCTGAATTTTGCTCTTCAGTTGAGTATACTTTGTCACAGAATCAAAGAGCTTACTCTTTCATAAGTTGAGGCAAAATAAATTGCAATGAAAAGGCAAATGAGTATCTTCTTCTTGACTTGAACAGAAGCAGAAGGCATTTAACTTCTCCCTCATGAATTTTAGGTGGAAGTCCAATATCTCTGTCATAGAAATATTAAGTCTTCATTATGAGTGGAAAAGCTTAGTATGATGAATGGTTGCCACCAAACATTGCCTGACTCGACAAACTTTGTGCTATATGCTATCCCCGAAATTGTTTTTTAACTACTTATATTTTTTCTTATTTTGTCATAAAAGCATCTCGCAGAATCTCAGGAATAATGCTTTGTCTATAAGAATACACTGTCCATATTTTGTAAAGATTATGATTCAGTCAGCTGTTGGTTTTCTAACCTCTTTGGCTTGCCTTTTGGCAGAAACCGAGACTTTCTTGTTCTTGCATCCCACCTGCACTTGCCGTGGACACAGAACATGGTATTGCTTCCCAAGCACTCACTGACAACCGATATAACTGAAATGAAAAGCTGAGAAATCAGAAGAGTTGGTTTGCTGGGATGTTACCTTAGTGTTCAGATCTTCATGGCTAGGTCTTAATGTTTGTGTCTCCTCAAAATTCACATGCTAAAATCTAATCACTGGTGTCGTGCAGCTGGGAGCTGGGGGTTTAGGAGATGGTTAGGCAACAGGAGTTGAGCTCTCAGAAATGGATAATGCCCCTAAAAATAAAATCCAGGGGGTTTAGTGTGGTACAGTGACGCACACCTGCAATCCTAGAACTCGGGGATGCAGAGGCAGGAGGAACTCTCTGAGTTCGAGGCCAGCCTGGTCTACAAAGTGAGTCTAAGACAGCAAGGCCAACGATACACAGAGAAAACCTGTCCCCCAAAAAAGCAAAGCAAAGCAAAGCAAAGCAAACAAACAAACAAATATCCAGGGAGTTCCATGGCTCTGTTAGCTACGTGAGGAAAGAAGAGAACATGCAACAGAGCTTTATCAAACATCAAATCTCAAGCCTGCCTGTACCTTCAATTTATATATGTTCAAGTCTACAGAAGTGGGAGTATAAATTTTGTCTCTTTATGTGCTACTCAACTTATAGTATCTTGTTATAGTAGTCTAAATGAACAAAAACAGCACAAACTAGGACTGACAACCAAAAATAATGACAGGACTGACTTGAAAAAGGCTTATTTCCTATAGAACCCTGGGTTTTCTAGTAACAAATCAATGCTCTTGTCTTCTTTCAGACTTTTCAAAGTGGAATGAATAGAACAAGACTATTTCTTCCAGAATATGATGGCCTGGGACAAATGCCCTTTAGAAATTTATAGCAATGGCACCTTGCAACCAGTGGTTCCTTTGGTGGAGTTTTAGAAGCAAAGATGCACTTCCTCTCAACACAGTGGGGGTTCATAGGACTACAATACAGAGGTAAGCTTCTTTAATCTTGAATTATCTTGGTAATTAAGCAAGGAGTTCAAAATGACAAACTTTAATACCAACGTCTTACTACTAAGTTGCAGATGATACCTTCTCTCAAGGATCTCTGGATTAGGGATGATTTAGTTTAGGCAAGCAGACCTTAGTCTTTTCTATATTTCCTAAGTGTTAGTCTACTCAGTGAGAAAGTTAACTACAGCAGTGTCCCAGAATGCCATATGTTTTCTCTGAGCTAAGACTCTTTGGAAGATGCCAATTAAAAATGCATTGATTTATTTATATATCTGCTAAAGCAGAGATCTTTTTTTCTGTCTTTTGCCACAGAGTTTCATACCTAGAGATGATAATAAGAAACCATGAACCTTGAGGTTTGATATCCAGTTGTCATACCTGAGCCAATGAGGACAAGGTTGCAAAGGCCTTGATAATTGCAAGGTGGATTGAGGTGGATTCTTTTCTTCTGATGCTGGTTTTAGTTTAGGTCTGAATCAAATGGCCCCTTCAGCTCTCATTAGGGATTAAAATGTACTGCCCATCCTCAGTCTGTATGCAAATTTTACTTGGAAACATAGCCAGAAGCCCAGAAGGAAACAAGAGAAATTTAGGATATAGTTTTCTATGTATAACATATGCTCAAAATATATTATCAGTTTTGGAGCTACATGTGGCAAATTTTATGTTCATGAAAGAAAAAAGCACATGTGTGAAAGTCTGATGTTATTATTTTTGGTCTGTCTTCCTTTTTAGAAGTTGTTGTGATGTTTATAAATACCTCCAAACAAGTAGCTCAATGTGAATTTTCTGTGAATAGTGATTATTTGAGACAGAGCAAGAAGGAATATTCTGAGCTGGGGCAGCTTTGCTTCCTTGGAAGGGTTGATTTGAATAAAGATGAGATATCAGAAATTGCAACAATAAACCCATTTTATCTCTATTTCCATTCCACACAAGGGGTCACTCTCTGCTCCATCTTAAGTTTTATGGCCAAGCAACAGGCTTAGGCAAAGAGAGGCATGGGCTTTAGTCATGGGGAAGTAGACGGCCCTCACTCTGGAAGAACAAGGCGATTACTTATTGTATTACTTAATTCAGTTTGCATCTCAGTCATAGGCCCATCCTTCCTATCTCCTCCTATTCTCACCCGCCCTCACACATCCCCTCTCCCCTATTCCTCAAAATAAGGGAGCTCCCATAGACAGACACCCCAGCTCATCTATTCATATGAAAAATGAGTTCATTTTCCTTCCCTGTGGCCTGGTAGGAAGGTCCTATCAGGTGGAAGTGATCAGTAAAAAGCAGGCAACATAGTCTTTGACAGAGATATTTATCCCCCACTCTCCTAGCTAGTGGGCTCACATGAGGCCTGAGACGCGCATCACACATTATCGTCATTGGGCTTTGTACACTGTAGTATGTCTATGCTGTGTTATATGACTAAAATCCAGCTGCCTGTCTGCTCACTGATTTTGCATTCTCTGTTCCTTTTCCCCTAGGTATGGTGCACACTGGTCGTTGATATCTTGGAACTCCCAATAAGTTTGTTTTTAAACACAGCACTTGATTTTATGTTCAGCTCCATGGCTTTCATCACTAACCAAAGGAAGATCTACATTAGCAAAGCTTTTTCCTCAATGCGTGGATTAAACCCCCTCAAGAATTTCTTATGGTTGAATGAAACCACCATCCATCTATTGGCGGTAGAAGGATTTGTAGGGAGCAAGTCACTCACTTACTTTCCTCTCTTTTCCCCAAGAGCAAGTGAAAGGAATGGAATTTAAACATTGGATGGAAATTTCCTTACCTTGGAGGGCATTGTTCTCCATGTTAACATCCTCCTGTTTCCTCTAAGAGGGAAGCTGATGGAAATTAGAGCTTCTGTGAGCAGTAGAAACAGGGAGCTGAGGTTCTGTTCTAGAAATGGCTGGAATCATTGCAGCACACGAAGAAAACCAAACAGACCCATGAGAGTCTTCGGTGTTTGTGAGTAGGCAAGAGGTTCTTGGGTATTTGCGTCCATCCACATCAATTTGTCACAACCCTCTTGGGTGTTTGTGTCCATCCACATCAATTTGTCACCAGCATTATACACTAACATCATGTAAAATTTGGGAAAGTTAGGAGTTATAAAATAGCTCAGGATGACTCACTGAGTCAAGATAAGTTGCTTCCCTCCCTACGTTTGCAAATCAGCTAGGTTTTGTAAAATCAAGATTAATGTAAATGCTTAAAGTTCAAGGAATTAGACACAGTGTACAAAAAATATTCCTTAATTATGGATTAAGCAGATCGTACAGAGTTTAAAGTAAACTTCAATTTTTAGGGGGAGTGTTCTTCAGTACTGAAAAGATTATGTCATTACAAGCCAAATTCTTGCGCTGAGATGTAGCTCAGTCAGTGGAAAGTGCTTGCCTAGTTAGCTTAACGTGCACAAGGCCCTGGGTTCTGTCCCATGCATTGCAACGCAGTGCATGACAAAGCAATGCTACACACCGTGATTGTATTACCTACAACGTGGTCAATATTTTGGCTTTTATTGCTTTTTAAATTCATCAAATACTTGATGTTATTCTAAATGCAAGAACAGTGAAATTTTTCATCCCAAATCATAATCATTTATTGACTCAGTATTTGATATGCTTTTAGCCTATATTCATAATATTTTCATAGTCAGACAAGTTGTAAAATAGTAACCATTTTTAAAGGGGGAACATTTTTGCAAAGTGATTTATAATTCTTAAGATATTTATGCAGGTTTGTGGATGAATAATTTATGTATAATAAATTAAATCACCACTAAAATTAAGACAAGGAACATATTGTGCTCTGAAAAGATTTCTTGTGTCTTTCAGACTTCTGCCTTTTGCTCCCTTCACACACCTCTACTTCTTATGTAACTCATTTTTGTTATTACATATTGTTTCATCTTTAGTAGAATATCATGTAAATGGAATCTTACGTTTAGAACTATGTTTTCTTGCTTCATTTACTTGACATAATCATTTTTACTTCATCAGCATTATATACATTGTTATTCCTTTTTACTACTGTGAAATATTCCTTTTATGTGAAGGTATTGGAGTTGTTTCGAACTTTACACTTCACTTGGGTCTTTGAATGCACATATCCTGGCCTATCTCAGTGTAGCACCAAAGAGTGCTGGATCATATGGTAGTTTGGTGTTTTACTTTGCAACATATAAGTTGTCAAATTATTTCTTTCAAGTGTTTCTACCTTCTCACCTTCCCTTCAGAGCTGTGGATAGCCTGCTATAGTCAGGCCAGTTCTTGCCAGTCTTTATGCTTCCCCACCCGGCTAGATGCATCAGTGTATTTTAGGTATAATCTAAATGGGCACATCTGTGATGACCATTGCTGTCAGGCAACTTTTCTTGTCTTAGTTGTCATTTATATATTTGGTGACATGTTTTTTCAAATATCTGCATCTGTGGATGTATCTCAGTGGTAGAGCTTGTTTGCTATAACTCATGAGACTGTACCTCTAATTCCCAACACCACAAATGTGCATCTGCCATGTATCACACGTGAGCGTGTACACACACATACACACACACACACACACACACACACACACACACACACATACACACAGCAAATATTATGTACATTCTTAAAGGTGTTTATGTTCTGAATGCAAGGCAATTATCAGATGTGATTTGGAAATACTTCCTTTCCAGGAACTCCAGGAGGGGCTATCACTCAGTGGATGGGGTTTATAGGGAATAATTTCTTCCTATTTGTTGTTGTATTGTCACTGTCTTATTTATATCCCCCCTTTAAAAGACTATAAATATGTATTTTAAGCAATTAATGTAGTAAGAATCCTAAAGAATGGTGCAGGTGGGTTTGTGTATTAGAAATTATGAGCGGAAGGCTAGTCACAGTGGTCCGTGTTGGTAATCCCAGCACGTGAGAGGCAGCAGTGAGTGAGTTGAAGTATAGTCCTGTCTACATGGCAAGTTCTGGGTCGTTCAGGGCTACAGTGTATATTAAAAACCACATCAAAGCAGTAGGCGAGGGAAATATCACAACTACAGATCTGTGCTTTTAGGACACAGAATCTTTGGCTGAGACAGTAGTAGGTGAATCAGTATTCCACAGTCACTTCTTAGAAATTGTCTTGGACCAGAAATGTAGTTTTCTTACTCATTTTCCCATTAGAAACCAAACACATGTGTAAATTCTCAGTACTTTAAAGTCTGCAGGCATGGCTGAATCACTTGGGAATCAGGTGGTAATTCAGGACCCTATCACCTGTTCATTTCTAATCTTAAGAGTACCAAGATTCCAGACTTTAGAGGTAGGATAGCCCCATTTTTCACTGTGTTGCGAAAGGAAACACTTCGAAGAGGCACCACATAGAAACTTGGAAATTGGATCTCTTTCTAGGCCAATGGAATGCAGCATGAGTGTCTCTTGATGCTAGACAGCAGTAAAAGGGATCTATAGATTGCAGTCAGCAACAATTCCAAGGGGAGCCACTATTACCTTGCAAGGGACCATGTCAGTAAGCTGTTACATTTCATAGGCTGGGTGTATTAAATCCATTGTCATCTAAATGATATTTTCAACCTACAATACATTTGTTAAGTAGCATAACCTCATTGTGAGTCAGGAAACATTTTTTCGCTCCTTTTCATATATATATATATATATATATATATATTTTTTTTTTTTGAGGAATTGCACAGATCAATTATTTCTCAGGCAGAACACTGTGTTAACAAGAGGAAGTGAGGACTGTGGTAAACTCCAGGACCTGATCTTTTTGGTCTGCCTCCCACACTGCCATAGTGAGAGACAAATGGTGTTTTCCTGCTGTCCTTTCTCCACTCAAAGATAGAAGACCCAGTTTCTACGTCATTAGATTGCCTGACGACACAATGCGATAAATTTGCGTTAGCACTTAGAGTAGCGCCAACTCCCAATAAATATTAGCTATTGTTACTAATGACTCATCACCAGAAATGCCAGTTAGCAGTGAGTTAGCTTCGTTTTCCCTGAGACGTTAGCGTCTTTATAATATTTTTGGAACAGTCTATTTATCTGTTTGTGTGTTTGCTTGCTTGCTTATTGTTTATGCAATAGCAACTCAATCCCAAATGGTTTTTATTAATATTATTTTGCTTCTGGCTACAAAGGAATGGAAAGAAAAAAGACAGACGATTACTAACAAAAGACAGACTTTGGTTCTGATTAGGTCTTGGGAATGGAAAAGTGCTTCCCTCAGTGAGATTGTCTGCTCAAACCGCTGCAGGAAAAAGCAGGGAATATGCTATAAGACACAGTTACAGACTATCGCTGCTCTCAGCCTGAGGAAGTGAAGCCTTTTTAGCAGAGGGCGATAGGTAATGACAAGACTTGTATCTAGTCAAAGTGTTATAAATGGTTCTTGAGCCCTCAGCCAAAAATGGGGTATCTCTGTCATCCCTCCAAGACTATGCTAGAGTCAGTATGTCAGATAGAGACTTCAATCTCAGCATGCCAGATAGAGACTGCAAACCCAGGATGTCAGACAGAGACCCTATGTTGGAACAGAGCCCATGCAGAGGTCCCTAAGTGAAACCAAAGTCACAGTTTTCAGCATGTAAACATCAATTCATGAAAATAATATAGCATACCTCAATGATTACATTATTAATAACAGATCTTCAAAATACACAGAAAAGGCTAATATAAGTCCAAACAAAAATGTACAAATTAACAGTTGTCAAATAATTCAGCACCCTCCTCAAGACCTTATAGTGCATATGGAGAAAATGTAACCAATGCCATAAAACACCAAACTTACTTTAGAAGACATTGATTTTTTTTTTTAAAGAACCCACTACCAACAAAACAGAATACTAAATCTTTTCGATTACACACAGTGAGATTTCCAAGATATACCACAGTCTACTTCCCTCGCTCTTTCTAATATGGTTTGGGCTTGCTCTTAACTCGTTGAAAACATTTGTTTTTATAGTCATAAGATTTATTGGTATTGTGACGGCATTAAAAATAACATTGCACTTTCTCTTTACTTGCGTTTCCTGGAATAGTTTGTAAATAATGGGTGTTAATTACTTCTTAAATATTTTTTAATATTATGTCATTGTTACTGCATTCTGAGATTTTCTGGCAACTTTGAAAGTTGTTCTATTTTGTTACAGGTCTGTTTCATGATTTGCTGCTATAAAGTCAATTCGATTTGTGTCTTTCCAGAACTTTTCACACTTCATCTAGGCCAATTATGTGTTGGGCCACAGTTGTTTCAGTTCTACTTGGCAATTCTTCTTGTTTCTCTGAAACTGGTAGTTATTTCAGTGGGGAAGGAGTTGATGAAAAGATGATGATTCCAGAAATTCTCAATTTGGTGAATGACAAAGTAAAGGAAACTGATATATAGAATCTGAGCACTGGTCTTGAAGAGTTAGAGATCCAGATATATAGATGATATATAGATCGATGATAGGTATATAGATAGAGATAAAGGAGCACAGATATACAGATGATACATAGATAAATGGATAGCTAGCTAGCTAGACAGATAGATGATAGATAAGGAGGGAAAAACAGTAAAAAATCAGTTTTCTGGTAAGGGTACTGAAGAAACTCCTAGAGAATATGGTGTCAGGAGAGAAATCCTTTGAGGAGACAGGAAGGAGAAGGACATGGCAGTCAGAGAACCATAAAAACTTATGAGCTAAACTCAACTATTGTTCCACACATCAGTCTGGCTATGATGCCTCTTGAAGGAAATATAACAAAGATTAGACACATCAAAAACAGGGCCTCTGAAAAACTCTACCCAGCAGGGTATCAAAGCAGATGCTGAGGCTCATAGCCAAACTTTGGGCAGAGTGCAGAGAATCTTATGAAAGAAGGGAGAGATAGAAAGACCTGGAGGAAAAGGAGCTCCACAAGGAGAACTACAGAACCAAAAAAAAAAAAAAAATCTGGGCCCAGGGGTCTTTTCTGAGACTGATACTCCAACCAAGGACCATGCATGGATATAACCTAGAATCCCTGCTCAGATGATGGAGCCCATGGCAGATCAGTTTCTAAGTGTGTTCCCTAGTAAGAGGAACAGGGACTGTCTCTGACATGAACTCAGTGGCTGGCTCTTTGATCCCCTGAGGGGGAGGAGCCTTACCAGGCCTCAGAGGAAGACATTATAGCCAGTCCTGATGAGGCCTGATATGCTAGGGTCAGATGGAAGGGGAGGAGAACCTCCCCTATCAGTGGGCTTGGGGAGGGGCATAGGAGGAGGTAAGGGAAGGACGGTGGGATTGGGAGGAGACGAGGGAGGGGGCTACAGCTGGGATACAATGTGAATGAACTGTAACTAATAAAAACAAATAAACAGGAAAATCTTTTCGTTGAAGATTCTGTTTGTATTGGTTTTCCATGGTGACCACTCCAAAGCAGCACAGACACAGTGCCATTTACAAGAGAAATGGGTCTCCTAGTTTAGACACCTGAAATCTAGAACTACAAGAGTCGGCTCCCTATGAAGGGGTGAAGGGAAGATATGATTGTGAGCTCTCCCCATGGCTTAGATACTGTCTTCTTTCCAATGTCCTCAGATTCTTCTCCTTATTTGTGTGCCTCTGTGTCTAAATTTAACATTTTCAGGGGATGTAGCCAAGGTGGATTAAGGCTACTCTAATGACCCCTGTTTAGCTTAGGGACCTCTGCATAGGCTCTGTCCTGACATAGGGTCTCTATCTGACATACTGGGGTTAAGGACTGAATCTAACATAGTTTCGAAGGTGACACAGCTCAACTCACAGCACTGCTAGAAAGTGATGGAGGTTCCTCATCACCAAAGCTCATGGGATGGCTATGACACTGGAGAAGCTGAGGGGAAGATTCTAGGAATGAGGTGGATACTTTTGTGTTGAGCCCAAGTACAGGAGCCCCTTTTTGTATGGCTAACACATTCTGAAGACCTTATGTATTCAATGAACGAATAAAGGACTAGTGACAATCTGTGATGGTCAGCTAAGGCTCCTCCCTGAATCCTATCCAAGTGTATGCTTCTGAAATGGATGCTGTTCATTGACCTGTTCCTCACAGTGCTGCCTCACCGGGCATCCTGACTCTCTCCAGTATTCAGGCATCTGCTCATGCCATCCATCTCCTGTGTTTTCTACATTCCACTTCTCTTATGTTTGTTTAATTTAAGTTCCCCCTCTCATCACTCCTCTTAAAATGTTCTTTAAGACTCCAGTCACAGATTATTTTACTTGTGAGTCTCGTGTAAACCCTTGGGCATGGAGAACACATGTTTTCCTCCTAACTTGTGATTAATAATACTAGTGTTTTCACTTGTGTTACAATTAGTAGCAAAGGCACAGTAATATTTGGGGTACCTCCAATGCAGCACCATACTAAATTGTCTTTAATCCCATCAATGAGTCTTATAGCCAACCAGAATGAGTCTTTCTCACTCCAACATCCGTGTGCTCACCATCAGTACCACACCCAGTCTACAGCGATATCTCCCTAAACATTTCTTCCTGAGAGCGACAAAAAAGATTCTCTTGAGAGGTCTCAGCTTTGACCACAATGAATTGACTGTGACTAGCCATTCTAATTTTACAGTGAGCACAGGAATACTTGATTTATTAAATAATTTCAGGGACTGAGAATCAGGACTGCATCTTTGGTGGCTGATCCCCAGCTATACTCCTGTACAAAGAGAGAAGAGAGTGAGTTCCTTGACAATACAGGTGGTTCAGCTCCAGAATCCAACATTTGGGACACTGAGAAATTTTGAGTAACTACTGGCATTTACATGATGGAAAGTGGAAAAACTAATATTTAAATATTTAATGTAATTGTTGTGTATTAGAAAAGACATAAATGCCAAGAAAATTATGTGTCATTTCCAAGTAAGTGATGCCTGTAGTGACAGGAATCTTGGTGAGGTCATAGAAAACAGCACTTGTTATTTATTTAAAGGTGTAAACAATAGGATCCACTATACTTCGTACTGTCTATTTTAGTATTTCTCAATTAAAAGAATTAAAAACCTAAAGTGACTTGTGGCCTAGGTCTCACCTGATTTTGTGATTTTGTGTTTAGGAGTATGTTTTTCAGGATCTTCCGCTCTTGGTCTGTCTCCTGTCAGAAAAATCACTGGGCTTAGATGTTGGATTTTGGTTCTTTCCATCTAAGATCTTTATTATTCTTTAAGCAGGTAGGGGACCATGGTAGAAAGGCTGTATGGTGAAAAGAATTGGAGGATGTAGAGCATAGATACCCCATAAGGACAAGGACCTACATTCATTTGGGCCTTGGCCATAACTTGACATTGCAGAGGGAGGGCAAGAGGGGAGCAGGAGACTTTTAGTTCTTGGCTGACTTTGCCTTTCTAAGATTCAGGCTGCAGAGCTCAGGCTAGACAGACTATGTGCCTTGTGTAGACTGTATGGGAGACAGTGGCTTCTGAGAAGTTTGGGATCCTTGGCCACGGCTGAGAGCTGTGGAGGAAGAGGTACTTCTGCTGGTGAGCCTGTAGTGCTTGCATCCACAGGATTCCATCACCCTGAAGATGATGACTGGTGAGATGGGGTGACAGAAGCCTTCAAGAACACAGCTGGCCTTGAGTGTAGCTACTTAAGCTACTTTAAGCCCGAATACCACATCTGTAAATTGATAATAATTGCAAACTGAAAGGGCTGAAGTAGGTTGAATTGAGATAAAGGATATCTAAGGTGGGGCCAAAGAATAGTTGGTTCTTTCTCCTTTAGCTCCCTGGGAGTAGGTTTAAGTGGATTCCTTTATTAAGCTAAAGTGAAATTTACCCTGCAAAACAGATGTCTATTCCTATAAGCAAAAATCTTAGCCTTGCATGTCAAATGTATGCAAATAGTCCCATTTATATTACCTATCATGTAAACCCATGACATTTAAAGAAAAGCCTTAAAACTTTCAACTAAAACTGACATAGATAGTCCTTAATCCCAGCACTCAGGAGGCAGAGGCAGGTGGATCTCTGTGAGGTGGGGGGCAACTTCACCTATGGAGGAAGTACCAGGCCACTGAGAGTTATGCACCAAGACCTTGTCTCAAACATGAAAACAATAACAACAGTAACAACGAAATACCCATGAGACAAACATGAGCTGGGGAGTAGGTCAGTGATGGAATGCATGTTCACTATACAAGAGGATGTAGGCTTTACCATCAACACAACACACACGTACATAAAGATGTAAGGTAGACATTAAACAATTAGACTTGTGATCTGTGGGACCCTGAACAAAGGTCATTGCATCCAGGAAGGATTCATGCTGTCGTTACTAGGCAGCTTTGGTTTTGTGCCTTCTCTTTACCTTTGAGATTACATGATACTGGGAATATTCAGGATACTGGGAATATTCAGGGTTGCCTGGCCACAGAACTGGAGTCAAAAATACCTCCATCATTTAAAAATTAAAATACGCCATACCACTCACATTAGTACCCAACCAAAGACCATGCATGGACTAGATCTAGGTCCCCTACACAGATGTAGCTGATGGGCTTCTCAAGCTTCTTTTGGGTCCTTAGTAAGGGGAGCAAGGCCTGTCTCCAACATAGGCTCTATTCCCTGCTTTTTGATCACTTATCCCTGGTGGGGCTATCTCACCATAGGGGAAAAGGATACACTCAATCCTGATGTGACTTGATGAGTTGGGATGGGTTGGTAGAATGAGCTTTCCTTTTCTGAGGAATAGGAGAGAGGGAGAAGAAAGAGGGAAGGAGGATGAAACTGGGAGTAGGCCACAATCGGGGTGTGAAATGAATGAATAAATTAATTAATTAAAAAATTCTAAAATTGCCATCATCCTCTCTAAGCTGTCTCATTTCCGGATGGCTTCCTGTCATACGAGCAGGAGGCCTGGGGAATTCTTTAGTCATTGTGGGCACCCATGCCCATGCTTTCACACTTCCTTCAGGGAGGACTGAAACTCAGGAAGAGTTAAAGCTGCTGGGGAAGAGGAGCCTCGGTGCAGGACTGCTGTCCTGTGCGGTTGATTCCAAAGTCTCTGACTTTGGCTTGTACTTTAACTCACTATTTTTTTTTTCGGATTCTCCTTCTCCCCCCACCTCCATGCCACCCCAAACAGATTTCTCAGCATGTCTTACTTGGGAGAAAGCTCTCCCTGTCTAAGATGGTCACAGGTACATCTTTTATAACCCCAGCCGTTATTACTTTTATTCTGACAACCTCTAGCCACACAAACCTGTAACCAGTGCAAGAGCATAAGTGACCATCCATAAGCCTAGGTCCCATGAACCCCAAACAACAGAAGCTTCACATTTAACCATTCCAGACTTACATTTAAACAGTGTGAGTTGTACTGTTGAAATATTTTCTTCCGGAGCAGGAATAAGAGATAGATTTGGGGCTGGGAAGGTTGACATCAATTAATTTTCAGTTTTATATAAATGAGGGAAAGGTTGGTGTCAATGTGTCCCATGTGGTATTTAGGACACATTACTAATAAAAGAAGATAATATTTATTCAAAATTCAGGGTCAATCGGGCATCCTCTGTTGTACCTGCTAATCCTTTGATGGAGATGGGAACATTCCACATCCTTTCATACTCATTCTAGGAGAGGTACCACATAGTATTGTGAAAAGCTTTTTGGCTACCTCTCTGAAAATTAAGCACCCCTTAATGGGTCACTGTAACATACTGTCTAGTGGGGTCACTGTATTGTCTTCCCCAGTGTGGTGACTGTGATGTCCTCTCTAGTGGAGTCATTGTAAACTGCACTCAGTGAGTAAATTGTGATGTCTTCCCAATAGGAATCACAGTAATTCTTCTCATCATTTTGATGCCATACTGCAAAAGTGCACCTAAGAAGTGATACCCATCGTTTAGATACCATATTGGAAAAGCACACCCAAGAATCATATTCTTATTTCTCTTTTTTCACTTCTATTTTTCTTTTCCTTCCTTCCTTCCTTCCTTCCTTCCTTCCTTCCTTCCTTCCTTCCTTCCTTCCTTCCTTCCTTCCTTCCTTCTCTCCTTCCTCCTCCTCCCCCTTGTCTTCTTCTTGTTCTCCCCTTACTTCTCCTTTTCATGCTCTTTGCTCACTATCCACAGCATCCCACCTTCTCCAGCCTTTTGGAACTTAAACGTTTATGGTGTGTTTGGTTAGCTTAGGCTTAGCTGTGCCATCACATTTAGCCATGGTGTCACACACAAGGGTGACTGTTTCAGAAGGAGTGCTTAGTCTAACGCTGAGATTTTATCTGGAGGAGTGGCATTCTTGGTATATTAGAAATCACTGTTTTCCTTAATATTTGAAGCCATCTGGCTCCTGTCCAGTGCTGTAGAGTAAGGCAGTGCTCAGTAAGTGAGCTGAGGCTGAGATTTCTACATTAATTAACTGTCTATGGCCATACAAATCACACACACACACACACACACACACACACACACACACACACACACACA
>NW_026596046.1:7468851-7474554 GCF_907164565.1 Psammomys obesus
ACACACACACACACACACACACACACACACACACACACACACACACAGAGTTTTTCTTTCAAGTGGATGCACATAATATAAATGTTGTTCTTGATCCAAAGAATTTTAGCTCCCCATCACCAATTCCTAGTTAAAGGGAAACAGTGCAGCATGTTTGGAGAGGCACACATTTTCATTTCTCTGTCTACCTTTTTTTTTTTTATCATGATGCATTTATCAAAATGTGGGAGATATCCATGGGCCATGTTATAATTGCTCACAGGATGCTTGAAGACATCTATGAAGGAAAGAAGAGGTCAAGAATAGGGGGCTCTTAATTCTTGGCCATCTTGTTAAGAAAAGACTTGATATTGTTTTATAGAGAAGATTTTAGATAAGGTCTTCCAGTTTAGCCCTGGCTGTATTTAACTTGAAGTCATTCTGCCTCGGGCTTTTGAGTTCTGGGATTAAATGATGCAAGACATATCCACCCTTGTTCCAAAATGTTAGAGAAGTTTCTTCCCTCCTTTCCCATGGTGCTGGTGTTTCTCCATAGCGTTCACAGTAGCTTTTCATTTGACTTCATTAGCCTGTTTTGTATATATCTATTTTTTGTTAGTAATAATTTTCAGATTAAAATTTACATAAGTTTATCGCAAAAGTTCCAAACCTATACAAATGCAAGAAAAAAAATCCCTTTGAACCTACCATTCTAGAGTTTGTCTTATGCAAAACTACCATACAGAATATTGTTCAAGGAGACAAATTACAGCATCGTGTTCCCAAAGTATAGTGGTATACTGTGTAATTGTGTAAATTGTGTAAATTCCCTTTCTCTTTTAACAATGACCTGGCACATCTATTAAAAGCTTGATAATGCCACCTAAAGTTATTACTATTTAGCTGCATGTAGTGGGATAATTCAACACATGTCCACATTGTATAATGATCAAAGGATATAATGTCACTTTTGTGCCATACGTCTCTTGTTGGATATGAATGCTGTACTTCATATTATTTTCAATCATTGCAAATAATTTCATAGTAATCATCATTGGGTACAAATCTGGTTATTGTCTTACTAGACTTTCAGAACAATGGCTTTGTGTGGGTGAGAGGAAAGACTGCTTTAGAGTTCACAGTCTTCACCAGAGAAGCTTCTTTTTCAATGGAGAGTGGTTAATAAAGAGACTTACAACTGAGACACATAAGTGACTGTTAAGTGCTCAGCTCTAAATGGGGCATCCATATTCCAACATTTCCCTTTAAGGCTCAAGTATCGTCTTAGAAGAGGGAGTGGAAAGATTGTTAAGAGTCAGAGTTTGGGGCAGACTGCTAAAAAACCGTGTTTTCATTGTACATGATTTCATAGCAGTGGTGGTTGCCTGTGCAAGACCTACGTAAGACCAAGCCAGTCAAAATACCAGCATGGATAAGCAGAGTGCCCCCGCCCAGCTGAAGAGCTTTCGTGGCAGTCAAAGAAGTCTGAGGAAGGGAGAATCAGTTTCCTTCTGGGATGTAGTCCTTGGTAGGGTGACCAGGCCTCAGTGGATAGCCCTAAACCTACAAGCCTAGGGGCAGGACTAACTGGACTCAGTGGCACTTCGGTGGCTCCACTAATGGCTGTTTATTTCATGGTTGACTTTAACGTACCTGGGTGCATTTTTATATTCTTATCATATAATTATTTTGTAACACATGTTCACTTTCTTCTCTTCTGTTTTTCCTGGGAAAATAAAGACTTACTGGTACAAAAAAAAAGACATGAAGTTGGGGAGATGCGATGAGGAAGTTGGGGAAAAGATTTGTGTTGAGGATGAGGGGTGGGTAAGATAAAAATGCGCTGTACATGTATGAAATTCTCAAAGAATGAGTAATATATGTGTGTGTGCATATAACTCTGAAAAGCTGTTAATAAGTTATAGCTTAGTAGTGTTGTGTACCTACCAAAGAAACAAATGAATACAGTTTCCACCAACTCGGTTCATACTCATAGCACACACACACACACACACACACACACACACACACACACACACAATGCCACCGCACAACAAATAGGCCCTCTTTTACATTTTTCTTGTGCTGGGGGACAATGAACCTACGGCTTCGTGTATGCTGGGCAAGCATTCAATCACTAAAAGCTATTTGTCAGACCTATTTATTTATCTATTTATTTATTATTTATTATTCTCTAATATGTTACAGTTTCACCTCCCTCCACTTTTCTCCACCCCTGTTCCCCTCTACCACAGATCCACTCCTCTTTCACTTCCCTTCTGGAAAGATCAGGCCTCCCAGGGATATCAATCAAACACAGCATCACAAGTTGAATAAGACTAGGCACAAACTCTCAGATCAGAGCTGGGCAAGGCAACCTAGTGGGAGGAAAAGGATCCCAAGAGAAGGTGAAAGAGTCAGAGACATCTCCCACTCTTTCAGGAGTCCCACAAGAACACCAGCCTACACACAGCCATACATGTATGCAGAGGACCTAGCACAGCCCCATGAAGGCTCTGTGACTGTTGCTTCAGTCTGTGATTTCTTGTTTTGAGACAGGGACTTAGAAAATTAGGCAGGATGGCTTTGACCTCACTCGGTAGCCCACTTTGAACTTGAATTTGTAATCTTCCTGCCTTAGCTTTCCCACTGGTTGGAATTATAGGTCTATACCACCAGGTCCCTCTGAGCACTTCCTTTTCAACAGAGGACCAAAAAACAAAAGACAAAACAAAACAAAAACCAAACCAAACCAAACCAGACCAAACAAACAAAACCTCATTTGGATAATCATATCTGTCCCTTAGGAGGGGACAAAAATACAGCTCCATGGTGTCAACCCCAGCAGCCTGGGGGAAAGGGAGATGAGAGAGGTGGGGGAGGGTATGTTGGAGGACAGAGGATTAGTTCTTACATTGGAGAGCTTGGATAAGGAGGACAGAAATAGAGCTTCAAAGAGGGCAAATGAGAAGCTTTTCAGCTTCACAACAGAACAAGAATGGAGGGCACAGGAGGACGTGTGGCTTCCCTTTCAGGCCATTCCATGGCATCTCCCAGGTGGCTCCTGTTCCACTTCCTGTGTATCCCTAAGCTTCTGCTGAGAGGCTGTCTGGACTGATCAGTCAGCAGTTGAGTGCAGCCCCCTCCCTAATCCCCAGCGTAAAGGCTAAAGCCCTGAAGAAGTTAGGGGAAGACTGAGGAAATGGAGCTAGCACACTGGTCAGAGGCTCTGCCCTCCCCTCACAGGCTCTAAGCCCATCTTTTTGCTAGCCTCTGTGGAGCCCCTTTGGCTTACCTCTATTCTCCCATATGCTAAGACCAAGTAGTAGAAACACACAAATCCAGAATACAACATGCAGAAGGAAGCTGACAGTTTTTGTTGGGCATTTCTCAGAGAGGCCTAGTGTATTCATTACGTAATCTCTCAGGTTTCCTTAACTCCATTAACTTTCAGAAAAAGTGGCCTCTTTTTTTTTTTTTTTTTTTGTATTTAAAAGTTAGCAGGGAGTGCAGCTCATTGGGAGACACTTGATTAGTGTGTGCTGATAGTTCTGGGTTCAACCCCAGCCAGTACCATACCGAACTAAACTAAGAACCTGAATTTATTTATTTTTAGTGGACAGAATTGAATGTTTGCTGAATGATTTGTTGTTGTCTTTGTTCCTGGTAGGAGAGAAGCTAAACCTCAGGTCAACCAATCCTTCAGGAAATTCTGTGTATTAAGTGAATGCTGTGCACTTTAATCCAATGTTCTAGGGATACAATGCAGGTTATCAGACTCTCCTTCATACAGGCTTCCACTAAACCAACCAAACCTGGACCTCTGAGGCAGAGCATTGTCAAGCCTGTAGGAGGCAAGACCGCCCATCCCCATAGCAAATAGTCACAAATCAAGTAGCACCAGCCTGGACATAGTCATTGCAGAACATTCTAAAGAGCAGGGAGCACACAGAGCATTCCAAAGAGCTCAGAGGTCCCTTTGCATCCCAGTCCTGGAGTGTCTGTCTGTGGGTGCCTTCCTGCACAGCCTCATCTCCTCGGCCTGTGAGACCAGGTTAGGGAACTTGGTGCCAGAGTTGATTCCTCTAGGAGGCAGAGCCAGGTGTGCTCTAGGCATCTTCATAGAGGCAGCAGAGCGGGGGAGCGGGAGGCTCCTCTTTGCTCCCATCTCTTCTGCTTCTGTCTTCGTTTTGGTTTGGAAGGTCACTTTTGTTTCAGTCAGAAAAAAAAAGAAAGAAAGTGTCTGAAGAGGCCCCGCAAGAAGCTTAAAGCCCAAAGTGCACAGGCTCCCGGTTAATAAGTAAAGTAGCTTGTTCCCCTGGCAGCTGAGGCGTCAGCTGCAGAAGGCGAGCAACTGTGAAGGGTACACACGGCCGCGGATGGGCTTCTAGTCAGTAGCATTGACGCTGTCTCCAGAATCCGCACTAGTATTTCAGCAACTGGCGTCATGGATTCCACTCATAGTTGTATTAATTTGCGATAATCAAAAGAATAAAGGCCACTGATGGAAGGTTTATGATGCTCTAGGCAGTATAGGATGCACTTAAATGATATCCTTGAATCTGCCCATGATATCTGCCCACAATGTAGCCGATCTAACTACAGAGCTTTATGATAAACAAATGATAATACCAATAAATGACAAATACATAGTCATTAAAGAATTGGGGGGGAAAAAGCAAAATTCTGAAACAAAAATGCTTTAGCAGACTGGAGCCAAGGGCTAAAAACAAATAAGGTTAAAGCGCTTCCTTTTCAAAAAAACAAACAAACAAAAAACCCTGCAGAAGTCACAGACAGAAACGACGGGGACTGCTTGAGGGCAAAGTACTTCTGGCTGCCAAATCACCCACTGTGATTTTTTTTTCTTCCTGGTTGTGTTGCTTGTGGTACCTCAAGCAGGCCCAGAAGGCCTCGGCTCATTCTGAGAATTGTTCTCTCCCTAGGACAACATCTAATGTGACAGGAAGCAGGCTTGGTGGACAGCCAGTAGGAGGCCAAGTCAAAGTGAACAGGTCACAGGATGAAGGCCGGCAGTATGGCCTGGAGACGTGACAATGTGGGGCGCACTTATATGAGCTCGAGCGTGCGCTTGTGCACGCGTGTCTGTGTGTGCTCACACACGGGGTGCATGAGGCCTGGGTTTGGGTGTATGAGGCCTGGGTTTGGGTGTGAGACAGGGGGCTTGTTGCCTTCAGAGTTCTGAAGTTTTGAAGAGTGAAGTGACATCATCTTTAGAGCCACTTAGGGCAAAGCCAGACGCAGAAATTCATATAACATTTAAAAAATATTTTTAAACATTTAGGACCACCCACAATGTAGCGATGTGGTTGAGCAAGAGCTTCCGCAGGGTGTTTGGTGTTTTAATTCTGGCAATGGAACCCTGTACCTTTAAATCATAACGTTACAATAATAGCCAGTAGATGGCGGTAAGATACCACGGATTTTGCCAGTAGCCGCTGGGCTTCCATTGCTAAAAATGCTAGATTTTCTTTCTTTCTTTCTTTTTTTTTTTTTGTAATTATTATTTGAAGGTGGGTCCTAATCTATTGTTCAGAGAGAAACTGCTGAATTGAAAAACAGGAAATAATACTTCCTAATTAAATAGACAAAGTGATTATCAAAGACTTTTATTTTGTCCCAATTCTTCTACCACGTTTTTAAAATTTGTTTTAGGGTGTGTGTGTGTGTGTGTGTGTGTGTGTGTGTGTGTGTGTGTGTGTG